>NW_027187344.1:11596895-11899563 GCF_028583685.1 Petaurus breviceps papuanus
AGAGAGAGAGAGAGAGAGAGAGAGAGAGAGACAGAGAGAGACAGAGAGAGACAGAGACAGAGACAGAGACAGAGAGACAGAGAGACAGAGAGACAGAGACAGAGAGACAGAGAGAGACAGAGAGAGAATGATGGGAAGACAATCTGGAATAATGGGAGGGGATGAGATCAAGCACAAGTGGAAAGACAGTTTGTCTTTGTAAAGAGAAGGGCTATCTCTAATCGGCAAAAGAGAAGAGAATAGGGGTCGATAGTGAGGGGTTTGGAGATGCAGAGTAGGGAAGAAGAGAATGAACTCACAATGGATAATTTCTAAATTTTCAGCAAAGATAAGATCCTTTACAGAGAAAAAGAGGGAGGTAAAGAAGATTTGAGGGGAAAGGAGAAAGTTTGGAAGAGCCAATGGGGAGAAGCAATCAGGATAGATTAATAAAAGGATTATTGTCTGCAATGTGGACACAATTGAGATTAGATCGTGTAAATTTGTAGGACCCTTAGCAAGGTTACATGATTTTCTGTAGCAGCATTCAGCAATATGTGAATGGAGACGGCAAATGGCAGAGGAAATCCAGGGTTGGATGTGATATATGGCAAAAGGATGAGGGGGCAGGAGTTTGAAAGAGAGTTGATAGTGTGTTTAAATGGTTGATGGATAGGATCCAGGTTATGAAAGGAAGGAAGTGAGGCCAGAACAAGGATGAAAGGAAGTCTGCTGGGATTATCCTCTCTCTCTACCCCAGGGCTAGAGTAAGAATCAAATGAAATACAATATCATGGAAAGAACACTGGAGTCCATTGGGTTCAAATCTAGGCTCTATCATTTGCCAGTTCTATTGATGATGGGTAGATCATTTAGCCTTTGTATTCTATAGAAATATGGACAATAATACTTGTACTACATACCTCACAGGATGGTTGAGAGGAAAAATTGTGTATATCTTAAAGTGCTATGGAAGTGTGAACTGTTTTTATTATTATTATTATCATTATGTCAGTCATAGGGACCCCAAAGCAACAAGACTTTTCTGCTGAGAGATATTCATGATAAAGGTAAGAATTTGGTACAGATAGATGGAAAACTTAACCTTATTAGCATACCTTTTGCATTGGTTCAAATTCATTTGCATGCTAAACCAGAAAGGATTTGGGGATTATCTAATCTTAAATTAGGGGACAGTTGATACAGTGCAGGCTCTGTAGTCAGGGAAACCTGAGTTCAAATCTAGCCTCAGACACTTACGAGCTGTGTGACACTAATCGAGTCACTTAACTGTTTGCGTGAGTTTCCTCATCTGTAAAATGACCTGGAGAAGAAAATGGCAAAAACACTTCTGTATCTGCCGAGAAAAAAAACACAAAATGACATCACAAATTGTCAGACATAACTAAATAACAATCTTAAATTAGATAATTACTTGTAACAAAGGGAAAGATCTCCCAAACTTTTCAAGAAAAGCCTTAATCTTAACTTGGATTTACTCTGCCTTCTTTTGTTATCTGAGAGTAGCATTATGACTAAAAAGACATGTCAGAATGCCTTTATGGGAAAAGGTTTTCATCACTATACCATAAACTAATTACAACTAAATAGTCACAACACCTAACAGACTAAAGCTGAGATGAGTTGTGGGTAACCTTGAGGAGAGGAGCCCATGAGCTAGTAACAGGAAGCTATGCCCAAAAGATGTGAGACCATCTGAGACCAGGAGAGCAACTTCCATTATATGCCCAGTCAACATAAGAATGGAGGACAGCAGGGCTACATGCCCAGAAGAGAAGCCACACCTGGAAGGAAGCAGCAGAATGACAACATCACTAGAAAAGGACACAGGTGGTCCTGAAGCATCAATCTAGCATCATCTTGTCCAACAGTGTCAGAAGCATGAATTGCTCCTCCCATATGTGTGCCCTGGCCAAGTCCCAATGTGTTTGCCCTTTGATCCCTATACATGCCCACTTTCTCTTCTGATGGTGTGTATGTTTGTGGAAAGTTGTGCCCTAGGCCGATATTCCCCAGGTGTAGTATGTACTCCCTCCTAAACTCTGCTCTCTGCCTCCTGGAATCCTCTCCTTTTAAGACAACTCAAACACCACCATTTACATAAAGCCTTTCATGATCTATACAACTGCTAGTACCCTCCCTTCCAAACTCTCATATATTCAATTATATTTGTTCTATATATACCAGCATATATACTTTCTGTCTTCTCCATTTGATTGTAAGATCCTTTTGAACAGGGACTATTTCATTCATTGTATTTAAATCGCAGTGCCTTGTATACTGTCCAGTACATAGTTAGTGTTTTAATAAATACATGGTTATTAAGGTTAAGAATGTTTGATTGTTATTTTTCTTACTATGCTATTTCATTAAATGCCTATGCTTTAAAGTAATTGTGTCTAGAGAAAAAAATAAACCCATAATAGGGCCTGGTAGGCCTTGGTTTTCAGCGGATATGGACCCACCTTGAGCCTAGGATAAATATTCTACTAAAATATTTACCTATGAGATATAGCCCTATCTATGAGATAAGGGTACCCCAGGTGCTACATTACTAATAATTGTTGTTCAGTTTTGTACCATGTTTCATCACCCCCTTTGGGGTTTTCTTGGCAAAGATACTTGGAGTGGTTTCTCATTTCCTTCTCCAGGTCCTTTTACAGATGAGGAAACTGAGGCAAACGGGGCTAAGTGACTTGCCCAGGGTCACACAGCTAGTAAGTATCTGAGGCTGGATTTGAACTCAGGAAGATGAGTCTTCCTGACTCCAGGCCCAACACTCTGACCACTGAGCCATCCCATTGCCTGAAAATATTTTGAAAAAGTATTTAACAAAAAGTCAGACATTCTAATGTTGCCCCTGTTTCATGATCTTCCTCTCCCTTTTGTGTAACATTTGACAAGTGACCTAACCCCTCTAGGTCTCAGTTTCCTCATCTATAAAATGAGGAGGTTGTAGCCTGGATAATCTTAGCTTCCTTCTAGAATATAACATTTTACATTCCTAAGTCCCTTGTAGCCCTAAAAGTCTATGTTTCATGTTCTAACTACCCTTCTAGGTCTCACATTCTGGGATCCTATTCCAAATTCCTATCATGACTTGAGAGAAAAGAAAAATCTGCTTCTCTTTCCCTCTCCTAATTACATCTAGGTCCATCCGGCTGTGGAAGCAGTGTTTTAGAGTGGGAGGTACTGAGTCAGAAAGTGTCAGCTTCTTACCCCACCTCAGCTAGGTACCAGCCGTGTGACTTTGGACAAGTCTCAACCTCAGGAGAAGGGGAGTTGCACGTGAGCAGGGACTGGTTTTCATTTCTTTGTATTTCCTCTGCCTGGTACACAGGAAGTGTTTATTAAGTGTCCACTAAATGAATAAATATGAAATGGAAATAATAATAGCACCTACCTTACAGGACTGTTGTAAGGCTCAAATGGGAACATTGTATAAAACACTTTATAAACCATAAAGTATAATATGAAAGTGAGCTATTATTAGAACCTTACCAGGCAGTATGTTAGAAAATATTTAACAACTGGTTTTCTGGGGAGGAAAAATGTGTGTGTGTGTGTGTGAGTGTGTGTGTGTGTGTGTGTGTGTGTGTGTGTGCGCGTGCGCGCGTGCGCGCGCGCTCCCTTGCATGTGTATTACACTTTAAAGTTTAATCTGCATTACTAACATTTTTCCATCCTTTTCTTAAGTCTAGAGAATCAGTAAAACAATAACTCAAACATTGATTTGTAGTATTTGCTGATTTCAGAGTATAAATGCTTACACTGAAAATTTAACAATCAGTTCTCTAGCAAATCCCTGAATTTTCACCCCTCTAGACCAAGGAGGGACATGCATCTAGATGTCATTGAAAGCATGATGGGCCTAGAGTTGGGAAATCTGCATTCTAGTTCCAGATCAGACTCTCTACCTCTGTTCCCCCACCATAAGGCTGTTGTGTGGCTTAAATTAGAAGTTATGTGTGAAAATGCTTGGAAAAGTATAAAGCTTTCCATAGGGATAAGTTGATGGGACTATTTTTCTCCCTTGAAACAAGGTTGTAAGTAGACTCAGAGCCAGTAATAGGTAAGTTGTTTACTACCGCTAGAGGGCAATCGATTTCCACTAGAGAAATCAGAAAGCTCCCGGAGGCCAAGAAGAGGGGAAATGGTCACTGAAGGCAGCCCAGACTGTGTCTCAGAATCCAGGCCTGGAAATCAAGGAGTCAAAAACCAGAGGAATTCCTGGACCAGGCTTCCAGAGGACTCCAGAAGAACTCTCGTTTATTGACTTCTGTTCAGATGCTGGCTTGGTCTCAGTCCTATTCATTTTATCTCACTTTTTAATATTAAAAATTATAAACTTAACAGATAGGACACTCTAGAAAGAAAAACAATAGAAGATGATACCTGAAACCATGAATTTCCCTTAGGTACAGTTTGGTTTTATAAGTGTACATTAAATTTAATGAGGCAGCAACAAAATTGTGCAGTTTGTGTCCCCTTTTGAACTTTTCTATTTTGTTCTGTATATTTTTCGTGTTTTATTGATGCTCTTTTTTTCTGCATCTTTATCACTTCCCACTAATTTGTGCCCTACCCTTGACTAAAACAAATCAATCGGCCAGGTATGAAAAAAGTACCCCTCATTCTGCAACCTTGGTCTGTCTCTTCTTTGCCAAGAGTCAGTAGGCATGCTCACAGTAATGGGGCACTAATCCTTAAAGGGAAAAGACCATGTTTTTAGGACCTGGATCCCAAAGCCCCTGAACCCAAACCTCTGGCCTTCACTAGAGGTACCTAGCCCATCCTAGTCAATAATCCTTTTAATGGTCCTTTCACTGTGGCTCTCTGACCACTTAACTCCCTCAATTGTCTGAACCTGGACCACCCCCAGACTATTTGCCACTCCTTAATCCCATCCAGATCTTCCCACAGTCTTTCTGTATAAAATATCAATCTTACCCTCATCAAATGGATAGATTCCTTAAGAATCTTGCCCCTCTTATATTGGTGACACAATAAACTTGCTAACTGCACCAAAAGAAGGTTTGAGTGGTTGAATTCTTTCGAGGCAGACCAGGGCCCTGTACCCTTGCATTTTGGGTTTCCCAGCACCCCTAGATCGAAACAATAGTAACTGGCAGATATTAGGTGCATAATAAATGCTTTTTTATTGACTGATCCATCATCAACCTTCTGAAGCCATGGATTACTCAATGCTTTGATCAGAGTTCTGAAGCCTTTCAAAATTGTTTTCCTTTACACTATTGTGGTCCTTGTGTAAATTATTCTAATAGTTCCTCATTTCATTCTGTATTGACTCATGCAGGTCTCCCCAAGTTTCTCTGCATTCTTTATGTGCAACATTTCTGATAGTGGGACCATTCATTATTCATATATCACAATTGTTCGGTCATTCCCCAATTGATGAGTACCTACTGTTTTTAGTTCTTTGCTAGACAAGTGCTAAAATAAATGTTTTTGCATGTATATGCCTTTTCCCCTATCTATGATCCCTTTGGGTATATACATCTACTACTGATATTGTTGGGTCAAAGGGTTTGTACAATTAAATGACTCAGTATAATTCCAAGTTGTTTTTCTAAAATGATTGGAAGAATTTACAAGTCCAGAAGCACTGCATTAATGTGATTTTCCTCTTCTTTTTTTTTCAGAACTATCTGCTACTTTCAAGTCTCAGAAAATTGAGGAGAAAAAGGAAGAAGGAATTTGGGGTCTATATAGACAAGGGGTTAGCAACTTTGCAGAAAGGTGGTGTCAAGTCAGGGAGATATCTGCCCCAAATGGACAGAAAGTGTGGGGAATTCTCTTCCCTCCCCCTCAGCTATGCATTTTACTAATTAAAAACTCTTTCAGAATAACAAGGTCCTTGTAAAAATCCAAGTTCCCCTTTGAAGGGCTAAGCATGCCAGCTATTCATATTTGAACAAATATTTATTGAGTTATTATAAGCAGGAGTCACTGTTCAAGGAGAGTGGGGATGCAAAGATGAATAAAGCATAGTACCTACCCTCAAAGAGCTTACAGTCTAGCATGGGAGATAAAGCACCTATATTTCGGAGATAAAACAATATATAAAAAGTACCACAAGAAAGATATGAATAGAATAAAATGTTAGTCAGGTTTGTAGATAAAGAAATCACTTCTTGGGGGGTTAGATGAAGGTAGCTGGGCCTGAAGGATAAGTAGGATTTCAGGAAGCATAGACTAGCTGGTCCCCATGGCCCAAATGCATCTGCTTCACAGAATCCTTCCCTTCCTTCAAGATGCTGCTCAAGCACTACCTTCTGCAAGCTTTTTTGTAATCCACTCAGATATCTGCTTCCTTTTCATGGGTAAGTTCATCCCATTCACACTCACAGTTATGATTACTGTGTATTTCCCTCCAGTTTATCCTTTTCTCTTTCTCTCTCTCTTCTTTCACCCTATCCCTCCTCACCAGTATTTTATTTCTGACCATCGCCTCCCCCAATATGCCCTCCCTTTTGTCAATCTCCCCTCACCTTTTCTTCACCCTCTCCCCTCCTTCCCCTACACAGTAAGATAGATTTTTTTGTACCCAATTGTGTTTTTCATTCTCTCTTTGAGCCAATTCTCATGAGTAAGGTTCAAGCAATTCTTCAGACTTGTTTGATTCCCTCCCTCCCCCTCCCCTTACTAGTACCTTCCCTCCATAATTACCTTGTACTTAACTTTGTATTTATTCTGATGTACTTCTACATGCACATGTTGTCTCCTTTGATAGAATGCAAGCTGCTGGAGAGAATGGAGTTTCATTTTTTGTCTTTGCATTCCCAATGTATGGCACATAGAAGACATTTAACAGATACTGGTGGGTTGATTGTTGAGTGGCTGGTTGGGTAGAGAGCTTAGAATCTGGAAGACCTCAGTTTGGAGTATCCGACTCAGACTTTTAACTGTAGTTGTATGACACCAGGAAAGTAAGTTAACCTTTAGCCACAGTTCCTGAGAACCTACCTCTCAAGATTGAAAGGATCAGGAGAGAAACAAATACTAGGAGATAAGATACCTTGAGGAAAGTGCTCTGCAAACCTTACTGTTATATAAATTATAGCTATTGTTCTTAATTTATTGTTGAGTGGAGGAACAAGCACCTCATTTAAAGGAACTACTAGCAAAGGCATAGATGCAGAAAAAAAATCACAAAATGTGCCCCATGGTATTTAGGTTAGGGCAGGGGTCAGCAAACTGCAGGGCAAAAACAGGTGGTGAGTAGGATTTGGCCTGTGGGGCCAGGGGTAGTTTGTTGACCCCTGAGCTAGAGGAAGAGTTTGTATGGGTTAGTAGTGGGAAATAAGGCTAGAAAAATTAGGCGGGGTCAGATTGTAGAAGGCTTTAAATGACTGAGGAGTTTGGACTTTGGTCTACAGGCCATAGTCAGCCATGGATATTTGAGCATCTTCTGGTAGTGTTTTAGCTCACAGCACAGTGGCCAAAGAGTGACATGAAGAAGGCTGAGAAGCAGAAAATCTTGAATAAGCTGACAATGTAATGCTAGCCTAGGACCCCCCATCTCTTGCTCTGCTGGATGCAGGTGATTAAAAATCCTCAGCTTTGGGCTTTGTATTTTTACTTCCTTCTCTGTCCAAAGTCTAATCTCCTTTTTCTCATCTGTCAGATTGTACAAAAGTAACCAAATAAGCCATGATCCCTTGTACTCAGTCCCACAATAAGGGCTTTACCAAGGAAGTTAAAAAACTTGTCTGTACCCCCACACCCTAAATTTATTTTGCATTTATTTTGTTTGTATTTCAATTTACTAACCTGTGCAGTGACTTTTGTTTTTGTCTTGGCATCTTGGCACCTAGCTTGGCATCTGGAATGGAGTAGGCTTCTTGAATTGAATTAACACACACAGTAAGGAGTTCCCACACATCACTTGGCCTCATACCTTGTAAGAGAGACAAAAAAAGCATTCTTTTCCTTTTCATCATGAGTTCTGGGGCTTCAAGTGTCCATGCGTCTGTCTTGATGGGTTGAACTGGGGAGAGGGGAGAAACTGCTTATTTTCAGCAGTCACAGAAGGTTTGGGGGAAAATGTGGAGACTTCTGAAGGAAAGGATTTGAATCCTGGTGTCCTGGTTCCCAGTCCTGTGCTCTGTGTACCACTCTGATGCTTCCTTAAATGCAAGTTTCTCATTGTCTTATTTTGCTGGAACATAATAGGTACCCAAATTTTTTTTGTTCCACTGAATTGAACTCTGCCTTCCCCCCCTGCCCCCACACCCCTCACACTCTCCAACATATAGAAACATAACATAATGGAAAGAACACTGGGCTGGGAGTCAAAAAACCTGGACTTTAAACCTGATTCCACCACTGACTCACTGTATGATCTTGAGGGAATCATTTAACGATTTCACTTTCCCTGTGTGCCGAATGGGCATAAAAATGGTATCACCACTTCTGGCACATTGGAGCACATGACATGTAAGGTCCCTCCTTCTTGCTCTAACATTGTCACCTGGTATACCCGTAGAATCTTAGAGCAGGAAAACTATTATATGCCTATTGTGCACTATGCCCTAGGCTGGAGGGAGAGAGGCTGTAGAACATGTTCCTTGGTCTCTTGGGAGTTCACCGAATAGGTGAAAATCCTTTGAAAAGTCAAAATGAAACAAAAGAAATCATGCAATACAAATGTAACCAAACATTTTGGATCTTTGCTATTACAGTATGTAATTATGGGGTAGGGGATGATGTAGCTAGACTCTAAGAGTCTAAAATGAGGCCAGAGAACCCTTCTCCATTGAGAAGTCAATAACATGGCTACAGGGGAGAAAGGCATCAGAATTTTAAGAGTGTTTTGGATTCTCCCTGCAATGGTTTCACTCTAAGGAAGGAGTTCTTAACCTAGGGTCCATAAATTTATTGGAAAGGTTTCAGGGGGTCTGAGAATTTTTTTAAATGTTTAGACAACTATATTTTAATACAATTAGTTTTCTTTATAATTTCATGTGTTATATTTTACACATTTAAAAACATTATTCTGGGGGCAGGTAGGTGGCAAAGTAGATAGAACACCAATCCTGGAATCAAGAGGACCTTAGTTTAAATCTGACTTCAGACGTTGTGTGACCGTGATCAAGTCACTCAGCCCCAGCTGCCTCAAAAATTAAAATAAAAACATTATTCTGAGAACGATTGTGTAGAAGTTTTTGGTGTAGATTGTCAATGAGGTCTATAACACAAAAAAAGTTAAGAATACTTGTCCTAGGACCTGTTTTCTTATTCTCTTTTGTAGCCATGATCTTTGTTCTTCTCAGTTTATTTTCTCTACCCTTCTCACAGCCTTGACCTTCCTCCTCCCCTTTTCTGTGCTTTATCTTCTTATCCAGAAAGGGAAAGAACAGAGGTCAGATGGAAGGGAAAAGCTAGGGGAAGTATTTGACTAGATGGTAAGTTGTAGCTTGTTGTAGTAAAAAGACTGGTCAACTGGAAGTTATTAGATCTTGTCCTAGTCCTTCCTGTGTGACCTTGAGAAGTTATTTTAACTCTTTGAGACTTCATTTCCCGTTCAGTAAAATGAGGGGGTCACTCAGTCAATAAACATTTGTTAAGAGCCAACTTTGTGCCAGGTACTAAGGTAAGCACTGAGGATACAAATATTAAAAAGTTTGTAGTCGGTTTTTTTTGAAAGATTAGTTCTTGCCCTCAAGGAGTTTACAATCTAAAGGGAGAAGACAACCCATGATAACAAGCTAAAGTTGATGGGTGGAGAGGGGAAGTCCACTAAAGCCCCAAAGCAGTGTAGCTGGTGAAAAAGGAGAAGTCCAAGCTGAGCCCCTTCTTTAAAAAAGGCCCTGGAGCCCAGGGCTTTGTTCTCCAGTCAAAGGGTCCAATCAACAGAGTCAGGGTACTTTATGAAATGTGAAGCCCAAGCAGATTCAATCTTGCAGCATAATGAGATTTCTCAATGATGAGTTTCCGGGGGAAGGAAGGAAATATGGAGAGTTCCAAAGAAGACCAAAAAGCCTTATGAGTGGTAGGAAACAAAGGTGGGCCCAGCGATTTCCAAGATCCCTTCCTCTTTTAGCTCTGAGTGTATGATTCTATGGCCTTCCAAGGTCCCCAAACCCCCAAGACAGACAGTCCATGAGCTGTTCTGTATTCATAGCCATTCAGTCCACTTTATGAAGACTGGAGGGGGTTAGTCTGTTTTACACCCTTTGTGACTCTGAATCACCACTCTGTGAGTGGCAGCTGGGGCAATGACCATAGGTGTCCCAGCAGGAAACCATGTGGTTTGGTCTTGAAACCAGAGGATTTGGCAGAAGACAAAAATACCTCCCAATTAGCACCAAGCTAGCTCACTGCTGTGTGAATCAATGTGTGCTCATGTGTGCATGCTTGCATCAGTGAATTCACATTAGAGAATGAGCCTGCAGATTATTCAACTTCACAACTAAGTTCAATGCATAGTGCTTTATGCCCAGCAGATAGTAAATGATTTTGGTTAAAAATTAAATAGGGTGGTATCAAGGGGAGAATGCCGGGCCTGCAGTCAAGAAGACCTGACAGACACTTACTAGCTGTGTGCCCCTGAGCAAGTCATTTAACCCTGTTTGCCTCAGTTTCCTCCATGGGAGAATGGGGATAATAACAGCACCAATCTCATAGGGCTGTTGTGAGGCTCAAATGAGATAATATTTATAAAGCTCTTTGCACAGTGCTTGGCACATAGGAGATACTTCATAAATCTTTCTTCCCTTCCCCCTTTCATTTATGTAAACTGAATGCATATTTTCTATGGAAACCTTGATCACTGCAGCCTTCAGTGAACTCCTAAAACATTTATTATCTGTGACAAGCAGTCATTCACTGTCTTGTTGCTTCACATGTCCACATGTCCTGTCCCACCTCCCTCTGCCCCTAGATTGTAAGTTCCCTGAGGACATCTTTGTATTTCTCAAAGCAACCAGCAAGGGACCTTTCAAACAATAGTGTGGCTCTGGGTGGGTGACTCCCTGGCTGAATTTGTGAAAGCATGGAAGCTGCTTCTCTCTGGGCCTCGATTCCCTTGTCCCTAGGTGACAAGGGTTGAGCTGGGAGATCCCAAAGGTTCCTTCCAGCTTTGGTGCTCTGTGTTCCTTCCAGTTCTAACACTCTATGACTCGATAATTAGTAAGTGCTTAATAAATATTTGTTGAATGAACAATGAAAGAGTTTAAGTTCAAGAGACTGTGCCAGGAAGGAAAATACATCAAACCGGAGCTCCCTCAGTCATCATGGAGATTGATAAATAGGCAGTGAGTTCTGGCTGTGGGCCAGACCCTCTTTGAAGTCCTGTGTAAAATGTCCTGAAAACACATTTTTTCCACCCTGAGCATGGGGGAGGAGGGAAGCACTTCTTACCCAGCTACCCAGCTGTTGATGACACCAGGAAGATGTCAATCCCCTAAGTGGCACAAAATGGGCAGGCTGGCATGGAATCTTATTTTTAAAAACACTCACATGTTTTGCTGTTGATTCTATTTTGCTCTTTTTGACGATTTCAGGTCTGACAGGTTTGTGGCGGCTGAGTGCCAACATTGAGGGGAATAGGGAAATAATGGGGCAGGGGGGAGGGACTCCTCCCAGTTCTGCCCCTAACCAGGTCTCCTGGTTGCTGCACATTGAGCTCCCTTGTTTCAGGGTACCCCAGCTGCTTTGCTCCTGGGGGTAGGGTGGGGTAGAGCTGACTAGGCATGAGGAGGAGGAGGAAGGCTGGCAGAGGACACTTCCTGTTAGGGAAAATGAGTGACTCAAGGGTGGTAGGTGGCATTTTCACAGGAGTGGGGGTGGTGAAGGAGAGGAAAAACGAGCTCCGGTGGTCAGGCCTTCTCTCCTCTTCTTCGTAGGAGGGGGAATCTATGTTTGTCCAGACACAAATCTGTAAACATATTTTCCTTCTTCCCACTTCTCTGGGCACTTTGTTCACTCCATCCAAAAAACCCTCACTACCATGACATAAAGGAGCAAGAGTAGAAGAGAGAACACTAGGGGTAAAAAAGAGAGAAGTTGCTTTTCATAGAAACCTAGGAGCTAGGACAATATTTTTCCCCATCTCCTGGAATAGAGATCCTCTGTCTATGTTTCATTTCCTGAGTGCCTCCCATTCTAAAAGTGCTGTATGACATTTAAGTGAAAGAAAATTGAGAAGTATTTTTTGTTGCTGTTGTTTTTTTTAGAAATTTACAACCTTTCCCATTGCCTACTGAATAGTATCCAAACTTCTTAGTCTGGCATTCAAGGCCCTCCACATATGGACCTCTTTCAGTCTTATCTAACAGAAGTCCTTCACTTGGGTCAGAGTGGCTTATTCACCATCCCTTCCCTGAAAATGACTTTTTCTTGTTCTTTTCACCATCTCTTTATCTCTGCCCTCAGTTTAAAATACCTCCTCCTCTCTGAAGCTTCCTCCCAACCAACTACCACCTGCCACCAGTGGTCTCTCCTAAAGCAGAGTGGTGAAGTGGAAGAAATACTGGACTCAAGGCGACCTAGGTTTGAATGTTGCTTATAATACTTACTATGTGACAAGAGGCAAGTCACATCCTCTTTCTGGAGCCTTATTTTCCCTACCTACAAAATGAATATGATAATCCTTGTGCTATATTTCTCAAAGAGTTGCTGTGAGAAAAGCATTTTATACATTTTACATCACTGTAGAAACTTGATTTGTCTCCTTCCTCTGACTTCCTATAATGTTCATGTGACTTATACTCATATGACAGAACATCCTGCTTGGCTTTATTTATTTTTTTTTTGCATACAATTCCTATCTCTTCTACTAGTTTATAAACTCCTAGAGGGCTGAGATTGTGTCTTATATCCACAAAGTGCCTTCCTAGCATGAAGTATGGTCAATAAATATTGAATGAATGAATGAATGTTCAGCTTCCCTAGAGATTACAGGGCTGGGGATGAAGGAGCTATCTCTGATGGATGGGTGGAAGTACTCCACCCCAAGGCTAACCTTGCCTCTGACCATTTATTGCTGGTAAAGATAACCTTGTTAAAGAATAAAAAAAAGGAGAGTTAGCATAGCTCTTCAGTTTCCATTGTTGATGGCATTTCCTATTGAGCCAGGTGAAGGTCTGGCTAGCTACATGGAAATAGAGAATTTCTTTAGCATGATGGTAGTTGGAATCATGGAACCTGAGAAAGGATGGAGAGTTTCTTGGACCCCCATGGTTAGCAAAAAAAATTCCATCTTTTACATATGCAGATAACAACAACCCTTCTTTTGTATAGCATATACATCCAGTTAACGTTCAGTTTTTTTTGGTTGTGTCTGATTCTTCATGACCCTATTTGGTGTTTTCCTGGCAAAGATACTAGAGTGCTTTGTCATTTCCTTCTCCAGCTCATTTGACAGATGAGGAAACTGAGACAAATAAGGTTAAGTGACTTGCCCAGGGTCACAGGCTAGTAAGTGTTTGAGGCTGAATTTGAATTCAGAATGATGAGTCTTCTTGACTCCAGGCCTGGTATCACCCAGCTGACCCCACTCTAACTTACATGAGAAGGAAACTGGGGATAACAAAGGCTATATGACTTGTTTAACATCATGCCAGGAATAACTAGCATAACCAGAACT
The DNA here is from genome assembly GCF_028583685.1 of Petaurus breviceps papuanus. NCBI lineage: Eukaryota > Metazoa > Chordata > Mammalia > Diprotodontia > Petauridae > Petaurus > Petaurus breviceps. Next base: position 11,610,508 of record NW_027187344.1, read on the forward strand.
TAAACCCAGGTCTGATGACTCTCCAGAGTCCACTGCTCTTTCTGCTGCACCCCTACCTCCTACACCTAGCCCTGCAGACTTCTATCACTTCTGACCCTTTTGCCTGGTCCGCATGATGATTCAGTTTCTTGCAGGGCCAATCCAGAACTGCTCAGAGAACACTTACATAACACGTTTGAGAACCGATATTCTAAATTTTATAGAGAGTCCTTCCTAGGAACTCTGTGTGGGACTAGTTAGCTCTCTGACTGGACTGTGTTGTGTGGCTTGCTGGGGGAAAGATGAACATCTATGAATGTAATACTCAGGGTTGGGAGCTTTATAACTATGGAAAAAGATTTATTCTAAGGCCTCAATTGTTCAATTGAATTTTAAAATTCCATGAGTGCCTAAAGTAGGGGAACTTAGTTATGGAGAAAAGAGGGACAGACAGGGAAGACAAAGCCTTGAAATACCCTGGCCTGAGGAATGCCAAGCTTGTTTAAAGATGATCTAATGAGAACATGACTGGACTAGGATTTTAAAAAACCTGAGTTTTAATCCTAGCTTTGCCAGGAAAACTTTTAAACAATTTGAGATGTTCTCCAAAGTGTAGTGGATTACCTTAGTGGGGGTTCCCTGTCCCTTGAGAGCTTCATCCTTGGCTGTTACCAATGTTTCAGATACCTGTTAGAGTAGATGACCTTGAGGTCCTTTCTGACTACATGTGACCTTTGGCAAGCTATTTCCTGTTCCTGAGCCTCAGTTTCCTGATTTATAGAATAACAGCACTATCTACCCTGCCTATTTTGATGAGTTGGATGAGACTCAAGTAAGATAATGTATGTGAATGTACTTTGAAGACTGGAAACCACAGTGCACACCTGAATGGAAACATGAGGATGTTCCAATAGTTTAATGATCTCATCAAGGTGTGTACTTTCTCCAGAGGAACAGATCACACCTCCTTATAATTGGAAAAAGAATAGTGCCCTGAGCCTGGACCCATCAAGTTATCCTTCTTTTACCTAATATATTGCCATTTCTAACTGACTCTTTATTGTCATTTCTTTTTTCAAATTATTTTTATTTATTGTGTTAACTATTTCCTAATTACATGTAAGAAAAATTTAACACTCTTTTTTAAAATTTTGGTTTCCAAGTGATCTCCCCAATTTGATTTCAATTCTAAACGTGAGGTCATCTTCATTGACATTTCACTTCTATTCCAGATCCTCCCTCCCAATGTGAACCGCCCAAATCAGACCAGTAAGAGATGGTTTACCTTGAGCCCAGTCAAAGGTGGTAGCTTGGTGCCAGAGTTCTGCACACTGCTGGGTGTTCTGGCCACACCTTCCTCCTGGGCACTCCTCCATTCTCTCTGATACCCCCCGGAGAGTTTTGTAAGAGACACACCTTGGGAATCTGGGAAGATAAAGGCCGAGCTGCTTTGAGCAGTGGGTGAGGCACAGGCAGGCTCAGAGGGAGGATGTCATATACTCAGGTGAAGGGAAGTCTATACAAATTTTTTAATATAAATTTGAAAAATCTGCTTCTCCCCTCCCCAACCCTGCCTGTTTTGGGGATGGGAAAATCTCGCCCAAGGGAGTGACCTTAACAGGCTGGGTGGGCAGATGCCCCTCCCTGAAACCTCAGTTAGGGTTGGCAGTTCTCTCTGTCCCCCACCCCTCCAGTCCAATCTGACAACAACTTGGGTGATAGTGATAGCTAGTGGTGTTGGTATTGTTATGGATGAACAACCCAGAGGAGATATGGAATTGGGGCCCAGGCCTATCCCCCACCCCAAGGACTTAAATATCTTTCACCCTCCAGCACCACCGCCCCCCTTTCCACAACCCGGGGAATGCGGGAAATACCAGACTCTGGGGTGGAGGAACTGGCCTGGCTCACTAGCTCAGTCTCTGCTCTCCCCTCCTTCCTAGCCCAGTCGGTCTCAAAGAAAAAGACAAAGCCCCGCCCCTGGGCTCAAGGGGTGGGCCCTGGCCGGCCGAGGGCGTGTCGCCTGCGGGGCGGGGTCCGACCCGAACGAGCTTCTCTCTGCCGAGGTTCCTCGGGCTTCCCTGGGCTAGCAGGAGGCGGCGGAGGCGGACACTGGACACTGGACACTGCCCAGTCTATGGAGAGAGTCACCGGACTCTGAGACCGCGGCACGCAGGAGGCAATCTCGGCCCCGAGCTTGGTTGGCTGCGGTCAGCGTCTGGGGGCTGCACCAGGAGGCTGCGCGGGTCCCCTCCGGCTCCGCCATGGGGGACGTGCTGTCCACGCACCTGGACGACAGCCGGCGCCAATACATCGCAGGTGAGCGCGCTGCGCGGTCTGCCTGGGCTTCCATCGGGTGGTCCCCGGGACTGCAGGCAGGCCGAACTCCCCTCCTGCGTTCTTGACTCCCCGCCCGAGGGGGCCCGAAACCCTAGCCGGGTTTCCGCTCCGCGTCCCTTCCCATCCTCCCCTCCCCACTCTCCCGCCCTGTGGCTCTCCCTCGCCCCCTGCCCCTCTGCCTTCGCTCGGCTCCCGGGCTCGGGAAAGAAGAGGAGGCTCGCTTCGGGAGCGGGGACCTGGGCGCTTTCTCCAGTGTGAGCACTTAACCCCGAGAGGGGCAGAGTTAAGGTTAGCCCCATCCCCTGGGTGCCCAGTCCTGCTATTTGATCTCCGGGTGTGTGCCTTCTGGGTTGGTGGCTGGGATTCAGGCCCAGCTTCGACTCCAGCTCTTCCCTTCTTGGAGGCTCCAGACGCTTGCTGGCTCGTGGGAGGAGATTGGTGATTCCTACCAGCCTTTACTCGCACCGTCTGACTGCCACCTCCTCCTTCCTTCAGTCTTTCTCTCTTGCCCATTTGCTCTTAAAGAATGCCTTCTGCTCTTTGCCCTGTATCTTTGAAGCTGCCAGAGGTTTGGGAAGCAGCCTGGTAAACTTTTTGCAGGCACGCACTCCAAGAGTCCCAGAGCAGGGCCGTTGAGTGAGGTTTAAGGGAGGCATACTTTTTAATAACGGTCAGCGGAGCTGGACAAGTCATCCTGGTCGCACAGTTCCATTTAACTCTGCCGTGCTTCTTCATTCCTGCCCCTCCTCCTGCTTAGCGGTGAGTCCCATCTCCTTCCTGGAGCCTTCCTTGACCATTCCAGCTCATTCCCGGGAGCTATCGTTTTATTAATCTGTGTCCCTTTCAGGGCTTAGCATAGGACTGGACGTTTATCCTCAGTAAATGTTGGTACGGTGATCTTACAAGTTACTCCTCTTCCCTGGGTCCTGGACTCTTAGCATATATTTGGGTCTTCACAAATATTCCCTACTCCTCCCTCTAGCTAAGTGTCCTAGAGGGTGAGGATGGGGAAATAGGGTAAATGAGTGTCAGCTTCTGTGTCTCTGCTCCCATACATTAGTTTCTCCATCTCTCAGAAGCATTGAAGAAGAATGAGGGTGTAGTGAGGCATAGGGCAGGGTGCTTTGGGGTGCCACTGTGGGGTGGAAACTGGTCTGGGGCCTTTGGAGGGCTGAAGGCTGCCTGCTAACATTCCAGTACCCAGCTTTTCAGAGAGTTCGGAACACATACTCAGGGGACTGGAATGTGGGACAGACACTATCCAAGCAGAACCCCTTAGAAATTCCAGTGTAGGTGCTTTTTGCTAATCTACTGTAGATACTTTTAGCTAATTTATTATAAATGAATTTCCTACTACTCTGACCCATAATATTTAACTTTCCTTCAATAAACTATTTACAAAATACCTACCATGTGTACCTACTATCCTAAGGATTCTCAAGGAACTTGGAGGAGATGAATTGTATGATATCAGACAGAAAATGATAGTGCCACAAAGGAGGTATGAGCAAGTCTCTGGGAAACAGAAAAGCAGAGGTCTTAATCCCAAGGCCGTTCTTCTGTCCAAGCTGAAGGGACCTTTGTTGAGGTCCAGTTCTCTTGAGACCTGTTTATGTAGACCCTGCCATGGAGAGAAGTAGAGGAAAGACAGGGTTGATCTCAAGCTCTTATTCTCTATCCCTATATCTCTATATCCTGCTCACCCACCTCTCACCCCCATGACACCAGTTGAATATGCTTTGCTGAAACCAGGGTGGAGTATAGGGATGCCTTCTCCAAGGGCCTGCTTTTCTGTAGCACTGTTAATAACCCTCCTTCAAATGCCTTAAATTCCTGGTCTAGCCCCACCTGGGGCTGTAGTCTGAAAGGGGCTAGGGGAATGTAGAATCTTATGCCTTACCTCCCACTGACCTGAGCAGCCTTGGAAATGGTCCTTCCAGAAAGTAGGGGTCATTTCATCCCCTTAGTGTCCCATGGGCTCTGCCCCCCTCCTTCCTTCTCCTTTGGGGACATTTTAATTTCAACAATGAAACTTCCAGAGACCCTATGTAGTACCTCCTTTTCTAGCCCCTTGAAAAAGTCACCTTTAGGAGCATCTCTTCCCACAGAAGCTGGAACAATATTTGTTATCCAGAAGTTTAGTTTCTTAGGGTAGGCTTTCCCCCTCTATAAACCTCAGAGCAGGTGAAAGCCAGGTGGCAAGTCCTGGCAAAGGTCAGGAGCTTTCTAACTGTTGATAATGTTTTGTTTATTCAGTCCCTTTCATTCATGAATTTCAAAGCATCTTGCAAGCATCAACTTGCTTACCCACTAGTATCCATGTGGGGTAAATGGCAGACCTGATCCCTCTTTAAGGATCATGGAACCAGGTAATAAGGCTACTCCTCCTCCAAAGTGTGGGTGTCCCAAGTTCTCCAGCCTCTCCCCTACTCCCTCCAAAAGCTGGCATTTCAACCTCCATAGCAACATAAGACTTGATGTTGGTGTTCTCAAGACTTGTCTTCAGGGATAGCAGCCCAGCTTTTAACTTCTATTGTACTATAGAACTCTCAGAATAGCCACTTGTCTGTATTTTCTTGGACAGTCTAGCATAAGGAGTCTGTAGCTGATACCTAAAAAAGCCTTAGGACAAGCTTGTAAAGTACAGGCTGTATGTTTCTGCAACTTCTGGACCAAGCAGACTGTCTACATAGTGGTGGTAGTGAGGATTGCCACTCAAGGCAGTCTTGTGTAAGAGAAAACATTATTCTGTGTAGTATTAGGGGGCAGAAGTAGGGCCAGTGAATAAAAGTAACAGAGAAACATTTTGGCTCAATATATGGAAGGGTCATCCAGCAGAACTATCTAAAATAGAATATGAATTACTTTGCAAGGTAATGAGTTCCCCATTACTGGAAGATACAGCAGAAGATTGAGCTACAGAGCCTCTAATGCATTTTCTGACTCTGATATTGTATGATTGTACCTTAGGACTCCTTCAAGTCAATTGGGCCATGGTTGGTGAGGGAATGTAGGTGGAGACAATGTTGTAGATGATTAATAAGTATTAGATACTGATGCATACTTCAAAATATAAAGTTTTAAATTTTTTTTTAAATTTATATCTTAAAAAATGTTTGCAGTTATGGGGTTGTCCACAGATCTCCCTTGAGGTAAAAGAGGCCTGTGGTTTTTAGCTTCATGTTTATACTATCCTAGAGATATGTGGGTGTCTAACTTTCAAGTCACTTAGGACCAGGAAACCCACAGTGAACAGGAAGTGATACCCAATGGACTGTTCAATGGGTGCAGTGGGGCCAGAAGAGTGTGGTTTGGGCATCTGCCTTATAATGAAGGTTTCACCATCCATGCCCAGATACTGATACCATCTTAATTGTGTGTGGTATTGCTCCTGTCACACAGCATTGTCATGCTGTAGAGGTCTGTTTGGTAGCCTGGGCATGGATGTGGGGTAGGATCAGTCAGTCATCAAGCATTTATTTAAAAAAACCTCTCATGTGTCAGTCTCTGTGCTAAGAGCTGGGTATACAAAATATAAAAGTGAACTAGTTCCTGCCTTCAAGGAGCTCACATGCTATTGGGGAGGCATTTGTATTTGCTTTCAAGTACATGGGAATCACAAATTTCTGTACTATTTTGTATGCTATAAAAGAGCTTCTTAACCTGGGGCCCATGAACTTAAAAAAATACTTTGAAAACTTTTTCAGTATAATTGGTTTCATTTATACTTCTGCATATTTTTATTTTATATATTTAAAAACATTATTCTGAGAAGGGGTCCATGTGCTTCACCAGATGGCCAAAGGTGGTTCAATGTTTTTTTTTTAGGTTAAAAATCCCTACTTTACAGGATGATAATTCTCTCCACAACACCATAGAGTTTCAATACCTATCTTGCTGGGTACAAGAGCTAGGAGGCATGTGGTTTGCCTAACACAGAGTTAAGAATGAAAGGATCCAAATCATCATTGAGCCTTGCACATAGTGGGTGCTCATTAAATGTGAAATTGAATTGAAATCTACCTCTTAATAATACCTTTTTTAGAAGGAAATCTTTAATTAGTCAGATGTTTTAGGGCTATAATAGTCTTTTAATTTTTTTTGTCTAGTCAATTTAATTGCCAGAGACACCATCTTTCTTATTCCCACATCCCTTCTCCTATTTCCCCCCTCAACTCAGAAAAACTTAATTCAACTTAACCAAGGCACCCTGCTCAGTGAGCAAAATTGACTTTGGAGCCAAGCCAAATGAGACTGTTGTACTGAGGGAAGAGGAGAGTATTAAGGGATTTGTCCTTGAGCAAGGAATTGCTAAAGCTGACTGACTTTGACCTCCCAAATGTACAGCTGCATTGGGAACAGATTGAAGGATTTGTAATCATCTATCCCTCCCCTTGACAGCTCCAGCCTTGACCAGCACAAAGTATGTTTGGGGACCTTCATGTGATAACTGAGACTCTGAATCTGGAGGAGAGAGGGGCAGTTTCATCTCCTAACTGATGCCTGTTCTATTGGTGCTCTGCCTGGGAATGCCAGGCCCAAGACAGGCTGTGGAAGATGAAAAGACAGGCCTGCAGGGACTGAGAAGGGGAGAGGGAACAGACCATCATGTGTCAAAAGCTCTTGTATAGGTTGCACAAATACATCACTCCCCTTATTACTCATGTCTGAAACTCATGAACAATCTCCCTTTGACCAGTGCTATTCTCCTTCTGAACAGCCTCCTCCCCTTCCCCCTCCACTGTAGCTCATGACTCATTTAACCTCGGGTCTCCTCTAGCATCATCCTGTGGTTTCAGAAATTCCTGAGCAATATTTAGATGCCCCTCACCCCCACCCTCACTGCACCATTCTACTTCTCTGATTAGAGGAAGAAGGGTTTCTGTAGAATGGGGTGGGCACAGCTTTAGGAAAGGATTAGGGCAGATGCCAGGAGTTTAATACCTTGCAGGTGTGGCCAGTCAAGTAGTTGCTACTCATGGAATCCTAGAGTCAGGGCAAGAGATCTTTAGAGGAGGGTAGAGAGAAGGGAAATGGAATGGTGGTGACTCAGGACCCCAGGGGAGGAAGATAGGAAATGCAGGTGACACCTCTGGTCCATAAAAGCTACCTCTAAGTGTGTGTGTCTGGAAATCCCGGAAGTACCTAGGGCAAGTGTGCTCTGTGGATGACATTAAATCAGGGGACACTCAGAAAGAAGGGAGGAATGATTTGCTGATTAGAAAGTGAGAACCTCTTTCTTAAGCAAATCTGCCCCATGGGGCCCAGGTCAGCAGGGCTACAGTAAACGGAAAGAGCCTGAACTCCACAGGCAGAGGTGAGGATAGCATCAGGGTCTGCACCTGTGATTCACTCAGGTATAGGAAGGTCCCTAGTGAGGGAACTTCCCCTAGCAATGCAGGTTGGTATCTCCTTGGCAACTCAGAGTACTGTCCAAAGCACTTTGAAGCTCTGTGACTTGCTCAGGGTCCCAAAGCCAGTATGTGTCAGAGTCAGGACTTGAACCCACAACTCTCAGACTCCAAAGCCTCTTAGGGAATGAGTAGAAAGAGCGCTGTCTTCAGAGCCAAAGGACCTAGGTTCTAACCTCACCTTGGACTCTATCTACATGACCTTGGCCAAGTTGCTTAATCTCCCTGGGCCTCAGTTTTCTCATCTGTAAATCAATAAGCCAGCAAGGATTTATTAAGCACTTGTTATATACCAGGCACTGTGCTAAGTCATCTTTAAAATGAGGGGGTTGGACCAGGTAGTCCTTGAGGTTTTTTTCAGCTCCAGATCTGTGACCCTGGGATCTTAACAGCTCTCACCATGGTTTGGGTATAGTCAAAGAATGGGTATTGTCCCAAACAGGAAACTTTTATAGGTAGGAAGCATCCAATCTCTTTATTTGGATTTTAAGTGTATGTCTTCTTACTCTAACGGCTGCTGGTGATGCTTGGTGGCTAGCTGGCTTAGCAGGACAAATAAGAGTTGACTGCCCAAGACATGCCCAGCATAATACAGAAAATCTAGCCTATGTATAATTATAATGTCTTTGCTTGGCCCCAGTGAAGAGATAAAAGAATACTCCTCCCTCCCTTCTTTCCAGAGGTAGGTAGGGGGCAATGGGTTTGGAACACTTCATATACCATCAGACTTGGTTGATGTGTTAGCTTTGTTTAACCATTCTCTCTCTTTTTCTTTCTCTATCTCTTTCTCTCTCTTTCCTAGTGAGTAGAGGAAGGAATGTATTGGGAAATGAAGGTGATGTAAGAAATAAAAGTAAAAGATCTCAATAAAGAGGATAAAAAAGAAATCACAATTACTTCTGCTATATTCTATACAGTAATAGCCACATGTGTAATTGATCTACTTGCTTTTAGCAATATTGATCAATTTTTTTTGCTTTTTTTTTTTTTGGAGGGAAGAAGGTGCCAGTTGGGATTAAGTGACTTTCCCAAAGTCACACTGCTAGTTTTGTGTTAAGTGTCTGAGGTTGGATTTGAACTCAGGTTCTCCTGACTCCAGGGCCAGTGAACTATTCACTGTGCCACCTAGCTGCCCTAATATTGATCAATTTTAAGGTTGGAATTATAGTTTTTTCCATTTTTTTTTTTTTACACTCTTGCTTTTTGTGATCTCGGGCAAGTCACTGAGTTATATATACCTGGAATGGAGTCCGTACGGGAAAGTGGGGGACAGATGGAGGCACTGAGCTAAAACATGGCCTTCCTCTGATCAGACAGGAGTCTTTGGGGAAGAAGGACAAAAAGAACTCCAAATTGGAGCTAATCTGCAGGTAGGCTTGGGTTGGTAGAGAGGTCAGTCAGCTGTGATTATCGAACACCTACCTACTATGAGCAGTCTGCTTTTGTGAAAGAAGCACTAGGCAAGGAACTAGGAAGATGGAATCACTAGTCCCAACATTAACTAGTTGTGTTCATTTATGTGAGTCATTAGGCTTTGTTTTCCTCTTTGATAAAATGATTAAAGGGACAATATGAAACATGGTCTGGGACCTGGAGCCAGGAGAGGACTGGGTTTGAATTACACCTTCGTAATCAGTCAGCAAGCATTTATTAAGCCCTTCCTATGTGCCCAGCACTGTGCTAAATCTTGGGAATACAAAGAAAGCCAAAAATAGCCCCTTCCCTGAAGGAGTTTATATTCTAATGGCAGAGAACGTGTGAATAACAAGATACATACCAAATATTTGTGGGGTAGATAGAAGATCATCTCATAGAAAATACTTACTATCCATGTAACACTAGTAACTCACTTAACTTCTCCAAAGCTCAGTTTCCTCATCTGTAAAATGGGGGTGATAATACCTTTCACAAAATTATTATGAGAATCCATTTAGATGCCTATAGAGCCCTGTAAAGAATAGAGTAATACATGAAAGTCAGCTATCATTATTAAATAGATATGGTCTCTGTGGAGCTCATAGTTGTAATGGAGAGAAAAGATGTAAACAAGACAACTAACGACAGGAAACATGTTGTGATGGTGGCTCATTTGTATGTAGGACAACATACTCATAAGAGTGTAGAGGAAGATCTCTCTGTGGGCTGAGGCTGTCAGGAAAGATTGCATTGAGATCAGAATTGAGCTGGGTGTTGAAGGATGGACTGCCTTCCTAGAGGTTAGAGGAAAGAGCATTCCAAATAGAGGAAACTGCCAGAACAAAGGAAGGAAAAACGATGCAAAAGGCATTAAGAGGACAGTGAACAGACTCGTCTGGCTGGAGCAGAAGTTTCTCATAGGGTTGCAACGGGAGTTAAGCTGGAGCCAGATAATGGAAGGCCTTGAATGCCAGGCTGAAGAGTTGAGATTTAAGGATCAAGCAGGCAGCAGAAAGCCACTGAAGGTTTTTTAGAAAGGGCCACCCCAGCCCCCACCCCCCAGGTTCTGTTCTGGGCTCCATGACTTGGCTGTGGGCTCTGTGGAATGTCCTAGCTTGTCTCTTCCTGCCTGAACAGTCCCTGTTTGTGTCAGGCCTGCTACTGGTGCCGGAGGTGTGTATAGCGGAGGGAGGGTGGGATGATGGTGGTGTTGGTGAAGGATCTGATTTTCTGTCAACCCAACAGAGCTGTTCCTTTCCCAGTTGGACCTGGTTTTAACCCATACAGGGCTTAGCATAGTGCTTAGCATAGTCACCACCACCTCTACCCACCCATCCCCACCATCTTGGGGCTGGACTTGGTCAAGACACTTGATCCCTTTAGCCCTCCAGTAGCTCAGAACTCTTCAGCTCATAAGGCCTACCAGCCTCCTGGTAACAGGAATTTCAGGGGTGTGGTGCCATACCAGGTAGGATTTTCTTGCAGACCCTTCCTTCCTTTTGTGCCCTTCCTCTACCTCGCTCTCCTCCCTTCCTCAGCATGCAGATGCCTGATAGAAAAATGGTGGTAGGACATGGGAAAGTTCTTATCTTCTCCCCTGAGGCCATACCGATCAATTTATTGTCGTTCCCCCCCCTCTTCCCCTCCCCCCCAACACATCCCACATTACCTCTTTAGGGTTTTTGTTCCAGTTATGGGGAACCCACCCTACTAGATCTTCTTTCCTTATGGAGTTTTAAAATGTTAGTGTTAGAAGTGACCTCATCTAATAACAGGATCGTAGATTTAGAGCTAGAAGAGACCTAATTGTCCAGTGACTCCAACCCCATCATTTTCCAGATGAGGAAACTGAAGGAAGGCTCTAAGATGTTAAATGGCATGCCCAGTCACAGCCCCATTAAGTATCTTAGGCAGGATTTGAACTCAGATCTTCCTGACTCCAAGGCTGTTGTTCTATCAAATATACCCCATTATTTTAGAAGTGAAGAAATAGAATCAAAGTTTCAGGGTAAGTGGTTTACCCAGAGTCACACAGTAAGTTAGTGGCTGGATTTGTGTCAGGTTTGTTTGTTTTTTTCCTGATATATTCCATCTTCCTTAGGGGTAACTAAAGGTATTCCACATGTCCTTAAAGTTATCAAACCCAGTACTGGTGGTCCCTAATGTCTCTTCTAGTTCTGCCTTATGTTCTGTGATTCTTTTGATTCTAATACTCTATGATTCTAATCTTTTTTTTTTAATTTTTAATTTTTTTGGAGGGGGGAAGGTCGGGCAATTGGGATTAAGTGACTTTTCCAAGGTCACATGGCTAGCTTTTGTGTTAAGTGTCTGAGGTTGGATTTGAACTCAGGTTCTCCTGACTCCAAGGTTGGTGCTCTATTCACTTTGCCACCTAGCTGCCTCCTATGATTCTAATCTTTGATGAATTTCTGATAAGGCCCTTTAAAGGCTTTGGAAACCAGGCCACCCTGGGGTGGAATGCCCCTTGTGTTCAGAGATGTGGACGTTTATACTCAGATCCCAGACACTCAGCTTATTCCAAAATTGCTGCTTTAGTTTTGCTGTCTTGGGAAACAGCAGAAGAACTAAAAATCAGGATGATGTGGCCAGCAAGCAGAGGGGGAGGGGGGAAAGGGGAGGGAATGATTAGTTCTCTAGGCCCAGAGGTGGGGCATATAAAGAGTATAATTTAAAAACCGAATAAACAAACAAAACACCCACAGAACTAGGCTCTGTGTTGGGCACAAAGATCAGCCCTGTGTCTGCCCCTAGAGGAACTCACAATTTGCTGGAACCAGAGCATACAGACCCGAGCACACACTTGTAGTAAGGCAAGTACAGGACCCCAGCATCTGAGGATAGGGTAGTGCTTTTGGCTGCTTGGAGGAGGAAGCATAAGGAAAGAGGAAAGGGAGGGTGTTCTTGGGAGAGAGAAGGAGTGTTGGGTCAAAATTGGTGATTGGGTTCTCTTTTAAGAGATTAACGGGGTAAAGAAATATTCTCTGGCTCTTGAGAAATTCACCTTGGGTTTGCCTTCTGTTCTTGGCTCTCTGCCCTGATTCAGGGTGTGATGCCTCCCTCAAGGTCCCATCAGCCTACAGAGGTACATTCTCTTAGGCTGGGTCACTGGCAGTGTGACTTCGGGTAAGCTACTTCTCATCTCTGGGACATGATTTCATCATCTGCTAACAGTGGGCTTTACAGTGGATGAGCACAGCTCATTCCAGGGAGATTGGAAAATTCTATTTCAATCTGCCTTCTTGCCCTCAGCTAGGAAAGGAGCAGCTATTCACTGTAAAACTTCCTGGACCCCAGAGATGATTCAGCGGGTGATTGAACAATATTCAGTAAACATTTGTTGAGCATTTACTATGTGCAGAACATATATTACATCAGAAATCTGGGGCCTGATCCTGGCTGTGCCATTAGCTAACTAGCTGAGTGAAAGGGAACAAATTACTTGACTTCACTGGACATCAGAGTCCTCATCTGTTAAGTGAAAGGATTGGGCCAGATCACCTCTGAGATCCCTGCCAGCTCCACATTCTATAAGTCTGTATATATAGCTCAGACTTTTCTAATCAGAAACCAGCTGAAAGGACCAAGATCATAGAATGTTAAACCTGGAAGGGGCCTTTACAGATTGTCCTGTGCAGTGATTCTCACACTTCTTTTGCCCACACTATTATTCTTTCACACATTATTGGAGGGTAGCATGTAATTGGAAGTGTAAGGTCTAAACAGTGTGTGATGAGGCTGAACCTTGTGCTCCACTAATATTCCTGCATACCCTTTGAGTCACGTTAAGTCAACAAGCATTTATTAAGCATCTCTTATCTGCCAGGCACTGGACCACGTACTGGTAATACAAAGAAAGTCCCTGCCTTTAAAGAGTTTGTAGTCTAATGGAGAAAACAACTTGCAAACTATGTGTATCTTTGAAAACCGCTGATCTAGCTGGCCATTCAGCTACAAGGTGGGCATGTACTGAGCCCCTCTCACGTGCCAACACTGTGGGGCTTACAGAGAGCTATAAGATGTGGCTTTTTGCCTTCCAGGAGTTTATGGTATAGCTTTGGAGACAGCATTTCCCCAGAAAACAATAAGAGATTAATGAAAGGTCGAACTGTATGTAGCATTCAATGTGCAGGAAGGAGGAGTACAGAAGAGTGAACAGCAGTGGGGCCTGGAGTCATCAGGGGCCAGAAGGACTTGAGCTGAACCTCAAACGATGAGTACTCAGCATCTCAGGATTCCGTGGTTTTCTTAGCATGGACCCTCCCTGTACCCATGCAGATTGAACAGTTGATCTACAATTTAAGAGATGAACATTGAGAATATCTGTGGTTGAACAAGGCCTCTACTCCCTCCACCCCACCAAAAGCTAGCCTGGTGATGAAGAGTGCCTCTGAATACCACTGGTCCTCAGACAAAATTAATACAATCATAAATTCAAATTCTGGTTCTGCCACTGTGTGTCCTTGAACCTATGTATCGCTGAACCTCTCTGGGCCTCAGTTTCCTCAAGTGTAAAGTGAGAGGGTTGGACCAGCTGACCCCCAAAGGTCCTTTCCAGCTCTGAGTCTATATGACCCTTTGCTTAGTAGACCCATACTTAAGATTTTCTAACCTAGCAGGCACTCCCAGAATGTATGCTCTGCCAGCATAGCTTCCTCAGGAACCTGGGAGTGCCTCTGAGTCATGGTAAGTCATGGTCAGTAAGAAAGACCTCAGTGCAATAGAGCTGTCCTCACCATTGATCACTGGAGTGTCTGCTTGTGCTGACCTTAGCTTGGTAATGTTTGGAGCTCCTTGTTGCTGGTATGTAACATTCTATCTCTGACCTCTGTCCCTTTGCACTTGGCCACCCTCCATGCCTAGCATGCTCTCACCATTACCTCCTGGTTTTCTTCAAGAGAACTCAGCCCAGATTCCACCTTCTGCAAGAGTCCTTTTTCTGGTCCCCTCCATTAATAATGCCTTCTGTCTAAGATTACCTTCCATTTATACCTTATGTATCCTGTATTTTTTGTCCATTTTCTCCCCATTTGAGGGCACAGACTGGGTTTTTACAGTACTTGGCTCCGAGTCAGTACCTAAATGTTTTTGATTGATCATCTGGTTCTTCATCTCTAAAATAAGGGCATTGCCCTAGATGTCCCTTTCAGCCCTAAATCTGATGTTATCAATTTAAAATGAAGTAGAACTGAGCTGAGGTAGCTCTTATCTTGGTCTCAGGGGACCCGGGAACCTTCTCCAGGCAGTAATAGTAAAGGGGAGCAGTATCTTGGTTACCACCATGTCTCCTGTGCACTGATGGGGAGCTTTGAGGACTTTCCCTGGCTTCCTAACAAAAAAAAAAAAAAGCCTGCTCTCTGCCATTAAGTGTGTTGAGAAAAGAATTTTCGTTCTGTTGACTCAGGTTGGGGAAGAACAGTTTGTTTGTTTTTTATCTTTAGCAGTGTTTGGGGAACAGGGGACACGCTTTCCCATAAACATATCCCAAGCAGATATGTGTATGTAGGAGACCAATTCTTTATTAAAATTCCTTTTAAAAGGAAATATCTGTCTTGCAGTGTAACCTGGACAATGGTGTCTTTCTCCTTCCTTGAAATTACGCTAAGAGACCAAGTGTACCTCCCAGTTTTGTAGAAAGAAATAGGCCCTTTCAGCCATGTACAGGGGATTAATGGCTGGAGGGAGAAAATTTCCTCAGTCATAAAATTCTGGGTGGGGGCCTACTGAGCAAATTCAAGGGTTCCCTGCCCTTCTTCCCTCCTTTCCTGTTTCCCTGGCAAAGTTGCATCAGAAGAAGAAAAAAAAATTGTTCTTCCAGTTTAGGTCCCAGAGTGGAATCTTACCCCTTCCCACCCCCTTTGCCTTCCGTCCTCTTATCTTGTTTTTCCTCATCCCCCTTCCCCCACAGACTCCCCTTTCTCTCTTCTTGTTCCCTCCCCTTCCCCTTGGGAGGGGTCTCTCTTCTTTTTTCATTCCCCCTCATCTTTTTCTTCTTCTCTGCCCTCCCCCATCCCATTCTTTCTCTGCTTCTCTCACCCTCCAGCTCTTAAGGGTTTTCAAGTGTCATTCCTGGCTGTGCCAGCTCTACCACAGACAGACTTCATTCTCTGTACCTCCCCAGAGATGCGGAATAAGAAGGAGCAGGCCCTAACTCTAAGGAGGGAACAGAAGGTTTCTTTGGTGTGTCTGCTTTGTCTGTGAACGCCTTTGTTCACTTCAGAGTTGACTTTTGTACAGATCCAGTCCTAGCTCCTGAGGTATAAGAACTGGAAGGACCTATAGATTATCTAGTCTAACCCTTTATTTTATAGGAAAATTGGAGGAAATTGGAATCCCAGGGAGATTCTCAGGGACTGAAATCTGAATCTCTTGTTCCAGGGACGAGTTAAATCAGCAAACATTTAACTATCAAGTGTCTATTATATGCCCAGGTCACCCCATTAGGTGCTGGGTTTACCAAGGCAAAAAAATAATGGGAAACAGGATAAAGTGGTAATGTTTAAGTGCAGTGGGTGGGATAGACATGAGAATTTGGGTGGGTCTAATGATGGTTTTGTTTTTTTTTATAAAGCAATCCGGGTTAAGTAACTTGCTCAAGGTTACACAGCCAGTTATTTCTGGGTGTGGTGCTAAGTATCTGAGCCCAGATTTGATTCCCAGGTCATCCTGACACTGGAGCCAGTGCTCTTACTCGCTGAGCCACCTGGCCACCCCTTCTAATGATGTTTTTTGACATCTGCTCACATTCAGAGGGTGGAACAATCTAGGCTTTATGTGGCCCATCTAGCTTCAAAACCATTAGTGTCTCTGTCTCTTTTTCATATATGTGTGTATATATTTTATACATATATGTATATATACATGTATAAACACACCTGTATCTTATATGTGATTCTGCCTTAAGAGAGACTGACAGTCATATATCTGTGTATGTATAATGTGTGTGCGTATGTGTCTGTGTGTATCCATTTAGGCGGTGTGGTGGATAGAGAGCAGGTCTAGAGTCAGAAAGACCTGATCTCAAATTTGGCCTCAGACACTTACTAGCTATGTGACCCTGGACAAGTCACTTAACCTTATTTGCCTCAGTTTCCTTATCTAGAAAGTGAGCTGGAAATGGCACACTACTCCAGTATCTTTGCCAGGAAAACCCCAAATGGGATCACGAAGAGTTGGACGTGACTGCAGTGGCTGAACAACAACAAAATCATATCCGCAAATTTCTCCCAGCTTTCCCACTAAATTGCTATGTGACCTTGCTTCATCTCTTGGTGCCTGTTTCCTCATCTGGAATAGGAAATAGGAATAAAAATTCTACCTTGAAGGGTTATTGTGCATTTCAGATAAGATGAATGAATTGTGGTAACACTTTTGGAAACTTTCTAGGATATAAATGTAAGGTGATATAAGTAAAATCTATATTCTCAAATGTGCCTCTTTACCCTCGGTGGTTTTCGTCACTAGGACAATTCTGAAAGCTCACAGGGTGTTGGTTATTAACATTGTGACCCCTGGTTTTATTGTAGCCTCTGCAAAAGTTATAGTTTTTTTCCTCTCCTAAACTCAGATAAGGAGACTAGACCCAGTGCCAGGGTTGGCCATGAGAAAGCTATAAACCCTTTCAATCCAGTAGGCAAAGCACTGTGCTAGATAGGACTGATCCTCTCCCTGGGTAGGGATCTGGAGACCAAACAAAACAAAACAAAACAAAAAACCCACTGACCTAAGGAAGGCATGAACACTAGCTGATAATGGGACTAGGTAAAGCATCCCATGGAAATAGCACATGAGATAAACCTTCACGGAAGGAACCAAAAGGCAGCAGGGAAGAGGGAGTTACATTGCTGGAATAAGAGACAAGGGCTCGTGCAAAGGCATGAAGCTAGTTGCTAGATTGAATGCCCAAAATGAATTCATTATCATTCCCCCTAAACCATGCCCCCTCTTATCAGAAGGGCAACACCATCTTCCTAGTCCCTCGGGCTCCCAGCCTAGGAGTCATGCTGGATTCGTCCCATCTCTCACACCCCATATCCAAGCTGTCCTCAAGGTCTATCAACTTTTCCTTGGCAGTATCTCTCAAATGCTCCTCCTTCTTTCCTCCTACACTGTCTCCACTGTGGTGCAGGCTCTCATCACCTTGTCCCTTGATTATTGCAATAGCCTTCTGCTGGGTCTGCCTGCCTCAAGTCTCTCTTCCACTCCAATTCATCCTCCATTCAGCCCCTAAAGTGACTTTCCTAAAGCACAAGTCTGATGGCATTCAAAGCCCTCCATAACCTATCCCCATCCTCCTTTCCAGTCTTCTTACACCTCATTCTCTCACACATACTCCTTGATCCAGTGACATTGTCTCCTTGCTCCTTTGACCAACAAAGCACACCATCTCTTGGCTCTGAGTATACTTTCTTTCCACTGTGCCTGGAATGCTCTCCCTCCTCATCTCCACCTACTGGCTTCCCTGCTTCCTTTAAATTCCAGCTACAATCCTACCTTCTATAGGAAGCCTTTCCCAACCCCTCTTAATTCCAGTGCCTTCTCTCTGTTAATTGTTTCCCATTTATCCTATAGATAGCTTGTTTGTACGCATTTACTTTCTTATTGTCTCCTTAATTAGATTATGAGCTTCTTATCTTTTACCATCTTTGTACCCCCTGTGCTTAGCATTGAGGCCTTTAGCAGGAGGCCATTATTTGCCTCATTTCTTACCTAGCCTTGATCACTGAATGGGTGTTGCCTCAATCAAACTGAGACCTGTTAAAGACCTCAGCTTAAAAAAGCCAAGGTCTCCCACTGCTTCCAGGGCCACCTCCAGTTGTCCTGATCTATATCTTACCACTGGATCCAGATGGCTCTGGAGGAGAAAATGAGGTTGGTGACCTTGCACAGCCCTCCCTCACTTAAATCCAATTCACTTGCTTGTCACAGCATCACCTCCCTGAAGTCTTGGTCCTCTTCCAGAAAGAAGGACAAACAACAGCAATAACAGCAGCAGCTTAGCACTGTGCTTGGCACATAGTAGATGCTTAATAAATGTTTATTGACTGTCTGACCAAGTTTAAAGAATAACACATAAGTCAGTTTGGTTAGAATGTAGGGTGCAGGCAAGGTAGTAAGGTGGTAGAACAGAGGATCCAGATTTTGAAGGACGTTGAATGCCAATCTGAGGACTTAGTATTTTAGCCTAGAGAAAATAGGAAGTCATTGAAGCTTCTTGAGTAAGGGAGTGACATGGTTGATTAAACTAGAAGATTTTTTTGGGCAGCTAAGTGGAAGATGGTTTGAAGAAAGGAGAAACATGGGAAACATGGGGCTAATTAAGAGTCTCGAAATAGGCTAGGTGAAAAATAGTGAAGGCCAAAACTAGGGGCAGAAAAAAAGTGATAAAGGCCAGAACAAGGCAGAGAAAAGGGGACAGATAAAAGATACATTGGGGAGGTGGCAAAATCAACAAGACTTAGTAACGGATTGAATATAGAGGGCGAGAGTCAGAGAAGAGTCCAGGTCTATGAACCCCTGGTGATTAGAGATTAAGTGAGGGCCCTCAACAGAAAGAGGGAGATTTGTGAGAAAGGTGGATCTGAGGGAAGGAGATAGTGAGTTTCATTTTGGACAAGTTGAACTAAATATTCCCATGGGACCTTTAGATAGAAATGTGTAAGAAGCAATTGGTGAGGTGGTGCTGGTGCTCAAGAAATAAATAAGGGCCACTATGACTGCCTCCTCTCTCATTGGTGAGTTCCTACTCAGAACCCCCATTTCATGAAGTGCTTATTTTTGAGATCCATCCTGACTCTAAATTTTCTACCTCCCCATCCTCCCCCCCACCCTGCCCCACCACTTTCAAGCTCCTTGTTATATATGTTTTTATGTATTTTCTTCTCCCCATTAGAGTATAAGCTTTATGAGGATATGAACTGCCTTTTTGGCTTGTATTTATGGTGCCACCGTTTAACACAGTGCCTGGGACATGGTACACCCTTCATAAATGCTAAACGCTGGCCCTGTCATCTACATCAAGATGATAGTTGAATCCATAGGAACTAACAAGAGGAACCCTATGGAGAGGCAGCTAGATGGTGCAGTGGAGAGAGTGTTGGGCTTGGAGTCAAGACAGCCTGAATTCAGATTCTGCTTCAGATACCTGCTCTCACACCTGGACAAGTCACTTAACCTCTGTCAGTCTTAGTTCCTTCATCTGTAAAATGGAATTGATAATCATAGCACTTATTTCACAAGATTATTATGGAAATTGAATGAGATGACGTGTAAAGTGCTTAGCAGACATTAAAAGACCGTAGAAATACTGTGGTGGTGGTAATAATTTTGTGCCTCAATCTTTCATAAGACTGAATGGCTCCAAATTCTGAACTTTAAAAAAAAAATGCTATGCTTCATTTATACTTCATTTGAAGTCTTGATTTTAAAGAACTGATTGGAGCAGCTAGGTGGCACAGTGAATAGAGCACCAGTCCTGAAGTCAAGAGGACCTGAGTTTAAATCTGACACTAGCTGTGTGACCTTGGGTAAGTCACTTAACCCCAATTGCCTTGCCTCCCCCCCTCCAAAAAAACCCAAACTGATTGAGTCCCTCTTGTGAGAAAGGTGCAGTGTGGGTGCACAATGCACAATGAGGCATACATTATCGGATCGTTTTATTTTGCTTAACTATACCCTTTGTTATAAGGGAAGGTCCTGTTGGGGGTGAGAGGGTAGAGAAAATTATTGGGAAGTGTCAGTGATGTTTTTTAAATGCATCAACAAAATATCAATTTAAAGAATTCTGAGGTACACTGGGGCAGCTTAACACTCTCTGTGACCTTTTATCAACCCCTGGTTTCTTGCCTCTAAATTTACCTCACCCTTCCAGTTCTTTTGCATGTCTTTGTCATTTACTTGGATACCTGGTTTTGATCACCAACTGACCAAGCAACCCTCACTCACAAAGAGTTTCTGTGACTCTTATTCCATCATATGCAATTTAGGGATTGCGGTAATGACACATGCTTTGCTGGGAATAATTGCAAAGCTGGCAACCTGGCCCTGGGCAGAATCTCTGCGAAGCTAATGAGCAGCTTACTCCTTAAGCCCCTGAAGTCACTAGTTTGTACTTGTTGTCCAGGAAGCCATAGTAACTTGTGCCTCAGAGGCAGCTCAGCACCGGGGGAAGAGCCCTGGGTTTGCATCCAGACCCAAATTTGAGGCCTGCTTCTACCACTTAGCAGTCATCTGACCCTGGGCAGATCACTTAACCTCTCTGGGTTCCAGCTTCCCCTTCTGTAAAACAGAGATAATGAGGCTTACCTGAATGGGCATCATGTGAAGTCTTTTGTAGCCATAAAATTCTATGTTGATGCAAACCAGTGTTACCATTCAGTAAGGAAATTTCCCTTCAAGTGGGGAGGCAGAAGTTTGTTGATTGGTTGGTTGGTTGTTGTGCTTTGTTCTTGAAGGGGACCAAAATGCCATCAATGTGCTAAAGTCAAGTTTCAGTGTGTCCAATTGTGGGTGATCAGACCAACGCAAGCTCGGAATGCTCTACCACAGGTCGGGCACAAATAATCCATATGAACATTTGGGATGGATTCTCTAAATCTGCACATCCTGCGTTTCCTTTGAGCTGTCTCAATTCTGCTTTGCTCATAGAGCACAGCACCTGCTCTGATGTAGGCACACCATGCTGAGCGGTCCTGTGCCAGTTGTCTCCCATGTCACACAATTCCAAAGTTCTTGAGAGAGCCCTTGTGAGTGTCCTTGTATCACTTCTTCTAACCACCATGTGAAAGCCTGCCCTGTGTGAGTTCTCCATAAAACAGTCTTTTTGGCAAGTGTACGTTTTGCATTTGAACAACGTGACCAGCCCATCAGAGTCATACTCTCTGAAGCAGAGTCTGAATGCTTGGCAGTTTAGTTTGAGTAAGGACCTAAGTGTCTGGTACCTTATCCTGCCAGGTGATCTTCGGAATAATTGATCTTCCTGAAGTACAGAAATGACCATGTCACATCCCCCTACCTCATTCCCCATCTAGTAGACTCCAGTGGCTCATCACTTCCAGGATCAAGTAGAACATCCTCTGTTTGGCTTTTGAAACCCTTAATAACCAGGCCCTTCTTACCTTTCCAGCCTCTTTCCACCTTCCTGTCCTCCATGTATTCTTGGATCCAATGACACTGGCCTCCTTGCTGCTTCTGGAGAGAGACACTCCATCCCCCAGTTCTCTGCATTTGTTATTGCCTGTCTCCCATGTCTACAATTTCCTTCTTCCTCATCTTCATATCTTGGTTTCCCTGGCTTGCCCCCTGTGCAAGAACCTTTCCCAGTCTGCCTTAATGCTAGAGCCTTCCCTCTGAAATTGTCTCTGATTTAGCCTGCTTGTACATAGTTGTACATAGGAAGTGGTTTTCACCTTTTTTTCCCTTTTATCTCCTGTCCTTAGCATTTTATCTCTAGTCCTTTAGCATGGTGCCCAGCACATAGTAGGTGTTTAATAAATGCTTGCTGACTTGTTGCCTAGATTGACCCTGAAGTTCTGTGATTCATTGTAGCAGGTTACCTTTGCACAAGCTGGCCTGGTATGTGAAATGCAGTCCCTCCTCATTTCTATCTCATAGAATCAGAGTTTCCAAGATCGAGGGCTGGAAATTTAGGCATTTACCTTGCCTTTCTACTTCCCTTTGGCGTATTTGCATCTCTGAGCCTTCTTTGAACCAGAAAGCCTGGTTGACATATTCTGAGTTCATTGATAGAAGGGAGGGGTAGGGTGGGAGAACAGGATGTTTTCTTGGGTATTAGAATTTGACTGATTGAATGACATGTGGGCTTTCCCAACAATCCCTTACCTTTAATGTCCCAAGGAAGTGCTTGACTTGAGCCACTACGGGAAATGCCGTAACTTAAGAATATTAAAAGAATGCATTATACTTGGCTTAATAGTAAAGTTTAAAATGAGTGTGAATGTTATTGTCCTTTTTGCTTTCCTCCCTTCCCCAAATAAACATCTCTTCTCTCTGTGTTATCATAGAATTTCAAAAATTTAGGCAGATAGAGGTTAAGAGATTTGCTGAGGCTCATATGGCTATCTGAGGCTAGGTTTGAGCTTGGGTCTTCCTGACTCCAGCCCAGACCTCTGCCCCCTGTTGTCTCCCCATTGTTTATCCAGCCATAGCTTGAACACCTTTTAGTGACAGGGCAGATGTAGTGACAGAGCAGATGTAGGTTTGACCTTATAAAGGGTTCCTAACAGAACTTTCCCCAAGTGAAAGGGACTTCTTGAGAGCTGATGGGCTCCCCTTCACTGGAGACCTTCAAGCACAGACTAGACGTTCACTCTTCGGGGATGTCCTAGAAAGGATTCTTGTATTCCTTGGTTGGACTAGATGGCCTCTGAGGCCCTTTGGGTCTCTTGAGATTTGCTAGGAACTTCCTGTCTCATGAAGCATCCTGTTCCTTTATTGAACAGCTCTGTTTCTTCCAGAGATCTTCCTCATACAGAGCTGAAATATGCCTTCCTGTAATTTCTGTCCATTGGTTACTCCTCTTGTGCCCTCTGGATCCCTGAAGAACAAGTATATTTCTTCTTCCATATGGGGATAGGAATTGGAATAGGGCATAGAGGGAATGGACCTGTGACTTCCTTGTTATAAAGAACTCCCAGGTGAGGAAACTCCCTCTTACCAACAGAGGTTTGTACCTTCTCTGCCATTTATGCTTTTAGAGGGTTGCTTAGAGCACCAAGAGAGTTCAAAGACTCGCCAAGGGTCATACAGCCAGTATGTATTTGAGGTGGGATGGGAATTTACATCTTCTTGACTCCAAGGCCATCTTTGTTACTCTGGAAACATAGGCCAGGCTGCCTATGTTCCACACGATCGTCCTTCAAATAGTCCAGTGAGGTAAACTCACCTCCTGCCAGGTGAGAGATGAGATCAAGGTATTGAGTGGTTCTGGAAGAAAGGCCAAGAGCTGGAGAAGGAGTAAAAAAGCAAGAGAAGTGAATGGTATCTAGTGCTTGGGAGGAGGGATATAAAGATACATTTCTCAAATGCTGGTGGGAATGGTTTCACATTTCATTTGGCCCTTCACCTGGCAGAGTGCTTTAAAATTTAACACCCCATTTGAGCAAATCTTTTGGAGGAGGATACTAAGGAATGGTAGGGTTAAGTGACTGCCATGGATCAGATGACGAGGTGGTGACCCTTTAGCTGCTTTAGATTCCAAGGCTCCTGATTCCTAGGCACTTGAAAAGGTTTCTCATGGATTGTCAGTGCTTTGGGAGGTCTCTGGGTCATTGTGGGGGGGGGAATGTCATTTCTCCTTTACATCTTTAAAACTTGCAAATGGATCAGAGTATTGGTGCAAGGCAATGAACAAGGGATTTTCTGAAGACCTATGCCCAGTATTCAGCGTGCCTTCCAATCCCAACCCTGTAGCAAAGGGAGCATTGTGCCTTCCTCCTAGCCTCCCAGACCCCTCTGTCAATGAGCAATGATGCCATGGCTTTCTCACTTGCTTGAGAAGGAAAAAAAATTCCTCTGACCCCCAACATCAGGAAAAAAGGGGGAAAAGGCCCAGTACAGCTTAGGAATGAGCTCCGGCCTTATCTTAGACTAAATTGTCTCTCTTATAGGGGAAGGAATCTGCTCTAGGAGGTAGAGGTAGGCTCTCCTTTGTATTTCCTCCATTGAATCCAGAAATTCAGACTGACCCCTAGGGCATCTTAGCACCTCATTTCGCCCTGCACTGACTGTGGCATCACTGAGGCATGTAGTGAAAAGATGACCAAATTATAGATCCTAGGATCATAGAAGAGCCAGAAAGGACCTCAGAAGGCATCTAGTCAAACCCCCTTATTTTACAGATGGGAAAACTAAGACCCAGAGAAGTAAAGTGACTTGCCCAAGGTCACATAGCTTGGTATGTGACCAAGTAAAATCAAATGACCTGGGTTTGAATCTTGACTGTTCCATGTACTGGCCATGTGACCTTGGACAAGTCAATTCTCGGGATCTCATTTTCCCATCTGTTAAAGAAAGGTTTTTTCCTAAGTGATCCCTAAAATCTTCTCTAGCAATCCTTATGATTCTACAAAAGTTCCCCATGTAGGAGAAAGCCTGAAAGACCTGTAGTGTTATGAGCATTTGCCTATAAAAATGACGTAGTTTGGGGTTCATGGTAACTCTTGCTTTCCTCGTGGTGGTCTGTTTCTCCTTGCCTGCTTCCTTTCCTTTCTCATTACCTGCTCCAGGTGGTCTGGTCTGTAAACTGGGGACAATGAGACCTAGATTACTTGAAAGCATGAGGCTAGTCTGAATATCTTTTGAAGTCTCTAATCACTAAAATAGAAAATTGTGACCCCCAGGGTGTGATTATAAAACCTTAGTATTTAGAACTGGAAGGGACCTGAGAGATTATCTGGTCCAACCCCTTTTTTTTCCAGATGAAGGAACTGAGACTTGGAGAGAGGAAGCAACCTGCCCAGGGTCCCAGAAATAGTAAGTAACAGAGCTGGTGGAGGATAAAGCCAGGCATGCTCAGGGCTCCAGATGACCTGAATTCAAATCCTGTCCCTGTTGCTGACTACCTGCATGACCCTGGGCAAATCATTTTGCCTCTCTAGACCTCAGTTTCCTTTTCTGTAAAATAAGGGTTTTGGCATAGATGACGTCTGAGATCTCTTCAAGTTTTAAATTGAGGCTCCTCGGAACCTCTATTAAAATATGAGTTATCGTGATAAGAAACAGTTGATATTTTTAGAGCATTTTAAGGTTTACAAAGCATTGATTCTCAACACCACCTGAGTATTTTACAAGTATCCACAGTTTTCTAAAGAGGAAACTGAAGAACAAAGAGGTTGTGACTTACCTGGGTCACAGAAGTGGGATTCAAACCCAAGTCTTGCCTGGCTCAGAGTTCAGTACTAAGCTGATAGTTTAGGTGGTCTCTGGGCCATGTCAGTTTATGTAACTTAAAAAAATAACCAACAGCTTGTAAAATACCAGTTGTTAGAGGAAAGGCAATATTGGGGCACAAGGATCTGTTTGGTCGACTTTCCATAAATGTCAGCTCACTTGTTTGAGGAAGCACCATGTTGAGGTATGTACAGCAGAATGATACCGAAACGTCAGGGTGAGATATGGCTCCCTTCTAGGCAGCGTTGACAAAGCATCAGCCATTTTCCTCGGCTACAAGAGTTGGAGTTCTGGTATATGGCCATAACCTGGGCATCTTCTGCCCTAAGTCTCCTCAGTACAGTGACAGCTTCCCTGTCACACCAAGCTGAAATTTAACCAGTGCCCTTCCCTGTGGAGGGAAAGGCATGCCCACTGTATGGAGGTACTGAACATAACAGGAGGGCTTGCCTTGTAGTTCTCCGTTGGGCTTACAAAGTTTTTGCAAAGGAAAGGCTAGCCCATAGCCTGGCATTGCCACAGTGGGAGAGAACATGACTCCTTAGAACCATAGTCTAATCTTGACCTATGAGGAAGACCATGTAATCCAACATGGCCATTTTATAGGAGAGAAAGCAGGCTCCAAGGGACTTGCCCCAATTCACTCAACTAAGTAGCAGCAGATCTGGGACCAATATCCAGGTCTTCTAAACAATCAGTCCAGGACCTTTTCAGTTCTACTATGGTGTTTCCTGGTATCAGATAGAAAAAGTTGGGGGTTTTTTTAGGGTTATATAGGATAAATTATATAACTTTAAAAAGTTGTATAAACTTTTGCTATTGTTCCCTCCCATTGAACAATTTTTAAAAAGAGAATTTAAAAAATATCTAGGCCTTTATGTTGGGGGACATAAAGAAATAGAAGATAGAATCTCTGCCCTCCATGGGCTTATTATCAGGGTGTTTCTATAAGGCCCACATATGAAATAATTAGTTAATAATACAGAATAGAGAATAATACAGGACAGATTATGTAGACTGCACAGCATAAGCTATGTGGAGGATTGGGAAGAGGTTGGTATGGGTCCAGAGTAGTCACAGGGAAGTTTTCCTGAAGGCAGTAGGACTTGAAATTGAGAGGAAAAACGGGAATACCATTGAGGCACTGGTGAGGCCCCACCTTATTCTCGATCCCAAAGTGAATCTTGATATTGCTGGGCTCCTGCAATAAATCCAACAAAATGACTCTCAGCATGGGGGAAGGGAGGAGGCAGGAGGTGGCCAGTGGCCAGCTTGACTGAGGGTGAGGGCCCAAGACCTCTTGCACAGCTTGGAAGGACAGGCTGGAGGGAGTTTTGTTATTTGAATAAACTTTCCTTCCCATATGCATAAAGTCACTCTGTTTGTGCCCACATTCCAGAACTGAAGATTGGGTTTCCTGCTGGCAAAACAATCCAGAAGTCAGAGTTAGTATTCAGGCAGGCCAGGCATAGATGGAGAAGCTCAGATTGGGGGATTTGGGGATGGGGGAGATAACTGTTAATCACAACTGCTGGGCCTCTAACCCCAAAGAGGATAGGTAGCATGAGTGTTTTCTAGCAGCCAGGACTTGAAGCTCCCATCAGGAGAAACTAGGGTACCAAGAGTATTACTCAGACTCAAGGAAGAGCCAGGGCTGCATTGGGATTTGTGGGAGAGATAGGGGAGAGCAGCCTGGCCTCAGGTCCTCAAGAGAGAAGAAACCGGGCTCAGGAACCAGAGAACATGGTTGGGCCTGCTGCTTTCCTCTAAGTGTGAGTGAGATGTTAACCTTCCAGTGTCATCAGGGATGCCCAGAGGGAGATGAATGGCACTCAACTAATGAAGCTCAGGTGGTTTGGATAACTTTATTTTAAGAGAGAGAGGCAGGGAGGGGGAGAGAGAGACAGAGACAGAGAGAGAGAGGCAGGGAGGGAGAGACAGAGACAGAGAGAGAACATCATTTTTTAAAAAAGCCTTTAATGTATTTGTACTGAGCATAACTCTTATCAGCCAATCAACAGGCATTTATTAAGTATATACTAGAGCCAGGCACAGTGCTATCACTGGAGATACCTTGAAAAAGCAAAAATAATCTCTCACCTCAAGGAGATTATGTTCTAATGAAGGAGACATCATATATATAAACTGGTACCTACAAGACAACTAGAGTAGCTAGGTGGCACAGATGAGTGCTGAGCTAGAGGCAGGAAGACTCATCTTCTGAGTTCAAACTGTCCTCACACACTTAGTAGCTGTATGACCCTGGGCAAGTCACTTAACCCTGTTTGCTCCAGTTTCCTAAATGAGCTGAAGAAGAACATAACAAACCACTCCAGGATCCTTGCCAGGAAAACCCCAAATGGGGTCACAAAGAGTCAGACAGATCTGAAATGACTGAACAACAACAAAGCTAGAAAGTAGCATTAGAGGGGAAAGGCCCTGGTACTTGGGGGAATCTAGAAAGGTCTCGTGGTGTAGCTGGCATTGAAAGGAGTCTTCAAGGAAGCCAGGGATTCTTAGAGGTGGAGGTTAGGAGGATGAGCTTTCCAAATATAGGAGACAGCCAATATAAAGACACAGAGATATGTGATGAAATATTGTGTGCGAGGAACAGCGTGTAGATTTGTATATAGACTATGAAAAAAAGTGTTAAAATCCTGAAAAGATAGGAAGGGACCAGGTTGTGAAGAGCTTTAAATAGTAAATAGAAGAATCTATATTTGGTCCTAGAGCTAATAGTCATTGGAGTCTATAGTCATAGGGGGAGGGGTGTTCCATTTATTAGTGGTCCCTTTTGGCATGATCTCATGCCTGGAGCTTTCCCCAGGGTAGGTGAATTAAGATGATAAACCCAGGTGCCAAACTCCAGAGAGCTTCTCCACTGCAGTGGGGACCAGACAGCACTCAGGGCCACAGCAGAAATGGCAGACGTAGTGCCTGCCAGCCCATGTCTAAAACGCAACCCCAAAAAAAGGGACCCAAGAGACAGAAATAGATTTGATCAGCATGCAGAATCCCCTGTATTGACATCGTTTCCCTGGTAACGATGCCTTCTCTCTACTTTCCCCAAGGCCCCCTGCCTGATTTTTTGCGGCTTTTCTTTTCAAGGCTGCCTTAGATATGCATGATAACCTTATTTCATCTGTATACAAATATAATTTGTCAGCTGCACAGACTCCCCAAATGGCTTTGCATAAGAAGGGTGGGGGAAATTTGCTTAAAGGTCTGTCTGTCTCCTCTAAATCATTGGAAGCTTGGCTTCTCTTTTCACCTTGTTCCCACGGCGTGAGGCAGCTGTGTATGAACTCAGTCAGATGGTTCCTCCCTTCCCCTCCCAGCCCAGGTATCCAGGTATCCACTTATGTTTTTCAAGCTTCCTTGAAAGAAGGGAGTGGCAATGGTCTGAACCCCTGGAGATTCTACCTGAGATTTGTCCATTTATCTTTAGGACAGGGGTGGAGGTGGGGGAGATGACCAATCCTACCAAATCTCATCTCCTCCTTCTTAGTCACTGGCTCCCCTTCTCTCCATCTCAGTTGGTAATGAGAGAGAAGGAGGTGGTGGTGGTGACTGTGAATGGATGGGGACCTGGATAATCCACACACTGAATCATGAGCCCCTGAATAATTGACAGTTGACCACTTGAATGCTTTTGGTGGTTTTTAAACATTTTGATTGATCTCTCTTTGTTTCCTTTTTCTGTGTAACCTTTGAGGAAAGTGGGAAAAGGGGTATGTGAGCACATGGGGAGGGTGTGAAAGTTAGAAACCAACATCTCTGGTCACCAGGTGACACCTTTCATGATTTATTGTGCTGGGTGAGAGTTCTTATGTCACTCAGTGAGTGATAGGAAATCTGATTCTCAAAGCTGTCCTTTGTTCAGCCCCCTTTCCAGTCCATGTCTTCTGATACTAAATGCATCACCAGAAACAGAAGTGAACACCTGCGCAGCAGAGAGAGATGTACACATTTGACCCCTGTGTGATGTAAAAGTCACAGGACTTGTCACTAACAGCATCTCCTTATTTGCTGTGGAGATTAGGTGACAGCTGGCAGGGAGGAGGGGTGCCCTGTGGAGGCTGTTCTGGAACTGTCTTGGACATTGAGGGGACCATTCTGTGGGACAAGATCAATTGCCTAGTGTTCTTTGCTACTCCACTGGTCTCTCAGCCTCAGTCCTTTTGGTCTTCTCTGAGCTCTGGTAGTTGAGGGTTCCAATTCCAAATTAGGTATTGCACTTAGCATGAGGCACCTACCTGTGCCTGCAATGCCAGTGAGTGAGCAGTGGGGGAGGGATGGGGAGGCTGCCATTGAACAGCCCTGCTGTATAATTGTTCTGTGGAAGTTAACCAGGTGGTAATTGGAGACTCCTGTGGGAACCAACAAGAAATAAAACAAGTATTTTATATGAGTGTCCAGTCTCGGAGGCTCTGGCCTTGTGCTAAGCGTAATGGGGTATACCAGACTAGTACATGATTTATAAATCCATATTCAACAGCAGAATTTCACAGTGTGTGGCATATAGTCGGTGCTTAATAAATGTTAATTGATTGGACAGTCCAGCTTTCCTGCTTTCTGGTTCATGTTCGTTCCTTCCATTATGATAGTTGGCATTTATATGATGCCTTAACGTTTGTAAAATACTTTATATCATATGCCATTATAGCAATGATGCCTTCTTTGGGATACCTTCCCTCTGTGATGTAATAGCCCAGTTGTAAGGAGGTGAGGATCAGGCTGAACAGGGGCTCAGGGAGACCTTCATAGCAGTGATAGGGGCAGGCTGTGGTGATGGAGGCATCCACAGCCAGGCTGTGGCTCATAGCAGTGGGGCTGCAGCCACATTTCACTATATTCAGGTCATTCTATGACCTCCAAATAGGGGGCTGCTCATAGTCGCAAAGACAGGCTCACTGTTTCCCCCTCATCAGGGGGCTGTTTAGCTCCGATTTTTTCTTTGTAGTTGTTTTTTTCTGGGCCTGGAAGATTAAGATGGAATGTAAAGGACAGAGTTTCCATGTGAGAGATTGAGACTGACCTTTTTCTTGCTAATAGCACCTTCATTATTTCTTAGGTTTCTGGACCTATGTCCTTCTGGTGGGACAATGTCATCTGACCAGAATGCAGAGTTAGTGAAGACTAGCGCTGGGAGGAGGGGGAAGGGAGTTTGGAGTACTGTGGCCATTCTGAGGCTCCTAGACAGGTGCTTCCAAGGCCTGGCTCTGTAATGGACTGAATGCTGCTATGGTTTGAGACCCAATGGCGGTGTGGGAAGTAGAGCTGCTTGGGAAGTGCTGCAGAGATAGGAGCGCAGCAGGCTGGTTCATTTTCTATAGGCTAGTGTTAATACTACACCATTCTGTCTCTACCCTCAAGCATATCCCAGTCTAGTTGTGAGGAGGCAGAGTTGGGCAGGGGGATGGGTGCACTAAGGACATTGGCCTGGGGGTTAGCAGATATTGGCTGTAGTCCTGACTCTTTGACTTAACTTGCTGTGTGGCTTCAGTTAAGTATTTTTCCTCTCTGAGCCTCAGGTTCTCTCTCTCTGTCTCTCTCCCTCTCCCCCTTCTGCCACTCTCCACTTTTGTGGTCTCATCTTATTGGTGTCAGACTTAGTATAGACACCCAATCAACTTTGGCCCTACTGCAGCTCAAAATTCCTGAACCCAAGCAATCCACCATCCTCAGCCTCCCCTAGTAGTAGGGTTTACAAACATACATCACTATGCCTGGCCAGTTTTCTTCATCTCTAAAATAAGATCTCCAGGTTTCCTTCCAGCACTAATATCCTGTAGGTCAGTGACTCTCTGGTTAGTGTCTTCAGTGAGGTGAGAGGCAAGAGGTAGCTTGGAGGACCCAGGATTGAATTCCTGCTTCTTTAAATTACTTCCTGTGTGACCTTGGGCAAGGCTCTTCTCTTCTGTCCTATGAAACAGGATTGTCATATGCTAGAATTTCTTCATTTGCTCATTCATTCAGTGGACTTAAGGCACAGTGGTGGTAGGGGGATAGTGTGGTAAGGTAGAATGAGCACTGACTCTGGGGTCGAAGCACCTGGGTTCTGGGTATCAGCTCTGATGATTATTACCTGTGTGACCCCAGGAGAGTCATTTAACTACCCTTGGCCCTCTTTTCCTCATCTATAAAATGAGGGTGTTGACTAAATGGCCTCTGAGGTTCTTTCCAATTCTAGAGACAAAAATGAAAAAGTCCCTGCACTCAAGGAGCTTACATTCTGTTGGAATGTGATTTAGATCTGGAAGTGACCTTTGAGATAATCTATAGCTCAGGCTGTCCAAGGACCAGCCTGATTTGTAGGAAGGAGAGAGAGAATAATAGCAGACACCACAGGTACAGGCCTGTATTCACCTCCTGATCAGAAAGAGGAATTCCTCTAAAGCAACAAAGACTCAAAATTCCTCCTGACCTACAAAAAGCAGGGTAGGCATCCCAGGTCTTGTGACAGGGATTGTTGGGCAAATGCTTTAGATGGCAGTAGGTGGTAGAGATGCAGGCTGGGTCAGTGTGCCTGGGAGGCCTTCGCCTGCTCTGGAGTTCACACCTTCTTGGCCTGGGCCCATCTGGGGGTCTGCCCATCTCTTCTTCTGTGTCATGGTGCCTGTGAGTGATGAGGATACCTCAGAGGGCAGGAGAAGATAACCCTGTGACTCCAGAGCATAGTATGGTTAGCCGGGCTTCTGGGGGCAGTCGTCTGGGAATTGGGGAGGGGGCACAGAGGAATGGACTGAAGCAGAGAGGATGACAGAGCTTTTGTTTCACTGTTTGTTTTAAGATGGGAATCGACTTCCTCCCATTCAAGTGTCCCCGGAGGTGTAAGCTGAACGTGCAGGATGTGGGGCAGCAGCGGCCTGTCTTCTCCCGGCTCTGCCCCACTTGTTTATGCCTTTTTTGGCATTTTCCCTGGGTCTTCCACTTCAGTTGCTTCCCTTCCTCTTCCCTCCCACCTTTAGGCGCATTCAGTTAGAGGACCTATTGTTGCTGAGTGAGCCTTAGTTAAATATTTGCCAAACAAGAATAGTATTAACAGCTTCAAGAAACCCTGCTACTTCCACCTGTGGTAGTAGGTGGAGGTAGGATTTGGGTCTCTCTTCACCTTCCTCCCCCCCGCCCCAAATAAGACCCAGAATAAACTGTTTAGAGAAGGATCAGCCCCAGACATGGTGGCTCTCATTCTCTTAGCATGAGCAGACACATTGTTGACTGGGGGAAGGCACCCAGAAACATGTTGGATGGCCAACTTGGAATTTAAAATCTCTTTAAAGTTCAAGGGGTGGCTAGGTGGCGCAATGAATAGAGCACTGGCCCTGAAATCAGGAGGACCTGTGTTCAAATGTAGCCTCAGACACTTAACACAAAAACTAGCCATGTGACCTTGGGCAAGTCAACCCCAGTTGCCCTCCAAAAAGCAAAAAGTAAAATAAAATCTCATTCAAGTCATCAAGAACAGACTCTAGTTTTCCAGTTTTCATAGAACTTCCATTGAAATTCTATCACAATTTCATTGATCTCCCCCATGTTCCCCCAATGTTTCCCATCTTCCAGTTTTTCTTATTATGGTCTCTCCTCTCTCCATCCATTCCCCTCCCTCTCCATATCAGTCTCTGTCGATGTCTAAAAGTCTAAACCAGAACCAAGAGAACCAAGGTAACAGGGTTTAGAAAGAGCTCAGGGGGATTAAGGTCCATACCAAAGGTATCCATGAAAGCTAAACATTGAGCTGAAACAGTGGGTTAAAGTAAGGTAACATATATAGTTTATACTTATATAAAGTTAAGGCAAAAGCAATATATGTGATAGATCAGAGACAGGAGGCCCTTGAAACTGTGTCAAAGTCTGCCTCAGACAGGAAGCCTCTTGGATTCTTCTTCCTGGAACAGGAACCCGTGTCTAAGATGTGACCAGCCCAAGGCTTGGACATTTCCATGAAAATTAAGCAGAGAGGCAGAGAAAAGATCCTAAATTGATTTTAAGCCCCACTGTCCAATTTCCATGGCTGAATACATCTATCTCTGAAGTGTTGAGTTACTTGTTGGTAAATGCTGGAAAAATTCCTCTTGTGGAAAGCGTAGGGGGTGGGGGAGGCTCAGCTTATTCCACAACATCAGCATGGTTATCTGAGTGTTTATTAACAATCAGCTCTTTAGTTCCACATATTTTTAGGCTTGTTACTGTGAGATTGGGTTTCTCAAGTTGAGCTCTTATGGCTTATCATAAGATACTTAAAAAACATCACCTTAAATTGCAGGGGTGTTTACTTGTTAGAGTTCCCACAGGTAAATGATCTGAAGCCCTGGCAGCTGAGTCTCAATCTAATCTTCTTTATTATTATTATTCTCTTTTTTTCCCAATTTTTAAAAACATTTTTATTTAAAGTTTTGAGTTCCAAATTCTATCTCTTCCTCCCTCTCTCTTTCCTCTCCCCCCTCCTTGAGACAGTAAACAATCAGATATAGGTTATACACATGCAATTATGTAAGACATTTCCATATTAGTCATTTTGTACAAGATGACTCAAATAAGAAACGTGCACGCAGAGATTGCTTCCCAGGGAACATTTACAATGTTTCTGCTACTTCCTCTTTGATCCTGAGTTTGCTGGCTCCTAGAGGGCTCTTGGTTCTTGCCTTGTATGTGTAGCAAAGAGCCCATTGACCTAGACGCTAGGGACCTGGGTTCCATTCTGGGTTCTGCCCCTGACTGGTTCTGTGACCCTTGGGTCAATCACTTCCCAACTCTGAGCTTTGGTGTCCTCATCTATAAAACCAGAGACTGGCAGATCCCTATGTTTCCATGCAATTTTGAATTCTGTCTTCTTAGCTCTTGTCTAGTGCCATTATTTTATGACTGGAAGGCTCTGCCTTGTAGAAAGTCTGCTATAAAGAGTTCCCTTCTTCTCAGTCTTACCCCTGCCCCATTGCATTCCCTGGGGGAAAAAGCCCTTCATAGACTGAAACCTATGATGCTGCACAGGAATTGTCAGAGGAGTAATAAGGCCTCACACTTGTTTATCTGTTGAATGGTCACATCTGGTTGTGTGTGAGATAAAGCACAGACTGCCTTTTCAGGAAGCTCTGAGGATCTATTCTAGACCTTGTGAACACAGAAGTCCATAAGCACTGATTTTGCTGCAGGGGTGTTTTGAAGCTAGCTCATATGTCTCTGGGGAACCCCTTGTTAAATTTTTAATGTGAGGATTTACAATTTTGAAATAAGCAAAGAATACAAATTGGGACTTTATCTGTTGTTTTAATGATTATCTAGACTTGAAAAAGTGGCAGAGAAAATATTAATAATGCAGCTTAAATTTTAAAGTGAGCTGGTTAATTTGAGGGGGGGCAGACAATAGGGGTTAAATTATTTGACCAGGGTCACATAGCTTGTAAGTAACTGAGGCTAGATTTGAGCTCAGGTCCTCCTGACTCTAGAGCCAGTGCTCTATCTACTATGTCACTCAGGTTCTTCTAAAAACTACCTGTTTAGCTATCTATAGTCCTATGAAAAAAATGCTCTAAATCACTATTGGTTAGAGAAATGCAAATCAAAACAATTCTGAGGTACCACCTCATACCTATCAGATTGGCTAATGTGACAAAACAAGAAAATAAGTGTTAGAGAAGATGTAAGAAAATTGGAACACTAATGCATTGTTGGTGGAGTTGTGAACTGATCCAACCATTCTAGAGAGCAATTTGGAACTATACCCAAAGGGCCATAAAATTGTGCAAACCCTTTCACCCCACAATACCACTTCTAGGTCTGTATCCTAAAGAGATCATAAAAATGGGATAAGGACCCACATGTACAAAAATATTTATAGCAGCTCTTTTTGTGGTGACCAAGAATTGGAAATTAAGGGGATGCCCATCAGTTGGGGAATGGCTGCACAAGATGTGGTATATGAATGTAGTAGAATACTATTGTTTCATAAGAAATGATGATCAGGCAGACTTCAGAAAAACCTGGAAAGGCTTACATGAACTGATGCTGAGTGAAGTGAGTAGAACCAGGAGAACATTGTTCACAGTAATAGCAACATGGTGTGATGACCAACTATGATAGACTTAGCTCTTCTCAGCAATGCAGGGATCTAAGAAAATTCCAAAAGACTTATGATGGAAAATGCTGTCCTCATCCAGAGAAAGAACTATGCAGTCTGAATGTAGATTGAAGCATACTATTTTCTCTCTTTTTTTTTTTTGCTTCTTTCTCGTGGTTTTTCCCTTTGATTCTAATTCTTCTTTACAACATGACTAATGTGGAAATATGTTTAATATGAATGTATATGTATAGCCTATATCAGATTGCACACCATCTTAGCGAAGGTAGAGGAGAGGGAGGGGGAGAAAATTTAGAACTCAAAATCTTATAGAAGTGAATGTTGAAAACTAAACATTAATTAATTAATAAAAAACAACAACAACAAGGAAAACTGCCTGTTTGTATGCTTTGACCCTTTATCAGTTGGGGAATGACTTGTGTTCTTATAAATTTGACTCAGTTTTCTCTATGTTTGAGAAATTAGACCTTTAATACTTGCTATAAAATTTTTTTCCTAGCTTTCTGCTTTCCTTCTAATCTGATATGATCAATTATGCTGATAGTTTTCCTAATATGGAACCAGTCCTGTATTGCTAGTATAAATCCCACCTAGTCATAGTATATGATCCTTGTGATACGTTGTGGTAATCTCCTTCCTAGTATTTTATTTAAAATTTTTGAATCAATAGTCATTAGGGAAATTGGACTAAATTTTTTTCTCTGTTTTTGCTCTTCCTAGTTTAGAAGCCCCATATTTGTGTCATAAAAGAAATTTAACAGAACTCTTTTGCTTATTTTTCCAGATAGTTTATTAGTATTAGAATTAATTGTTCTTTAAATGTTTGGTAGACTTCACTTTTGAATCTATCTGGTCCTGGGTATTTTTTTTTTTCCTTAGGGAGCTCATTGATGGTTTGTTCAATTTGTTTTCTAAGATTGGGTTATTTAAGTATTTTATTTCTTGTCTTAGTCTGAGCAGCTTATATTTTTTAAAATATTCATCCATTTCACTTAGATTGTCAGATTTATTGGCATATAATTGGGCAAAATAGCTCCTAATAATTTTAATGTCATCTTTATTGGTGGTGAATTCACCCTTTTCATTTTTGATACTGGTAATTTGGTTTTCATTTAATCATTTTAACCATTGGTTTATTTATTTTATTGGGGTTTTTCACCATAAAACCAGCTCCTGGTTTTATTTAGTAGTTCAATGGTTTTCTTATTTTCAATTTTGTTAATCAATCTTTCCTTTGATTTTCAGGATTTCCCATTTGGTTTTTAATTAGGGATTTTTAATTTGTTCTCTTTCTGTTTTTTTTTTTAGTCACACACCCAATTCATTGATCTGCTCTTTCTTTACATTATTGCTATTAAGTGTTTAGAGATATTAAATTTCCCCTATGTACTGCTTTGACTGCATCCCATAAATTTTGGTGTGTTTTCTCATTGTTGTCATTCTCTTTAATGAAATTATTGATTGTTTCTATGATTTGTTCTTTGACCCACAGATTCTTTATGATCAGATTAGTTTCCAATTAGTTTTTAATCTGTTTCCATGACCCTTTGTTGAATATAATTTTATTGTGTTATGATCTGAAAAAGATGCATTTAATATTTCTGCTTTTCCACATTTGGTTATGACAAGGTGGTGGGGCTACAGATTAAGGGAGGCAGTAGTCAGAAGCAAAATACTTTTGAAGATGGAAAGGGTAAAAAGAGAGAGAAAGAAGGATAAATGGGGAAAATAGGATGGAAGAAAAGTTAACAATCATTACTATTAATGTGAATAGCATGAACTCACCCATTAAATGGAAGCACATAGCAGATTGAATTAGAAAGCAAAATTCAACAATATATTGTTTATAAGAAACACACCTGAAACAGAGAGACACACACAAAATAAAAATAAGGGGCTGGAGTAGAATCTATTCTGCTTTAGTTGAGGTAAAAAAAAAAAAGCAGGGGTAACCATCATGACCTCAGACAAAGCAAAAGCAAAAACAGACTTAATTAAAGAGATAAGCAGGGAAATTACATTTTGCTAAAAGGCACCATAGACAATGAAGTAATATCAAGACTAAACATATATGCACCAAATAGCATAGCATCCGAATTCTTAAAGGAAAAGTTAAAAGAATTATAGCAGGAAATTGTCAACAAATCTAGACTAGTGATGGACCTCAACTTTCCCCTCTCAGATCTAGATAAATTCAACTATAAAATAAACAAGAAAGAAGGTAAGGAGATGAACAGAATTTTAGAAAAGTTAGATATGACAGACTTCTGGAGAAAATCTAATAGAAATAGAAGGGAGTATGCCTTTTTTTTTTTAACTGTACATAGCATCTATACAAAAACTGACCATGTATTAGGGCATAAAAACCTCATAACCAACTGACTGTGTGTGTTTTACCTTCTTTGAGCCAATTTCAATGAGAGTAAGATTCAAGCCTTGACCCCTCCATTTCCCCATCCACTGTAAAAGTTCTTCCTTTTGTGCCTCTTTTATATGAGATAATTTCCCCCATTCTTCCTCTCTTTTCGCTATTCTCCCAACCTCTCTTTCTCACCCCTTATCTTTTTTATATTATCCCATCATAGGCATCTCACACCCATGCCCTTTGTCTATGTATACTTCTTTTTTTTTTTCAATTTTAAAGCAATTGGGGTTAAGTAACTTGCTCAAAGTTACACGGCCAATTATTTTGTGTGGGTGCTAAGTATCTGAGGCCGGAACCGATCCCAGGTCTCCCGACTCCAGGCCGGCACTCTTACTCACTGCACCACCTGGCCGCCCCCTACGTATACTTCTTACTGCTTTAATAATGATAAAGTTCTTAGGAGTTACAGGTATCATTTCCCCATCTAGGAATATAAATAATTTAACCTTATTGAATCCCTTATTATTTCTCTTTTATATTTCTCTTTTTATGCTTCTCTTGATTCTTGTATTTGAAAATCATATTTTTGATTCTGCTCTGGTCTTTTCATTAGCAGTGCTTGAAAGTCCTCTATTTAATTAAATCTCCATTTTTTCCTCTGAAGTATTATACACAGTTTTTCCTCTACATCTCTTATTTGATTTTGAAATCTTTTTTGAGCTCTTCTAGGAGTTCTTTTTCAGTTTGTGTCCAATTCACATTTTTTCCTTTGAGGCTTTCATTGTAGCAGTTTTGACATCGGCTTCTTCTGACTTTGTGTCTTGGTCTTCCCTATCACCATGGTAACTTGTTATGGTCAGGTTCCTTTTCTTGTTGCTTATGCATTTTTCTAACCTATTTCTTGCCTTTTAACTTTATGTTAAAGTTGGCTCTGTATCTTGGGTGAAGAAGGCACTATCCCAAGCTTCAGGTTTTTGTACTGCTATTTTCAGAGCTAGTTCTGGAGGTCTGTAAATTTTCGGTGCTTCCAATGTGGTATGATCTAAGGAAAGGTGTGGTCACTGCTCTTTTGGCCTGTGTTCTGGTCCTTACCTAGGAAGGGACCTTGTTTCCCTGTAGTTGCAGATGCTTAAATTCCCTGGCCCTAGAACTATGACCAGGATCCCTGCACCACTGTAGCTGTGTTAGTGTTCCTTTCTGCTTTGGAACTGAGACCAGGTCCTCTGCACCCCTACAGTTGCCAATGCTAGTTCCTCTTCACCCTGGAACTGCATATGAGAGTGCAACAGGATCCTAAACCCAGTACCAGCAAAGAGTCCCCTGTAATCTCTTTCTGAACAGCTGTCCAGCCCCTCTTACCATCTGGGAGCTGAGAGCTCCAGAAGCTGCTGCTGCCATTGATGCATAGCACCAAAGCCTGTCCTTAGCATTTCAGCATCTGATCTTCTGCATTCCAGGCCTCATCACCACCCTGGTGATGTAGACCTTTCTTGATGACCTCCTGAGTTATCGTGGGCTGGAAAATTATTTCACCCTGACCATTTGTTGGCTCTGCTGCTCTAGAATTCGACTGGAGGTATTATTTTAAAGTTGTTTGGGGGGAATCTGGGAGAGTTTGGGTGAGTTTCTGCTTCTATTCCACCATCTTGGCTCCCCTTAGTTAGAACTTTTGAATGTGATTCTTTAGCTGTTCATTAGGGATCCATGGAAGATTTTTGAGCAGAAGAGGAACTTAGTTACCATTGTCCTTTAGGAAGATGACTCTGGTAATGTCCTATGCATTATGTCTGAATGCTGGCTTTGGCTTTAGCCTCACATGCTGTAATTATTTGAAACCTTGCATTGTAGTGATTTTTCTCCTGGGTATTAAATGCTCAATTAGCCCAAAGGACATTTTAAAAACAGCTACTAGTCTTTACAACTACTAGGTCTCCCTCATGGTGGTGAGAGTACAAAGTTGAAGTCTTTCTATAGTCTTTGCCCTCAGAGGGTTTCCAGTCTACCAGAGAATCCAACAAGTATTATACAAAGTAGAACATGATAGCAAAGGATAGAGTTGGACAAAGCCCAAGAAAATGCTTCCAGCTCATGTCCCTTGAACATGTGTGCGATGGCAGGTACCCTGGTCAGCTTCAGGTTTATCACTTATCTGATGTGTGACTTTAACTTTGCTGGACCTCATATTCTCATCTGCAAAATGAGGTTGGACTAGGTGACCTCTGTGATTTTTGTAGGTCTGAATCCGTGATCCTGTGGCCCACCTGCTTTTTGTTTGACTTTTTGTTGGAAATAACTCAGTTGTACCTTCCAGCTCTGAAATTCTACCCTTTTGTATCTGGAGCCTCCCTGTAACCTTAGATTAAATACATGTGTGTTTATCTCTATAAATTAATATATGTGCCTGTATAGATTTATTTCGATTAGTTTCAGATTGGCAGTCCAGATGGCATTGTAAACAGATGATGGAGTTTCCTTGGACAGCCTGGGCACAAGGTAGTGGAGGAGATGGGGTGCTAAAGCAGAAGGAGAGTTGATGCTTGTGGAATAGGGGCCCCGCTGGAAGAGAGGGCATGGCCATGGGAGTACACTCATCTTACATGTCAAAGGGCTTGCTATTTCTCTTTCTTAAGCCAAGACCAAACTGATACTTTTGTGGGTTGTACATAAGTATACCTTTCAGTTGTGAGGGTCCACTGAGGTTTGTGTCTCACACATGATAGCCCTTTTAGGAGTACCTTTAAATCAGCACCCGTAAGCCTCTTCCCAGGATCAGCGCACTCTGGGGCCAGACTCGTGGGTACCACTTATCAAGATGGTGAATGTTCCCCGCTCTAGCTTCAGCTTCTTTAAGTGTTAAGTGTCTGAGAAGGGGCATGTCAGGGGAAAATGGCTGAGGTTCCTCCTTGGCAACTAGAGTTCATCCAGGTCAGAACTCTAGTCTAGGGGCACGTACACAGTAAAGACCACAGGGCATAGAGACCAGGGTCTGAGGAGAGACAAGAGAAGAGAGCAACAAGTGAGGCAGGCTAGACCAAGCAGCAGCCTGGAGAAGAGCTTAAATTCCTGGGCATCTTGTGAGTTAATGAACTGGAACTCAGGACTCATAGCACCTAGTGCAATGGTGTTTCTGCTTCCCACACTGAGTTCTCTTTCTCCTTCTCAGCTAGGTGGTTCAGTACTTGGAGTGCTGCATTTGGAGTCAGAAAGGCTGAAATTTCCAATCCTGCCTCAGACCCTTACTAGCTATATGACCATGGGCAAGTCATTTAACCATCTGCCAGCCTCAGTCGCTTTATCTGTAAAATGAGGATTATAACAGCTACTTTCCAGGGTTGTTGTAAGATTCAAATGTATGGAATGGGCTTTGCAAACCTTAAAAGTGCTATATAAATACTAGCTCTTATTATCCTCATAACGAGGGACATCCTGGCTTCTCATCAAATTTGGTCCTTTTTCTCTCTAGTTCAAGAGGGTGGGACTCTGATAATACTCGTTGTTCCTGTTCCTGGAAGCTCCTTGTGCTCCAGGAGGCCCATACTTGAGGTTTCCTTGGGCACTGCCCTACCTGGGTAATAACTTTTCAGTCATAAAAGATGCCAGCCAAACCCCGCCTTTCTCCCAGGCTCCTTCTCCCAACCCTGCTGGATAACTCAAATTGACGGGACACCCACATGTTCTTGCTTCTCCCAAATACAAATCCTGAATGAAAGACATTTTGACCAGATTGAGGAGGCTCCCCTCCCTGAAAGAGACAAGGGCTGCTGGGTGACTAGGGGTTGTAGGGTGGAGATTGTCAAGTTGAATCACAGTGACAACAATAATAATCTCTAGCATTTCTAAGGTTTGTGCACTGCTTTATATTCTCATTTGATCTTCATAACAGTCCTGATGAGAGAGGGAACCATTGTTGTCTCCTTTTTACCAGTGAGGAAACTGAGGCAGACAGAGGTTAAGCACAGCTAGTAAATGTCTGAGGCAGGATTTGGACACGGTTTTACAACTTCCAGGCCCAGCAATCTATCCACTTTGACACCAAACATAATATAACACCA
Source organism: Petaurus breviceps papuanus (assembly GCF_028583685.1). Taxonomy (NCBI): domain Eukaryota; kingdom Metazoa; phylum Chordata; class Mammalia; order Diprotodontia; family Petauridae; genus Petaurus; species Petaurus breviceps. The sequence goes on from NW_027187344.1 coordinate 11,652,076, forward strand.
ATATAGCAATAATTATAGTTGAAATTTATATTGCTGTTTAAGTTTTACAGAATAATTTCCATATATTAGTGGGTAAGTGATCCCTGAGGCCACTCCACTCCCTATAAGGGGAGGGGCCTTTCCCTCTGCTATTCTGGTTGCAGAGACCCTGGTTCTTTGGGACCAAACTCCAGGAGTCAAGGTCAAAGTTTCTTTGTTCCTGGAGGCAGGAAGGAAAGGCCGCTAAGTGTGGTCTGGGGAGAGAGGGCTGTATTTGCAGTTGGAGGACCGAGTTTTGGATCTCAGCTCTGCAGTCTAGTATTGGTTTTGGACAAGTGGCTTCACCCTTCTGAGACTCAGTTTCCTCATCTGTAAAAATGAAGTGATTGCACTGGAGGGGCCTCTTCCAGATCTAAATCCTTTGGGTTTAAGAGACCCTGGCATCCTTCACTCTGGGGCACCACAGCTGTCACTAGAGTTGATGTAAGCGCTGGAGCTTGAGGCTCAATGAAAAGGCTAATGCTGGATTTATAATTCTTTGGCCACACCCTAGAAGAGTGAGGAGTAGGGGTGGAAAGCAAGAAATCCTCCGAGGCAGAGGGAGGCTATTTTGAAATGAGTAATACATAAGTCATACTATAGGAGAAAGAACTCTGTCACCAACTCTTCATGACCTTAGGCAAGTTGCTTAGTTAGCTTCCTTGGACCTCAGTTTCCTCATCTGTACAGTTAAAGCGTATTGAACTAGTTGGGCTCTGAGGTCCCTTCTTGTTCAAGTCTGTGATTCTGTATGGGTTATAAAAAGCAAATTGTTCTCACGCCCTAGTGGAGCAAGTTGAGTGTGAGTTCCAAGAAGGTAATTCATTCTCTTCCCTGCCCCTAGGTCCCTGGCTCCTTGCACTGCCAGAGAGAATGATCTGGGACTCTCTCTTCTTTGTATAATAGTGAACAGCTCTCCTGGGCTGTTGAGCAGGCCCTAGTTCTCTGCCTTCTATTTTCTGGGGGTCAGGTTTGGTCTGTTCTCAAAGTACTCTTAAAACCAGCTAGTCCAGTTGCTGGGGCAGCCACTCCCCTGGGGTGTGCCCACCTGGTTTCAGTCAGCAAACCTCTTAGGCTTGAAACTGGTCCCAAAGGACTGGGTGAGGGCCTCTTGGGGCTGTCTTTGTTTGGTTAGGTGTGTTTAGGGAGCATAGGAATGGGAGGATGGGGCATAACTGTGGCTGCCTCTGCTCTGGCTGAACCGGGTTCGAAAACCTGACTACAGCCACTCCTATAAAAAGAAGGCAAATTGCTTCCCAGGCTCCATCATCCAACTTGTCTAAGTTATTCCAGGAGCTTGTCAATAGTCCCCACCTACTGTATAATAACGGGGTGTTTGTTCTCAGCTCTGTCTGACTTGTACATTCTATAGTTAGGGATGGTGCAAAAGAATTGCCTTACCAAGGGAGTTTGTTTCTGTCTCTGTTTCTCTCTCTCTCTGCCTGTCTGTCTCTCTCTTTCTCCCTGTCCCTCTCTCCTGTCTGTTTTTATTGTCTTTATCTGTGTGCCTCTCTCCCTTATCTCCCCCAATCCCTCCCATTGACCTCTGAAGAACTCTAGCTTAACTGTCTTTTCTCAGAATATTAGGAGTTAGTTGCTCGGGAGGAAGTAGCATGATCATCCATTTTGTCGGTGTGGAAAATCGGAGATTACTATTTTTTCCGTTGGTTAGCTTGGCCCCTGATCTGGGAGGCTCCTTCTGCCTAGGAGGGGTCTTAGATTTTTAAATTTAAATAGTCTCTTCCAATGTAAAAGAATGTGGGCTTCTTCCACTGATGAAGTGTACTACCCTCTTTCTGAGAGAAGGGTAATAGACACTGAATGAGACATTTTTTGGACATGGCCAGTGCAGGAATTCGTTTGTTTGACTATGCATATTTGTTACAAGGCTTTTGTTTTTCTTTTTTTTAGTGGGGGAAGGGAAGGAGAGAAAATAGATTTTTGTTCATTGAAAAAATAAGTAAATTTTAAAATGTTTTTCATGGAGGGCAGGTACTGTTTAACTTTTACCTTTGTTTCTCCAGGGCTTAGTACAGTATAAAATAACACATAGTAGGTGTTTACTATATGTTTGTAGATGAATTTTTTTTTTAAATAGTAATGTAGTGTGGTGGGAAGAGCCCCAGACTAGGACTCAAGAGACAGATGCTGGTCCCAGCTTGCTATTAATTTTACCCTGGGAATCTGACTAGGCACTTGACCTGTGTGGACCTCAATCAGTGAAATGGGGCTGGAAGTGGAGAACGCTGATTTGGAAGTTCTTTCCAGCTCTGAAGATCTGTAATTCTGTTGTTCATCCCCAAGATGGGTTAGACAGACTCGTGCTGTCCCTTCGATCATCTCTTACACAGCCCTCTCTTGTCTCCCCTCTCTGGGATATAGCCTCTGTGGTCTGGAGCTGTGATTCAGTCCTTGCTTCAGAATGGGCCCCAGAGGGAAGGGAGTGAGGCCTGAGATTAGGAAAGGGCCAAGTGTTTGCACCTGAAGCATGCACAGGAGTCATTTTTTGAGGGGGCTGACTGGTCTAGAAGAGAGATGATTAGGGTAATCTTATCAGGTAGCCCTGGAAGCTGTAGGGTGTAACTGGGATCCAGATGAGTACTTTTGTAGGAATGCCACCTGGGCTCCATACAGACCAGATTTCTCTTGGGGAGCCCTGGGGGAATAGGTGTGGAAACCTCTCATACTGACCTTTAATTCCTTGACACTTCATCCAATAAACATTTTCCTGCACTTCTACCTCCTCTGTGTGCCTGGATGGACCAACTTACCTCAGAAGCCAAACAAGATGTCTTCCTTCCCAAACCAGTTCCTGAGCTGCCTTCCACTGTGTTTGTTAAAGGCACCACCAGCCTCCCTCAGAATCTGAATGATCTATGACTCTAACTTTCCTTAGATCTGTCAGTCCTTAGCTCCTACTGAGTTTTCTTTCTCTGTTGTTCCCATCCCTCTCTTCCTTTCTGTTTCCTCTACTCTTTCCCTTCCCCTACCCAGTTCAGGCCCCTTACTACATAGTAGTAGCCTTAGAAGGCTGGTCTCCTTACCTGCATTCTCTCCCTGCCTTGAATTTATCCAATACCTCACTGCTCAAGTAATTCACCCTAAACACACAGTGATCTTGTCGCTTCTTTGCCTAAAAGCCACTAAGCTTGCTTATACTAAAGTGTGCACTGTACATTCCTTGAATATATTTATTAACTGCTTAGCTCTCCCCCCCCCCCCCCATTATTCTTCTTCTTGAAATGCCCCTTGATGCCTTTATTTCTACCTTTCAAAAACCTACTTTTCCTGCAAGGTCCAGCTCACATTTTGCCCTCCAGCTGGAAAGCTGCTGTAAGCAGAAAGGATGTCTGGGCAGTTTTGGGGCTCATCCCACTTCCTTGGATAATCTGCCTCTCCTTGACTTTGATAAGACTCTTCTTGGTCATCCTCCTCCTTGTCATTACCATATCTTCTCTGTCTCTTCTGCTGGATAATCACCTGCAACTTTAGTGTAGGCGTCCCCTGGGGCTATGAACTGGACCAGGCACTCTTTTGACACCCTCCTTTGATGATCTCATCAACTCCATGGGTTCAATTATCTTTATACAAGGGACTTCCAGATACCTGTATCTATGTTTTTCTATCTTATCGGTATCTATACAGAAACATATCCATGCACACGAACCTTCCTGACACGAAGAAAACTTCAGCCCCATCTTGTCAGCTGCCCACTGGACATCTCAACCCGGATGTCTTACGTCACTCAGTGTGCCTCATAGAGAGCTCATTATCTTCTTCCCCTCAGATCTGCCTCTTCTCAAAACTTTGACATTCCCATTGAGAGTACAGGCAGCCAAGGCATCCAGGTTTGTGACCCTGAAGTCAGCCCTGACACTGAGCTTTCCCTTCCTTCCACTCCCATCCAATTAATCATCCATTCCCCCTCCACAACAGTTTTCTCACTTCCATTCTCATTTCTCTCACTCAGCACTATTTTAGTTTAGATTTTCCTTACTCCTCCTCCCTCTTAATTACCACCTAATTGATCTTCCTACTTCTAGTAATTCAGCAGTCCATTAAAATGTATTACATCCCTAATGTGCAGGAAGCATTCTGCTAGATCCCTGGATTTACAGACATACACAAAGGAGTCTTTGCCTTCAAGGATCTTCACTCATAGGTAGGGTGGGAAAGAGAATATAGAAATATACTGAGATTATTTGATTGATATATGAAGACTATTTGAAGAGGGACACTAAGAACTGAGGATGTCAGGAAGATTTCAAGGAGAGAGAGCATGTGAGTTAAGCTTTGAAAGAAAGTAAGGATTCTGAGGGTCAGAAATTTAAAAGGGAGTGAGTACATTTCAGGCTGCTGGGCAAATTCCTGGAGGTGGTAGATGGAACATCTAGTTTAGTTGGAATGAAGTGTGTGTGTGTAAAATGTGAAATAAAGGTGGAAAGGTAGGTTGGAGCCAGATTAAAGAGGGCCTTAAATGCCAATCCATCTAGCACCCATCCATCAAAATAATCTTCCTAAGGCACAAGTCTGACCATATCACTCTCTTGCTTAAGAATCTTCAGTGACTCCCCATTGCCTTCAGGATAAAATACAAATTCCTCAATCTGGCATCTAAATCAAGGACAAGGACCATTTTGTTTTTACATTTGTGTACCCAGTACCTAGCCCAGTATTTTCCACAACATAAATGTGCAGTAAATGTTGGCTTGAATTCCTCTTTCTGAACCTCTTTTTAGGCTATTTATCACAATCGACTTTTATATTATAGTTATTTGTAAAAAAAAAAAAAAAGTCTGATCTACACTGCTATATTAAAAGCCCCTTGATATCAGGGATTATCTTGATGATTTGAAAAAAATTAATCCTTGGGTAATCGAGGTCACACAGTGAATAGAGCACTGGCCCTGGAATCAGGAGGACCTGAGTTCAAATGTGACCTCAGACACTTGATGCTTACTAGCTCTGTGGTCCTGAGCAAGTCACTTAATTGCCTTGGCACCCCCCCCCCCCAATAAGACCTAGAAAAAAGCTAGGATTTTAGAAAGTATCTAATCCAATCCTTTATGGATGAGGAAACCCAGAGAGGTTAAGTGCTTTGCCCAGTATCTCATAGTAAGTGGCAGAGCTAGGATTCGAACCCAATTCCCGTGCCTCAAAATGCGGTATTCTTTCCACAACAACAGAGTGCTCAATGTTTTTGAAGGGATGAATGACCAAGTCTCTGGGCAAGACACTGTGTGGTGTACAGAAAAGTATGAGACACAGTCCCTGGCATCAAATTATAAATTTGCAGGGGGAGAAGTTATATGTTTATACACCTGACCAGACACTTTCCTGAGGCAGGTGAACATGGTTGTCTGGGTGCTACATGGGCTGTTCTGTCAGAATGTGGGTCAGACTTTGTGTTTGGTTATTTTAAGATGCTCCAGGCATCTTAGCAGAACTCAATCAATCCACCCCACATCCCCTGAAATAGCTCCTGATATTTATTTGCTAATGTGTTGTTGTGAAATATGTTTTTCATATCTGACCTTAATGTTGCCATAATTATTGCCATACTGCCCTTAATCTTCAATCACTCTCTGTCTACTGGGTGCTTCCTTACTGCTTAGGAACATGCCTTTGTCTCCTCCATCCTCAAAAAACCCTCGCCTGACTTGTCCATCTGAGCTAGTATTGTCTTTTATCACTCTTCCCTTTTATGGAAAAAACCTTGAGAAGCTGTGATAACGGGCTTTCCTCTTCCTCTTCTTACCTCTTTGCATTGTCTCTTTTAGTTCTCCTACCTGTCTGACCCCTCCTCAGTCTCCTTTCCTGGATCTTCATTCAGGTTGTGTCCACTAACCCTCACCATCACCCAGTGACAGTCCTGGGTCTCTTCTCTTCTCCTTCTATAGTATTTCTCTTGGTGATCTTGGCTCCCATGGATTCAGTTTTCATCTCTACATAGATGATTCTTGGTTGTTTGTCTCGCCCTAAAGTCTCTCTGCCCTCCGGTCTTACATCTCGCCCTAATGTCTCTCTGCCCTCTGGTCTTACATCCATCTGCCTTTCAGACATCTCAGACAGGATGTCCTGTAGGCATCTTAAATTCGACATGTCCAGAACTGATCTCATTCTCTTCCCCAACTCATCTCTTCCCTCTTCCTAGTTTCTCTATTACCACAAGGGTAATCTTCCCATTCGCCTAAGCTGGAAACTTGGGTGTCTTCAGCTTCTCACTCTTTTTTGCACCCCCATATCCAGTCAGCTCCCAACCCCTGTTTGTCTCCACATGTGTGACCTGTCTTGTACTCACCTCCTTCTCTCCTATTACACTTCGGGCCCTCAGCTCACACCTGTGCTACTGCACTAGCAGCTGGCTAGGCTTCCTTCCTTGGCTCTTTCTACTCCTGTCCATTTTCTGCTGTTTTCACATTGACTTTTCTTAAATGCAGGTCTGACCCTGTCATCACCTTATTCAGTAAATTCCAACGGCCTCCTAGTCCTTCTAGTATCAAATATGAAATCTAATAGCTTTTAAGACATTCCATCTTCTGGTAACTAGCACTTTTCCTGGCTGTCTCCCATTCTTGGAATTTTCTTCCTCTTTCTTTATGCTTCTTCACTTCCCTAGCTTCTGCAAAGTTTCAGCTGAAGTTCTGCCTTCTGTAAGAAGCCTTTCCCAGTCCTTAAATTTAGTACCTTCCCTCTGAGGCAACCCCCAGTTTATTATACACACACACACTCATATTCATGTATACACTCATACAGATGACACACATTTACAGATTTGTTATTCAATCATTTCAGTCATGTCTGACTCTTCATGACCCCATTTGGGGTTTTCTTGCCAAAAATACTGGAGTGTTTTGCCATTTCCTTCTCCAACTCATTATTACAGATGAGGAAACCAAGGCAAACAGGGTTAAGTGACTTGTCCAGGGTCACATAACTAGTAAGTGTCTGGGGCCAGATTTGAATTCAGGAAAATGAGTTTTCCTGACTCGAGGACTGGTGCTCTCTATCCACTGTGGTGACTAGGCTCCCACATGTAATATATGATATATATTATGCATGTCTATTATATATGTCTATATGTGTACATCTTACTTGTACCTAATTTTGTGCATGTTACCTGCCTCTGCCAGACTGTGAGCTCCTTCACAATAGGGACTGCTTTTCCTCTTTTTTTGTATCTCCAGAACTTAGTACCATTCCTTACACATTGATTGTCCTTGATTGATGGTAGTTGACTGACCAACCATAAAGCTATAAGTAGTTTGGAGAATCTGGGCTTTGCCCTAGGGTACAGATGTTGGGGCACACTTCCCGTGGCAGCTATAATGCGGGCAGAACCAGGGGAAGGAGAGCTATGACATCCAGTGCTGTTTTGACATGCACCTCCTTTCCCAGACCTGGCTTCCCTCTCCCAGGCCCATAGTGCCTAGACTACCCCCTCTTTTGTCAAGATGCCCCTGTGACATACCCATCCAACCCCAAGTGGTTTTGCCTCATGACAAAATTGAGGTACAACTCTAAAGTTGAGGGGCCTTGGAGGAGTAGGGAGAGGAGGTGGTTCCTCATGGAGTAGACAAGCTCTCCCTCCCATGGACAGCCTGGGAATGCTGTTATAGACTAGCAGGTTCATAAAAATCTCAAGAGTTACTGTATCTTAAGAGGGACTTTAGCCTAAGCCCTCTCATTTTACAGATGCAAAGACAGCACCTGAAAAGCAATCCGTTTGCCTGAAGTTGCCCAGTGACTCAGTTCCAGGCAGAGCTGTGACTCTTCCCTACTCTCTGAATTCACAGTCAGGTGTGATTTCTAGGCATTCTAATAACATTGACTAATTAGGACCTGTTGGCTCTTGACCTCACAACCACTGACTCCTGGGTGACCTTTGGACAAGTCACTAAACTCCTGGGCCTCACTTGGTTTACCCATAAACTGGAGCCAATGAGTTGCCTTTTAGTGCATTCTGGATCTGGGCTGCTGCATGGGGACATGAATTGCTCTTGCAGTTGTAGCATGTGGAGCCTGGAGGAAGAGGGTTTCAGGAGCAGTGTGACCCCTATTGTGATGAGGTGAATGGAAAATGATCTAGGGGCTTGTTCTTCCCAGTCAGTATCAGGGAGAGAAACCTCAGTATGCTCAAATGGCAGCAGGCATGATTTATGCAAGAGAGCAAGATGTGGTTGGAACTTCAGATGACCCAGCAAAGACTGGGAAGAATTATCTCTCAGCAAACCTACTTTGATTAGATTAGGACAATCTCTCCTTTCCCCAAACATATCCCATGCTCTTCTGTCTCTGTTGTACCCTTCCTTGGCCTGAAATACCCCCTTCTTACCAATTTCTATACAATGGAACCTGCCCATTCTTCAAGGCCCAATTTTGATGCTACCTCTTCCTTGGATCTCCACTTCACACCCCCCCCCCCAAACCCAGAGTGAGTATTATTTTGTATAGCTACTCAATTCTGTCTTATGCCGTAGTTTTATCCGTATTCCTTACCCCTTTTTAAGTCTTTAAGGCCAAGAATCACGTCTTCCTCATCTCTGTATTCTGAACAGTGCCCCTAGCATGGGGTAGATGCTCAGCAAATGTATGTTGAGTGAATTCATACTAGAGCCATTTGGAAATAAAAGGTGTGTGAAGCCCAGCCAGTGGATGGAGCACTCAGCCCAGAGTCAGGAAGACTTGAATTCAAATCTTCCCTCAGATGCTTTCTAGCTATGTGACCCCAGAAAAATCACTTTACCTAGCTCTGCTTCAGTTTCTTCAGCTGTAAAATGGGAATAATAGTACTTATCTCCCAGGATTATTGTGAGGATCAAATGAGGCGATATTTGTAAAGCACTTAGCACAGTGCCTGGTACATAGTAGGCTTGTGTAAATGCTAGCTATTATTATCAACCCCTTCTGTCTCCTATTCCATCCCAGAGTTTTAAATTCATACTGATTTGATACCAAATTTCTGACATCTCTGATCGCACCTTTCCGTCCTGCTCCTTGCTCCTGAGATCTGTCAGGCCACATTATGTCTTGATTCTTCTATCCTCTTAATAATTTACCAGTTTAGATTACAGTTTATGTACATGCCTCATTTCCCCTACTGGTCTGTAAGCCCCTTGAGTTAAGGGACTTGTCTTTGTACCCCCAAAGCCAGCGCAGAGTCTTGCTTGTAATAGGCACTTAAATATTTTGGAGTTGAATTAGTAACTATAATCCAAAAGCTTGGGATTGCTTTCCAGGAAAGGGCTTAATACTCCAGAAGAGGAAAGAAATGGAAGGAAAAGATCTCATCTCCTCTGATTCTGTTATGGAAGTGATATTTTAGATAAAAATCATATTACAAGGGAAAAAGAACACTGACCATGAGAGTCAAGAAACCTTTTATTCTCCTCCAGGCTGCGGCATGAACCAAGTGACCTTCAGCAAATCACTTTAAAGCTCTAGGCCTCAGTGTCCCCATTGGTAAAATAGAAGGGCTGGAGTAGGTGATATCAGAGGCACCTTCCAGCTCTAAGACTATGAAAATCTGTGTTGTTTTATTTTTACCAAGGTCATTGGAATGGAATGAGAAGTTACAAGGTGTCTGGATGAGAAGGACCAAGGAATAAGGCTGATAGTTTTTAGAGGAAAACTTATAATAAGATTCAGATTTCTGAAAGAACTTAGCAAATGTTCATATGGGGACCATGTGGTAGGAATTTGAGTAATAAAATCATTAGGGTTGGTTGGCTCCAAGGGGTGTGTTAACTGTAATTCAAATTTGGGGGATGAAAGAATTGTGAAGGGAGTTTTGAGTTGTTCTCTAGCCCAGGATTGCATCTGGGGCGGGGTTGAAAGAGTGGGGAAAGAAGAAGGACAGATTGTACAAGCATCCTATAAAGCTGAATGAAGCTGGGGGTATATGCTGGACCCTTGGGACACTGGGCAAGGGAGGATGCTAGTTTATGAGGTTAGTAACCTTGTGTCAAAGCAGACACCAGTCAGGCAGAAGGGAAGAAACAGAAATTGTTAAGCATTTGGACCACATAAAACTAGTTAAATGCACACTTCTTAGCCTGGAATTCAAGACCCTCTGACTTGCTTCAGCCTACCTCTCCTGCCTCTTGTCCCATGACCCTCCCTGAGCGTTCCACTCCTGCCATCCACACCATGCACATTCATGCATCACGCCTCTGCCTAGGCTGCCTCCCCTGCTTGGCATGCCCTTGCCCAGCTCCATCTATCCAAATCCCAACCTTCTGTCTAGGCTCACCTTCAGTTCCACCTTCTGCAGGAAGCCTTCAGGTAACATGCTAGCCCAAAGTGGACTCCATTGCACTTATTATATGTGCATTCATTTGCAACTTTGCCAGGCTTCTTTCATGTTTCCTACAAACAAGCTTTGGCTTCCTTCCATCCTAAAAAAAAAACAAAACCAAACCAAAAACAAAATAAACCTTCCCCTAGCCCATTATGCCCTGAAGATACCATCGTTTCCCTCCTTCCTTTTACTGCCAACTCTCCCCAAAGAGCTGTCCATCCTCATTTTCTCTAATTCCTTACTTCCCACTCATTCCTCAAAGCCTTGTGATGTGGCTTCCTCTATGGAAACTGCTATCTCAGAGGTCACCAATGACCTCTTAATCACCAACGTCACTGTCTTCTTTTCAGTCCTCATCTTCTTTGACTTCTTTGTAGCATTTAACATTTCGACCGTGTCCTTTCTAATTGAAATTCTTCCTTGGGTCCCATGACTCACCAACACTTTCCTGGTTTCCCTCCCACTTCTCTAACAGATCATCTTTCTGTCTCCTTTGCCATTTCATCTTTGTGCTCATATCCTCTCAGTTCAGGCACTTCCCAAGGAGCACATTTATCTCTTTCTATTCCTTCTCTCTCAATGGCCTTATCTGTTCCTATAGCTTGAACTCTGTCCTCTTTTCAGACTCTCAAACCACTGTTTCTAGCCTGACATCTCTCCTGGGCCACTGACCTACATTTCCAATTCCCTGGCTCACAGGCAACTCTGAGATCCTCGTTGATACTGCCTGACCCTCTCCTTCAAACCAGCTCTGACTTGCCTGTTTCTGTTATCACCCTTTTATAGCATCACCGTTCTCTCAGCCACGCAGCCTCAAACCTCAGTCATGCTTTACTCCTCCTTTCCCTTCAGTGCCTGTATCCAATTCCCTCTAGGCTGTTGCCCTTGGCTCTTTCAGGATGCTCACCTTGGGGTAGGTGTGGTGGGAGCAGGAATAGAACTCTGACTGAGTGGACAGTTGTTTCTCCACAGTGCTTTAATGAGTGAACCCAAATCCCTCCAGGACACAACTCGTGTCACTTTTCATCTTTGGGTCCCTAACACCCAAAACAGTGGCTTGCACATAGACGTCGCCACAAATATCAACTGATTTGAATTGTAGAACTTGGAGCCTCCCCTTGGTTTCTAGGGCCATTGCCTTTACATCCATGCCACAAGCCTCTTTGTGGCTGGATGGAAGATGGGGAGATCATGGAGCTCCCAAAGTGAGCATTGTACCTTCTGTGTGGAGTAGTTTTAGGGTTGAACAGCCTGAGGACTCGGGGCCTAATCTGGGGCAGAACTGGATGCTGCTCTTGCTGTGGTTGGAAGCCTTGTCATTGGGCTTGGGTGGGGTGGGGGGTGGGGGACAGGGATAACAATGATTCATAAGATCTTAGGATCATAGTTTGAGAGCTGGAAGGGACCTCAAAGGCCATCTAGTCCAACTCCCTCATTTTATAGATGAAGAAACAGGCCCAGGGAGGTTATGTGGCCTTCCCAAGGCCACACATATTTGTTGTTTTTGCTGTTCAGTCACTTCAGTCCGACTCTACAAAGATACTGGAGTGGTTTGCCATTTCCTTCTCCAGCTCATTTGACATGTGAGGAAACTGAGGCAAACAGGTTAAATGACTTGTCCAAGGTTATATAGGTAGTAAATATCTGAGGCTGGCTTTGAACTCAGACCTTCCTGACTGCAGGCCCAGCACTCTGTCCATTGCACCACCTAAGCAACCCCCACACATACAATCCCACATATACCAAGTGTCAAAGACAGAATTTGAACCCTGATCCTCCAACCCCCAGAGTCAGTGCTCTTTTCGTTATACCACTTTCATTATATATTATATGACCTTGGGCACTCTATCCTTTCTGAACCTCAGTGTCCCTATTGTGAATTCTCTACCCCCCCCCCCAAGCCTATCTCAAAGGTGTGAGGAAAATAAAGACTCAAAGTGTTTTCATAAGATTTGCTAGTCTAGAAGGAATACTGGACATGGTGGTGATGGTGGTGGTGTCAGTAGTCTCAGCAAACCTGATCAGACACATTCCCTCACTGCCAAGCGTTCCCTCACTGGGCAGATTGTTCAGGCCACTTCTGTTCTCTGCCTTCCTGGGAAAATTCAATTTCCCTCCCAAATCCTTCCCAACCTTATCCAAAGGGCCCTCTGAGAGGGGCAGTGATGGTGAAGATGTTAAGGGGATAGCTGTGAGCTGATTATTTGACTTGGTTGTTATTGTTTTCATTTGCTACCTTTTACTTGGAAACCGCAAACACCTTGTTTCAGCTCCTTTCAAAAGTGTTGCTGCTACTTCTCCTGCTGGATCAATGATGATTTCTCTTAAAGCTCCAGGGTAGCTGAGTTTAGGTTTGGGAAAGATCGGGAGGCTGGAGGCCCCCTTTGGCAAGGGCTTCTGGCTTCCTGCCCAGCCCACATGCTGAATCCTGCAGGAAGGACCATTGATTTCCCTCTTGGCCTGAGCCTTTGAAAGTCAGGACTTTACAGGTCTACAAAGTCTCCTGAGACCATCCCAGCCAGGAAGAAATAGCACATACAATCTACTCGCCAATCTGAGGTGCCAAGTTGAGAGCTGGAGTGTGGTGGCATGAGGATGGTAACTGGGATGGGTGAGAATTTAGCTACTGGTAAGAATGTGAGCCAGCCCATATCTGGTTAGCCCTGTCATGTTCCCCCTCTCCCTTCTAACCTAGCAGTTAGTATATAATGAGCTCCTACTCACAATTCAGAACTTTTTCCACAGGACCCCAGTACATCCCTGTAATCATGTCAACAAATGTTTGAGTGCCTACTGTGTGTCCTACAAGTCCCAGCTAAAATCCCACCTTCTACATACAGGAAGCCTTTCCCAAATCCTCTTAGTTCTAGTACCTTCTCTCGGTTGATTATCTCCAGTTCACCCTGTATATAGCTTGTTTGTTTTGCATTTTATTTCTCCCAGTAGATTGTGAGTTCCTCAAAGGCGAGGATCGTTTTTTACTTTTCTTTGTGTCCTCAGTGCTTAGCACAGCGCCTGGAAAATAGTAGGGACTTAATAAAAGTTTATTTACTATCAGGAGATGGGCATCGTACTTCATCATTGGTACACTGGAATCCTGACTGGTTGTTACACTGATCAGAGTTCTTAAGGCTTTCAAAGTTCCTTTTCTTTCCATTGTTACGTAAATTGTTCTGGTTTTGCGCATTTCACTCTGCATCTGTTTATATATGTCTTCCCAGGATTCTCTGAAGCCACCCTTTCCAGGCTGTCCTGTGTATCCATCCCTGTGCCTAGCTGCACTGTGGACAGAAGGAGACACAGTTTTTGCCCTCTGAGGGTTCATAGTCTAAGGAAACAAAGTATTGAAATTTAAATAATTATACAACATTGAGAGAAGCATCAGAGATTCCTGAGTAACACAGAGACAAAAGTTAACTGAGGGTTAATGGGATGGTGGGTTAGCAGAATCCTAGGCTTAGAGCTATAAGGGTCATCTCACATACAGCCTCATATTACAAAGAAACTGAGACCCAGGGAGGTTAAGTTTTGGAAAATTTCATGGAAGGAAAGGACCTTGAGCAGTACCATCAAAGGGTGTGTAGGCATTGGCTACCTATGCAGAATTCAGAGAGAAATTTTACTAGAGACCAGTATATTTGCGGTCTTCTGTGGCTGCTGAATGGATCCCAGGTGTTTGCCCTATATTGGCATCCAGTCTGGGAGAAGAATGTTGTCTTTCCCTAGATTTTCCAGTTTCCTGAGTGCAGCTGTTTCTACCCCAGTGCAGAAGCTGCCTATGAGTGCGTGTGTTCTCACAAAGAATGCTAACTGTGCGTCTCATCTCACTGCTGACCATCTGGCCACCTGGCCTTGGCCAGGGCTGCTCAGTCCTGAGCTTTGCTTTTGGCACTGGCCACTTGGCACTCCTTGGTTGCTGGTTGGCTTGTGTGCTGATGACTTGGCAACATTTGTGCTCAATGTAGGGTAACATCCTGTAACCTTATCTTGCTAGCCCCTGGCAGAAGAGTGATTTGGGGAAGAAGTTAATCATCAGATAAGTCTTTCAAATCAGCCTAAACAAAAAAAAAAGAGAGAGAAGTGGGGAAAAAGGGGGTCATCTTGGTCCAGTTTATTTGATAACTCCAGAATGGATGCCCTCTCTAAGGCTCTCAGTTCTCACTCAGAATCCTCTACTCACTAAGGAAATTTCATACTCCTACATATGATGTATTTGTTCCTGCCTCCAAACCTTCACTTACACGGTTCCTCCCTCCTGGAGTTCCCTTCCTCCTTCAAGGCTCAGCTCCTCCAGGAAGCTTTCACTGATTACTCAGTTCCTTCGCCAAGCTCCTCTAGCTCCAATTATCAAACTACATAATTTAGTATATGATTAACTACAGTACTCTTTAGTCTTGGTTTTTTTTTTTTGCAAGGCAATTGGGGTTAAGTGACTTGCCCAGGATCACACTGCTAGTGAGTGTCCTGTATCTGAGCGTGATTTTGAACTCAGGTCCTTTTAACTCCAAGGCCAGTGCTCTATTCACTGTACCACCTCACTGCCCCTCTGTCTTATTGTTGAACTGTTTCATGAAGATAGGGCTTATCTCCCCAACTAGACTGCTGTTAACTTCTTGAGGATGGGAGTCATATCTTATATACATACATACATATATATGTGTGTATATATGTATAAATATCCTAGAATACATGCTCTTGGAAGCAACTTTCTCACATCTGTTCCTCTCTCACATCTATTCCTAGAGTAAGACAGATACTACATGCAAGATAATTGAGGTCTAATATTTGTCCTTTGTCACTTATTAGCTATATAACCTCAATTGTCTCATCAATAAAAGGGAGAACATCTAGTTCATCCCCCTCTCATTTTATAGATGAATAAACTGAGGTTGAATGAAATTAAATGACTTTCCCAAGGTCATCCCAGGTCGCAAGTTATAAAGTAGGTATTTGAACCCAGGTTCTGTGACTTAATAGTCAAAGCTCACCAGCTCAAGCTAAAATAACACCTGATCTGCATGAAGGCAGGGCTGTGGTAAGGGATCTCTTGAGGTTTCTTCCAGCTCTAAGACCAGTGTTTGTAAGTCTTAGGAAAATGGCTGGCCCCTGGCTTCAGTTTCCTTAAGAATGGGAATGCCTCTGGGGCAGCTAAGTGGCACACTGAATAGAGCACCAGCAGCCCTGGAGTCAGGAGGACCTGAGTTCAAATTTGGCCTCAGACATTTAACACTTACTAGCCATGTGACCTTGGGCAAGTCACTTAACCCCAATTGCCCTGCCCTCCCCCCTACAAAAAGCAAAAAAAAAAAAAATTGGAATGCCTCTATTGAGAGCCCTGGTGCTACTGGTCTTTGCAGAGCCTTTTTCTAGTTAATGATTGGCTTTTCATACTTATGGGATTTGGAATAATTCTTCCCCCTTTTCACACCCACCTCCCTTTCCTCCCTTTCTCAGCAGTTCCATAAACCTCGCCTTTCTTTTCTTAGAACTGTGACTAATCATGACTGTTTCCTTCTGTGAAAGAGGTCCTACCCCCTTGGAGACCCACACTAGGTTGTGTAGATTGGACTATGTCCACATGGCTGGTCAGAGCCTTCCTCTTTCTGTGGCATAAGAGGGGTCGTCCTTCAGGCCCGCTAAGGCAGGGCTGCCAAATGGAGAGAGAACTCTGGGCCAGTAGGTCCAGTCCAGCTTGTCCTCCACACAGCTGCCAAAGTCATTTTCTTATAAACTCACATCTAACCATGCCACCACCCCACTCAGTAATTTCCATTAATTCCCTATTGCCTTTAGAATAAAATGTACATTGACTTTTAAAGCCCTCCCTGACCTGGCCCCAGCCTCACTTCCTGGGCTGATTGTACACTATTGTCCTCCCACATGCTACACTCCAGCCAAAATGCGCTCTCTGGTCTTCAGTCATAGCATTCCATCTTCTGGTTCCATGTCTTTCCTGTCCCCAGCTTTCTGTGTCTGTGTCTTCTTTACATTCTACTTAACTTTTGTTGTTCAGTCATTTTAGTCTTATCTGACTCCTCATGACCCCATTTGGGGTTTTCTTGGCAAAGATCCTGGAGTGGTTTGCCATTTCCTTCTCCAGCTCATTTTACAGATGAGGAAATTGAGGCAAACAGGATTAAGTGACTTGCCTTGGGTCACATGGCTAGTAAATGTCTGAGTCTGGATTTGAACTCAGGAAGATGAATCTTTCTGACTCTGGGACCAGTGCTCTATCCACTGCACTACCTAGCTGCCCAAGGCACTTAATAGTAGGTACTTAATATATCCCTCGTTGATTAGTTGGTAAATAAGTCAGTGTCCCCTGCCCATTGTACCTGACAGTGCTCAGACTTGAGAACACTTCAGAAATCCACCCATTTCACAGATTGAGCAAAGGAAGGGACCATCTCATTTTAACCAATTTAGATTACTGTTTCTCCAAGCCAGCAACTAAATACAATTCCTTTTGTTATTTTTCCCTATAGAGAAAACTGGTAAGATCCTGAAAGATTTCTTCCAGTTCTATGAAGACCAGTATGGAGTGGCTCTCTTCAATAGCATGCGCTATGAGATTGAAGGCCCTGGGGGGCCTCAGGCCCAGCTGCTCTGGCGAAAGGTAAGTCCGTATGTCCATTATCAATGTGTGCAGCTTGGGCATCAGTACTGTAGACTCGACTCTGATGTCTTGTACTTTTAACTTCACACCGAACTTCTCCAAAGAGGTCTTATCTCCTTCAGTCTTGGTTTTTAAAATACTGTTTGGAAGTTTAATTTTTTTTAATATTCTACTAAAGTCCCTTCCACTGCCCCCAACACTCCCTAGAGATAAAAAGTACAGACAAAACAAAGGAACACATTGGCCGTGACTGCAAGTATATGCCTCATTTGGCACCTGTAGTCCACCACCTTTCTGCTTTCTTGCATCTTGCAAGACCAGTCTTGATGGAATGTTGCTGTGTGGTTTGACTTTTGGAGTCTCACAGCTCTAAAGGGTGCACCAAAGATTCCAGGTACCCAGGACTTGGTGTCAGGGAATCAGCTGAACCATTACCACCAACCTTAATTGAATACCTACTTATTCTGTAGAAGTTCATAAAACAAGCATTAATCAAGTCCTTACTATGTGCAAGGCCTCCCTGCTAGGCACCTTGGAAGGCCAGACATAATTCCCACCCTGAAGGGAGCTTAGGGTTTAGTAGGACAGACAGCATGGACTGGCTTACATTGTTAGTCACCTTTCTGTCTGTGAGGGGTCTATACTAAGCTCCAGGAGATCGGGAGCTGGAGAGATGACTGTACAGTTTCTAGTGCCCTTCCTCATTCACATCACTTGGTGTCATGATGTGGGTGAATCTCTTGTTTTCTGTTTCCCTCAATAGAATGGAAGCCCCTTGTGGGCAGGGATGCTTTTATCTTTATGTTTGTATCCCTATCACGAAGCCCAGTAATGCTTGTCAGAAGACTAGAGAGCTCAGGAAAGGATTCCTGGGAGATGTGAGGCTT
This sequence comes from Petaurus breviceps papuanus, assembly GCF_028583685.1. NCBI lineage: Eukaryota > Metazoa > Chordata > Mammalia > Diprotodontia > Petauridae > Petaurus > Petaurus breviceps. Next base: position 11,669,897 of record NW_027187344.1, read on the forward strand.
AACTTGGGCCTTGAAGAAGTAGGCTTAAAGGTTTGTGGGGGCAGGGCACCAACTCCATCACCAGGTACAGCTGATACTTTGGCCTGCTGTATTGTAAACTGTGTGTGCCCCTTTGCCATCCCTCTGGAAAATCTGATGTACTTAGACTAGACAGCCTAGAAATGAGGAGAAAACCCTGGGAGGTCCATTGAGACCAAAAACATTAGGAATTGGGAGGGGGGTTGTTTACTCCTCCCTATTCAAGGGCTAGAGAGTCAGTTCTCAGCCCTTGTTCCTCCTCTTCCATTCTGTTCCCTTTGTTTGGCCCATTCTGAGTTTACTTGTTTGAACCAGGCAAGCCATGCTGGTCCCTGGGGTTTATGCTAGTAAAAAATCTGTGTCCTTTCCAGTATCTTTTTCACTGCAAACTGTTCCCTTTTCAAAAGGTGTGTTTTCCACCCTTCTGTGCTTATGGTCCTAGCTTTGGCTTATTGGCATTAAGAGAATGATATATCAATCAGCAAATGTTTCCTCAGTACTTTCTCATCTCTCTGCTAGGCTTTATGGGGGAAGGAGGGCAATAAGATTCATTGAGCTTAACTAACAATACGGGGTGGGTTGTAAACAGATGAGTGGTGCAGTGAATGTTACAACTATATTGAGGAAGGGTAGATCACCACTTAGGTGGTGAATGAGGAACTGGATTTGAAGGAGGAAAAAGAGGATTCTGATTGTCAAAGAGTTACCAAGAAGCCATCCCAGGGTAGGGATGAGAAATGGGAAGGACATTATTTGGGAGATAAATAAGGAGATAGATCAGACTGTGAGAGCAGAGGGTTTTTGTAAAGGAATGATGGAGACAATCAGTCTGAAGAGATAATTTGGGCTCACATTGTAGGGGGCCTTGAATGCCAAGTTGGGCTCAGGAGTTTGGACTTGATCTTATGTGCAGAGGCTAGCCATGTAATGTTTTGGGACAAGGGAATGGAAGGGTGTTATTACCAGATAGTGGTGACTCAAGGAGTCCTTTAATGACATGAGAAAAACTTGTGCTACTAAGCTTTTTGTAAGATCTCTCTGTGTCACAAAACAGCTAAAAAGGCAGAACTTTCTCAGGGAACTAGAAATATTGAGTTCTACCTCAGATGATAAACCTGTTTCCAATGGGTGTGATATAGGTTCACTATCTACAAACTCTGTTGGAGAGGACAGTCTCTGGTCACTTATGGCCAAGCTTAAAAAAAAAAGATCTCAAAGACAAGACAAAGGTGCCAAAGGAAATGGTGCTTGCCTACCTGGAGGAAGAGGTGCTTGAACACAACTGTGACCCCCTAACTTACTGGAATTTAAAGAAGTCGTCCTGTCTGGCCCTGGCCAAGCCGGCCATCAGGTTCTTGGGCTGTTCTGCAAGCATCTTTCCTTCAGAAAGACTGTTCAACAACACATCCAGCAAAAACAGCAGCTTTAGCCAGTCCAGGCTAATGATGGAATACTTTGAAAAACTGATCTTTTTGAAAGTAAATTTTCCCTTAATATACTTTCAGTATTGAAATGAATGAACAAGCTGCCAGGTTCAAGCGGAAAAAAAAAGGCAGAACTTTCTTAGGCTGTGATGGGAGACATAGTGTCCTGGATAAGGGAAGTGATAGTTTCACTGTCTTTTGTTTTGGTCAGACAACATCTGGAATATCATGTGGAGCTCTGGGAGCCACAATTTAGGAAGACTAAATTGGAACCTGTCCCAAGAAAGAGACCAGGATGGTAAAGGGAATTAAAGGTCATGCTAAAAAATCAACCATTTGGGGAAACTGTTGATATTTGCTTGGAGAGAGAAGACTCAATGGGGAAATGATTACTATAGCCAAGTAATTGAAGAGGTATCTTATTGAAGAGAGACCATACTTAGCTTCTGCTTGTCCCAGATGTCAGTAGTAGGACCAAGTGGGTAGGAGTTGCAGAGAGGTAGATCTTTAGGCTTCATTTAAGCGGGGGGAAGGGGGGATCCAACCATTTCAGTTGTCCAAAAGATGGATATTATTGAGTTACCTCAAAAGGTAGTGGGCTTCTCCACTGTGGAGATCTTCAGGCAGAGTCTGGATACCGACTTGTTGGAGTTGTCATAAAGAGAATTCTTTTTCAAGTACAGATTGGATTGGATGCCCTCTGATGCCCCTTCCAACTTTGAGATGCTGCCATTTTGCCTCAGTAAGATCTTCAGGAAGAATACCAGTGGCAGAAAAGGGTAATGAAAATATAGACCTGGAGTCAGAACTAGAAATCAGAGTTGCTGGCTTTTGGAGAACACCTTGGCCTCCATTTTGTCCCCTCTGGGAACCTGTTGCTATTAAGGGTAAGATATGGTAGCTCTTGTTCTCTGACCTCTGCCTGTATGCTTCATGTGTACACTCCTTCCCCGGAGGGAGGTGGAGGAAAATGGCGGTCATGAAGATGACTAATCTTGTCAAGTGCTTGTGTAGCACATTTTCCTAAGAAGTTCAGAATGTATCACTCTCATTTAATCTTCATACCTTATCAGTAAGAGAGTGAAAGAAGGGAAAGCTATCATTATCTCTGTTTTACAGATGAAATGATTGAAGCAGATTACAGTGTAGAGAGCTCAAGCATTGAATTCAACCCAGCTTCTACTTCCTTGTGTCTAGCTAATGGAAAACTCTGGAATTCCAAAACTACCCTTTGCTGTCATTCATAGACATAGCATCTCAGAGCTGGAAGAGACCTCAGAGGCCAAGGCCAACTTTCAGCCCATTCCTGGAGTCCTTCCTGACGGATGTACTCATCCAGCTTCTACTAGGACCCTTCCAATGCTTGAAAAAAAAAATGACAACCCTTTCCATTGTTCAAAAGCTTCAATTCATAGAAAGTTCTTCCTTATGTTGAGCTGAAATCTGTCTCCCTATAACTTCTACACACTGGCCCTAGTCCTGCCTTCTGGAGTAAGATAGACACAGACCAATTCTAATACATCTTCTGTATCATAGCTTCTTAGATAGTGGAAGATGGTGATCATGTCATTTCCCACATTAAATCTTCCCTTCTCTGGGGTAACCCCTGTATCCCAGGTCCTTGTCTTCAAAAGTTGTTGACCGTCTTGATCTCCTTCCTTGACTGCTGTCCTCCATTTTCTCAATCTCCCTATTAAAATGGGATGTCCAGAGCTAAATACAATATGCTAGCTGTATCTCAACCAGTTGAGAATGTAGTGGGACCATCTCCTCTCTTGTTTCATACATTGGACTTCTGTTCCTGCACCCTCTTTCCAAGTTACTTAGTTTGGTAGCCATGGTCCATCCTGACTCATATTCAACTAGAGTTCTTTAGGACTTCCAGGTGCACCTGTGGCTTGTGAACAGGTGGTAAGGGAGATGAAGCTAGAGATGTAGGCAGGGCCCAGGTAGCATGTGACAGCTGATGAGGCTGGAAGCTTCATTCCCTTCTGAGTCCAGTGCTCAGCCTTGTGAGTGCACAGGCCAAGAGCTTCCAATCTAATCAGTTTTCTTTTCCTTTTGCTACTTCTCGTCTTTCATTTAGCTGTTTGATTGGGCAAATCACTTAACTTCTCACATATCCTTTATTTAGAAAATGAATGAGTTATACCTGATCACCTGTAAGGTCTCTTCCAGCTTTTTTTTTTTCCTTTTTGGAGGGGGAAGGCAGGGCAATTGGGGTTAAGTGACTTGCCCACAGTCACACTGCTAGTTTTGTGTTTAAGTGTCTGAGGCCAGATTTGAACTCAGTTCCTCCTGACTCCAGGGCTGGTGCTCTATTCAAGTCGCCACCTAACCGCCCCCTCTTTCAGCTTTAAATCTATGATCTGATGGTCCTTAGAGGTGTCCCTGGGGCCATGATCGAATTAGGAGGAGCCCTGGCTCAAGGCTCCCTCCAGAGGGAGTTCAAATTGGTTGTGAATACTCACAAATTTATACAAATTAGATAGCAATTGTAAAGCACTCAGCACAGTGCCTAGCACACAGTGGTATATAAATGTTGAGTTATCCAATCAATCAGTGATCATTTATTAAGCACCTATCTGCCAGGCACTGTGTGGCACACACTGTAGGGAGATACAGATACAAAGAATGAAACAACCCTATTTCTCAAGAACTTGCATTCTCCTGGAGTGTATGTATAAATAGATAAAATTACTACATTAATACATTATGTAATATATTTATATGTTATATTGTATTTATTAATTTGTTATATTTATATACATAATATGCATTGAATATGATAACAAAAATATATGATAACATATACAGGTATGTCTGTATGTTTATATTCACATAAACACTTCACACATACACATTCAAACTCTTGTTTATGTGTATTTATATATATATATATTTGTCTACATATGTACATATATTTACTTATAAATTATATATATATATAAATGTATACACACACACACAGAGTCAAGGGTGACCCAGCTGATCGCCAGGCTCCCTTCAGGCTCTGACATTTTCTGAGTGTATGTACATGGACTTGGAGATGTACCTTTTCTTGTTTTAGAGAAGATGATACTGAGATAGAGAGTAGAAGGGGTGAGTTAGGAGGAATTAGAACCCGTCCAGGACTCTTTCCACAGCGTCACACTTTCCCTAGATAACCAAGCATAGAAGGAATTTTCATTCATTCTCTATTTCAGGACATTATTGGCCATATGGCCAGCCCTACTAGAGTCTCATGTCTTGAATGCTCGTCCCCCTCTCCTCTGACTCTTAGAATTCTTCCTTTGCTTCAAAACTCTGCTCAAGTGATAAGTGCTGTAGTCTCTCCACCCCCTCCCCCACCTCCACTTCACGCCCCCCACCCCAAGCATTTACTTGGAATTTATTTTGTACCTTCATATTTAAATGTTTGTTAATTGATTGATATGTCCAAAATACCATATGAGTACTGAGGATACAATGTCAAATAAGAAGTGAACTTATTATCTGAGGAGAGAAAACAGCTGACTTTGCTATAAGGCAGAATGTGATTAGAGCAAAGGATTAGCTCCAGGCACAGTGCTAGACCATCATTTATTTGGCATTTGTATAGTACCTGGCCCTTAACTAACTCTCCAACCTAATCTCTCCCTACGGCCTATGTATGAGATTAAAGATCTAAAGCTAACAGGGACCTCCAGTTGGCCAACTCCCTCATTTTACAAATGAGGAAACTGAGGTCCAGGGAGATTAAGTGCCTTGCCCAACGTATTTACAGGTGGTAAGCATCAAACACATGATTTGAACCCAAGATCCTCAGAATCCAAAGTCTGTGCCGATAAATAAGGACTGCCAGCAGGCTCTTGTCACTACCCATCCCCAACTATCCACTTTCTCTCTACCCAGTTCTGAGGTTTATCAGAGGATGGTATACAGGGAGTCCAAGACAAATGTGTGTTTCTTACAGATAGTTGGATGTAGGTCTTTCTTCTCTTTCCCTTAGATCCAAGGGATAGATATTAGGACAAGTCTTTTCTTGAAACCTTACCAAAATAGTCTCTCTCTCTTTTTTTTTTTGGAGGGCAATTGGGGTTAAGTGACTTGCTCATGGTCACACAGCTAGTTTTTGTGTTAAGTGTCTGAGGCCAGATTTGAACTCAGATCCTGCAGACTCCAGGGCCAGTGCCACCTAGCTGCCCCAATAATCTCTCTTTTTATGTAGTATATTTATACATTATATTAATATAAAACATGAAGAGTTTAAGCATAATTTTGTCCCTTTAATGATACATAAATTTCTCAAGCCTTCCAGGGTAAATCCTAGAAGTGATGGTGGTGCATTTTCTTAGCCTGACTGTTTTTGTACATCTCCTTGCATGGAGTTGTAACAACCAGAGGAGAAAGGAGGCTAAGGACTATGATGGAAGTGATTTCCTCTGGGTCCTATGATTGGTTTAACCACATATCAACCACCTGTGACCTTGGAAGGTTCCAGAACCCTTAAAGGGATTTAATCAACAAGTATTTATTGAGAGTCCGAACTTACTCTACCTTGTGACAGCTTCTGTGATAGGTGCAGGAAAAAATCTTAAGATATGGTCCCTATTTCAGTTAGGCAAGGTATTTATGCATTCAACATCCTAAATACGTGATGAAATCTGATAAAGATTTCACACTGAAATGAATGGTGTGGAAATAATATAGGAGTTAAGAGAAGGAAAAGATTAGTTCTAGCCAGAAAGGCTTCCTTGAAGAAGGAGGAACATGATCTGAGACTTAAAGTGCTGGATTAGGAGAATGAATTCTAGGCTGGTAGAAGAGTGACTCATAATAAAATCCTGCAGGGCTGATAAAGACAACATTCAGTGTTGAAACTTCTGTCAGCCACTGCTAAAAGACACTCTCTGGTGTCTTCATCTTCTGGGTCTAGCACCATAGTAGAACTCCATCAGATCCAAAGCTAGAATGAGATGGGTTGTGTGGTGGTGTGATGCTATCTTAAGAGTTGTCATGTGAATTCTGGCCCTAGCTCTGCCACTAAGGACATTTATTACTTTTAATCTCTATATCCTTGTGGTCCTTGTTTCCTCATTTGTAACATGGACTTGTATGTGTTTGAAGGTCCTCTTACCCCACTATGAAATTTTTATTCCATGATTCTCTGAGTCTATGACTCAGTCTCTTTTCCCGCTGGACAGTTAAGAGAGGTTAGGGGAGAAGTCAAGGGCAAATGACTCCATTCCTTGGGAATCCCCAGTAGGGATGCCTGTATCTTACAATGGAATGATTTATTCAACAAGATTCTTTATTCCCTCTCCTGTCTTCTCCTTCAGTTTCTGAAGTCAACAGGGGCTCTTAACTGTTCTATTCCTATCTTTCTCCTTCTTTCCAGAGTCTTCTGTCTTAATGATTCTTCTTTACTGTAGCGTCAGAGTCATAGACCTGAACTGGACCCTCAGGATCATTTAGACCAATCCTTATGTTACAATGACTTGCCCAAGGTCACATTTTAAGTAGCTGGAACTGGAACCCAACTCTCTTGATTCCTGGTCTCGTGTTCTTTTTACTGCATCATACAGCCTCCCAGGAGGGTCTTTCTTCACTTCCATCATTTACCTTGGTCCATTTTGCTTTCTCTTTTTCAGAGTTTGAATTCCTTCCTCCTTTATAGCTTTGAATATTTGTGTGGAGGGGAAATGATCTTTCTGATTTTTTCTCACTTCAGCATCTATGATTCTGTGTGGTTTTTATGACAAAGAGTTTTGCTTCCTCTAAGATAATCTTTGCCTAGAAATTCAATTTTCTTTTCATTTGGGGGCTTCTAGGAGAACTGCCACTCCGTTATTTGATGATTTTGTAAATAATAGCAAAACAACAAACCTCCCACCACACAGCTGTTATAAACTGCATAAGATTTAGGTGGGGCAGAACCAGGGAGAGGAAGCCTAAGCCTGGATCTTTCTGGGAAAATCAGCCTTTGTGAGTGTATTGTCATGACTGAGAAGAGTGCACATGGGCCTTCTGAGAAGTTGCCTTACCAAGTTCTGGAGAGAGGCAGGAAGACCAACTGAAGGAGGGGGCAGGAGGGGGAGGGGGTGGGTCTGAACCAAGGAAAGGACCTTGGTTATGGAGGATGGACACGCCCCAGAAGAGGCCAAGCGGAGAGATGAAGGAAATAGATCCTTCTGTGCTTTACTAGCAGTGGGGGAGAGATGTTTGCCAAATTTATCGTCTGCTTCAGATTCTAAATATAGACCTTTAAGCTTCCAGTGTTTTGTGACTTTGCAAAGGCACAATTCTGAGCGGCTGCCTCCCCCCTGCCCCCCCCCCTTTTTTTTTGGTAAATATTTTTAATCCCTGGGTAGGAAGCAGCTTAAGAGGCCCTATTGTTTGTGTACAATGGGTTTTCATTTGAAAAAAACAAAAATTTATCTGAGCTTCCCCCTTGAAGAGCAGGAGGAAGTGATCTATGATGCTGAACAGGAGCATCGAATCACATTCAGATTGTGCTACTGGGGAGAGGGGCTTAGGGAGTCAACAATGGCATCGGTCTGTGCCCTAGACCATGAAGAAGCACCAAATAAATGAAGCATTGGTTCACTTTCATTTCTGAAACATTTTGATATTCCAGAATATGCCTGTTTGGCTAGCTCTCAACTAGGTTGTTTTGTGAGGTGTTTGGGTTCGGTTCGTGATTTGACAAAAAGAAGTTAATGGGTTAAATTTCAAGTTCTTCCAGGGCAGGGACTGCTTTTTGCCTTTCTTTGTATCCCCAGTGCTTAACAAGGTGCCTAACACATAGAAGGTGCTCAACCGACCCGCTGAACGAATGCTGGGGCAGCCAGGCATGTGGAGTTCACACCCTCCTCTGGACCACATTTCAGAATCCTTTTCTTCCTTCCAGACTCATCTCACATCATGCTACTGCCTTCTTCTTGGAGCTTTCCCTGATGTTGATTGTAACCTTTCCCAGCTGAAAGCATCCTTCATATCCTTATATTTTTCTAGAAAACTCGGTTTGGATCTCTCTTTTGCTTTCATCACCTTCTACCTTGTATTATCTGTATATATGTCATACTAGCTCCATCAGGATGAGTTCCTTGAAAGAAGGGACTGTTTCATTTTCATCCATTATATTCCCAGAACTAAGTATGATATACATCAAAGCTGCTTTAAAAAATATTTGTGCTATGAATGAATGGTCCATTTCTACTTTCTGTTCATAGTTTAGTGGTCTCATCAGGAACTTGAAGGCCTATCATGATGGGCTGTTCTTTGGATTTAATTATCCTAAGGAGTCAGATTTAATTATTTAATTATTTGGATTTAATTATCCTAAGGAGTCAGATCTTATTCCCTTGCCACTTCCAGCCATTAAAAAAAGGTTTTTTTTTAGGGGAGGCCAGGTGGCTCAGCAAGTAAGAGCTCCAGTGTCGGGATGACCTGGATCAAATCCAGGCTCAGATACTCAGCACCACACCCAGAAATAACTGGCCACGTAACCTTGAGCAAGTTACTTAACCCCTATTGCTTTAAAAAAAAAGGGGGGGGGGGTTCCCAATATTTTATTGATGTTCTTTTCCTTTTTTTATATCACCATTTCATTTCCAAAACAGAAGCCTCTAATAACGAATAAGTTATTAAGTCAATCAATACATTGGCCAAAAAGAATTGGAAACCTAGGGGATGCCCAGCAGTTGGGGAATGGCTGTACAAGTTTTGGTATACTAATGTGATGGAATACTGTAAGAAATAGTGAAAGGGACTGTTTCAGAGAAACCTGGGAAGAATTAAGTGAACTGATGCAAAGTGAGGGGAGCAGAACCAAGAGAATATAATTATATAGTAACAATATTGTAAAGACAACTTTAAAAGAATTAGGAACTCCGATCAATACAATGACCAACTATAATTCCAGAGGACTCATGCTAAAACACACTACCCACCTATGGATAAAAATATGATGGACCCAGAGTACATATTGAGAGTTTTTTTTGGACATCACCAATGTATGAATTTGTCTTGCTTGATTATATGTGTTTGTAACAGGGATTCTGTTTTTCTTGTTTTCTTAGTGGGTGTGTGTATGGGAGAGGAAGAGAGATGAAAGAGAGAGAAGGCAGATCTTTGTTTGAAAATGAAATTTAATTTTTAAAAAAAAATTGGCCAAGTTGGGAAATGCATACCTCATTTCATACCTATAATTTGCCATTTGTTTGCCCAGAGGTGAAAGGCATGTGTCACTGTCAGACCTCTGACATCAAGATTAGTCACTGTATTGATTGGAGTTCTGAACATACAGAAGAGTTCAAGGGAAACCTAGAGAACAGATTTTCATCAAATGAAAGCATCAGACAAGAACTTCCATGATAGCAATTCCAAGGGCCCTTATTCTCATATCCCTGGTTAAATGGAATTAGAGAACAAGAAAATCTTAAAATTAGAAGAGACCTTTGGACATAGAATGTTAGAGCTAGAACAGACCTTAGGGACTGTCCAGTCCAGTCCGGTCCTTCTCTAAGGCCCAGAGAGGAGACATGATTTGCCAAAGGTCACACAGCAAATCATTGTCAGAGCTAGAATTAGAACACAGGTATGACTACCAATGCATTGTTTTTTCCATTAAACCACACCTCATTTTGCAGGTTTCTTCCAGTTTATACATGTGAAACAGATTTCTTTATTGCAAGTAACCCATGTCTTGATTGATCTTGTAACTCAGACCTCTTTGTTAGCACCATAGTGCTAACAATGAGTAAACAGGCCAGATCCTGGGTGCCCTTGAGTGCATTTGCATCAGGCCTGCCATTCACCCACTGAGGCCTTCTGGAACCCTAGTTTCCAACCTCTTCTGTGCTCCCTCCCACAGGTGCCATTGGATGAACGAGTCATCTTCTCTGGGAACCTATTTCAGTACCTGGAAGACAGCAAGAAGTGGAGAAATCGCTTTAGCCTCGTGCCCCACAACTACGGGCTTGTGCTCTATGAGAACAAAGCTGTAAGTGATGTCGGAGTAGGGGACTAGACTGGAATGGGCACAATACAACCAGGGGGTGGGGCAGTGAGGGGTCTAGGCCTAGGCTTTCTGGCCTCCAGAGTCAGTGGAGGAAGGCCTTGGACTCAAGCCTACTTTCTTTTTTTGGCATGAGATCTCCCCAGACTGAGTCCTTTATTGTAATAAAAAGTAGTAGCTTTGCTTTTATCTTAGTTATACTATTATTATTTTATTATTCATTCCTGGATCTGAGTTGTCAGGGAAGCCTTGTTTAACCCTGCTCCCCATCCCAATTCCCTGCCTGACACCCAGCCTCGGCCTTCCCCTTTTTCTCCTCACCCCTGCCGCAATAGAAACTCCTGCCCTAAGTGAGCAGGTGTACTGCCCAGTATCACTAGTTACTATATGCCTGGTGCATAGTAAAGGAGAGGAAAGGCACTGAGTTTGTGGTTTCATTGGCATAGAGAACTCCTTGGTAAGGAAACTCCCTCCCCCAATGCTGATCACTACCTTCTCTGCAACTCATCTCTTACCATTGGTAAGATGTACTTTTCCCATTAAACCACACTTCACTTTGTAGGTTTCTTCCAGTTTTTGGATGTGAAACAGATTTCTTTGTTGCAAGTAGCCCATGTCTTGATTGAACTTGTAATTCAGACCTCTTTGCTAGGACCATGGTAAGATCCTGGGTGGAAGTAAGATGTACCATGGTCCTAGAAATTTGCCCAGAAAACCAGGAGGTTTAGTGATTTAGACAGGGTCACACAGCCAGTATGTGTTAGGGGCAGGACTTGAACACAGGTCTTCCTGACTCAGGTTCATTTTTCACACTGACTCTTGGCACATAGTAAGCACTTAATAAATGCTTATTGACTGACTGATTTGAGTGCTGTTCTAGGAAAGTAGCAGGAAGGAAAGAGCCGCTAGGGTTGTTTTAAAAAAAAAAAGTGGATCCTTTTTTTTTTTCCTTTGTCTGCATCTGCGGGTGGGAAAGGGCGTAGTAGGGATAATCAGAATAGACAGATAATGCCTGAATTGATTGTCACCCTTGGTTACCGCTTCCTCTCTCACCAAAACCTTCCTCCAAGCAGTCTCCGAGCAGTTAAACTGAATTTCATCCCCTGGGTGGTGTCAGGTCCCTTGCTCAAGCAAAAGTGATATACAGCATTGACAAAAGTCACACTCTGGTTCTTTTCATGTAATGTAAAGCTTTATAAAGGCATTTTAAGGATTCACACGTTGGGTGTTGGGACCCACTGGTAAAAGGCAAAATGCCAGCCCAGCTCTGTTAACATGTCCTCGGCCTTGGAAGGAATCACAGAAACCACTGATCCAACTTTCTATCTGGTACATGAATTCTTCCAGCATCTTAGAGAAGTTCTTTGGCTAGCATCTGTCTGAACACCTTATTAAGTGACTTCTCTTCCCTTGGTGTTTTGTAGGAAGCCATTACTTTCCTGTCCTCCTCCCTCAACTCTGTATCTGTAATACTCAGGAAAAGAACCATTGGGTTGAATTATGGTGTTAGGAAGGGTTAGTAGTGCTTTAAGCAGCCAGAGTTGCATTGGGGGGCCAGGACTTGGGGTATAGTTTGGAATTCAACAATGGCCTCTTCCTAGGTTGACTTTCTTCTCAATCCCTCCAGGCCTACGAGAGACAGATCCCACCCCGTGCCATCATCAACAGCGCAGGCTATAAAATCCTCACCTCAGTGGATAACTACCTAGAACTTGTTGGCAACTCTTTACCAGGTAACATGCTGCCCTGGGTGGAAAGAGATGACTGCAGGCTTAAAATACCTTTCATATAGCGGAATGGGTTTGCACAGAGCTCAGTGCCCCAGTGACCAGTGGCACACATTTGTAAAAGAGCCGTCTGGGCTTTAGGCTAGAGGCAGGATGTGGAATGGAGTATGAGTTAATTGGCTTTGCTGATTGGCCTCGAACACCAGGCTCGAACCAGCTGAGCTACACAGCCAAGGTGACACCCAGCCATGCTGCAAGCCTTAGCTTTATCCTGGCAAATTAAAGCAAGGAAAATAAGGGGCCAGAATTCAGAGGGAGGGCAAGAAAAGGAAGTGGAGGGGCAGCTAGGTGGTGCAGTGAATTGAATATGAGCACTGGAGTCAGGAGGACCTGGGTTCAAATTTGGACTCAGACACTTAACACTTACTAGCTGTGTGACCTTGGGTAAGTCACTTAACCCCAATTGCCCTGCCTTCCCCCTCTAAAAAAGAAAAGGAAGTGGGCCAATGTAGATGCCAATTCTGTTGTGCATGATTCATAGTAAAGTCTAAGGACCCAAGATATTCACCATTTTCCTTGAATCATCTTTGTTGTGGTCTAGTGGTTTTTTCAGTTGTATTTGACTCTTCATGACCCCATTTGAGATTTTCTTGGCAAAGATACTGGAGTGGTTTGCCCTTTCCTTCTCCAGCTCATTTTATAGCTGAGGAAGCTTAGGCAAACAGGGTTAAGTGACTTGCCCAATGTCGCACAGCAGAGCATCTGAGGCCAGATTTGAACTTGGGAAGACTCATCTTCCTGACCCCAGGCACTCTATCCACTACACCACCTAGATGCCCTTGAATCCTTTTATAGAGTGTTAGAACTGGAAGGAACCTTCAAGATCATCTATTCCAACCCTTTTATTAAAGTTTAGGAAATGGGGGCTGAAAGAGGTGAAGAACTGTTGCTAGTTAGTGTCAAAGCTAGGATTAGAGCCCAGGTTTCCTGTCTCCCAGCCAGCACCCCCAGTCTGACTCTCCCTTACCTTCTTGTTTTCTTCTCTTTATCACCCTTCCCCATCCCTGCCTCCAACTCTTCCTAACCCCCTCGCTTCTACTCTATTTCCCTGAAAAAATATATCGCCCCCTAAAAAAAAGTTAGTCTTCCACTTAGAGAATCGTCCTCTGTCCCCCCTGGGAAAAAGAGGAGGCCGTTGTGATCTGTTCCCAGGCACAGAGTCTCTGGTCTCTTAGGCAGAATGCCTCCCTCCAGAAGAGACAGCTTCAGTGTGTCTGTGATCAGCCTGAAGCTTGTGTAATCTGCCCCAGATCTGTTGTGTCTAAACAAACACCAATGGATTCAAAGGTTCCCCCTTTGCTGGCCTTCTGAGTGAGAGGAACTCTGTTTCCATAGGAGTCTGAGGGGATGAAAAGGTCTTTGTCTAGGATGTGGCAGCCAAGATTGCTGGAGTGGGAGGCTTTGAAGCCTAGCTTTACCACTTGCTATTGGTATGACTGTGGGCAAGTCACTGTATCCTCTCTGTGCCTCAGTTTCCTCACCTGTAAGATGAGAAAGTTGGATTAGATGGCCTCCACGACACTTTCTAGTTCTAAATTAGTGATCCTCTCTTAGAAGGAAGAGACTTGGCCTGGGATAGAAGAGGGTGGGTTTTACAAGAACCAGCCCTGTGGTGGAGATGGGTACTTGTCATGGCTATTTCACTCTGGTGAATCCAGATGAATCTCATTGGCATTGGGAGGGTGGCTGCATGGAGGGTCTCTGACCTGCCATGCCCCTGAAGGAAATTTTTTAAAAACCTGGGACCCCTAGAGTAGGAAAAGATGTTTTGGTTTTCTAGTCCCACCTCCACCAATTGGCTATGACCATAGACCCAAAGTATAGTAGAAAGAGGGCTGACCTGGAGTCCCAGGAGCTGAGTGAGAGTCTTGGGTATGCTCCTTTCTGTGTGAACTTAGGCAAGTCACTTCCCCTTTGGTCTCCATTCCTCATCTGCAAAATTAGAAGCTCAGAAGAGATGGCCTCTGAAGGCCCTTCCAGCTCCAGATCTGGGGTTCAGTACAGTGACTTACTCTGGGTTCTTCTTCTGCTGAAGGGGAAATAATATTTGCCTTCCTTCGTACCTCAGATGGTTGTTCAGATAAAATACAATGTGATAGAGATAGAATCCCTCTAGGAATATAACATGATGCTACCATGACTTCATTTCTCACCAACAGGGCCAGCCCCCAAATCTGGTGCTACCCCGATTCTGAAGTGCCCTACCCAGTACCCCCTGATCCTCTGGCATCCACATTCTCGACACTATTACTTTTGTGTGATGACAGAGCCTGAGCAGGAGAAGTGGCTGGCCGTGTTCCAGGACTGTGTCCGGCATTGTAACAATGGTGAGTGTGGTCTGCTCGAGGGGGAGCCTGGCTCCCTATGCAAGGGGAAGGGTTCCAGACACGTGCTCCTGAAGGGGCAAATGGAAGGGACCGAGACCTTTGGGAGTGGAGCAAAAGCTGCTTTCCTCCTAGAATCTGATTCCATGAAATTCATCAAATTTGAAACAAATAAATGTGAATTAGCCCCTGGACTCTTGGTCCTGAGTTGAAGCACCTTCAAGAGGGCAATGGGATACTAGCAAGACAAGGGGACAGGAGAGTGGGGTTCAGGGCAACCCAGCCCTGTCACTGAAGGAAGAGCTGTGTGATCTTAGGCAAATTACTTCACTTCTCTGGTCCTCAACTTAAGATAGTATGATATAGCAGGAAGTCAAAGGACCCAAGTTCTCATCCCAACCCTGTTCTTAACTTAGGTGAGTCACTTTACCTTTCTTGGCCTCTATTTTTTCATCTGTGAAATTACAGATGGTTTCTAAGCTCCCTTCTAGTGCCAAGATTCTGTGATTCTATTAATTTTCCCAATAAGGGGCAGCTAGGTGGTACAGTGAATAGAGCACCAGCCCTGGAATCAGGAGGATCTGAGTTCAAATCTGGCCTCAGACACTTAACACACACACACACAAAAACTAGCTGTGTGACCTTGGCCAAGTCACTTAACCCCAACTGCCCTGCATTCCCCCCTCCAAAATGCAAAAAAAAAAAATTAATTTTCCCAATAACCTATAGGTCACAGCCTCCTTCCTGGAGCAGAGGGCTCAATAGTGGCCTGAGCTCTTGGACTTTTTACCTGGTGGCCTAGAGTCCTGGAGAAATTCTCCCTGGGTTCTGGGAGGGTGACTTGTTTGGTTAAACGTTGAATCTGAAAACCTGGAGGGTGGTTCTGTTTTCAACTCCATTTGCTTAGGGGAGACTGAGAGTTAGAGGTGAGCTCATAGCCCTGTTGCTTCAGAGGTGCACCAATGAGCTCCCTGCTTCCTCTCCCCTTTCCCCCTCCTGTCATGGCATGCCCCGGCACAGGTTATACCTTGCATGTCTCTGCAGGCTGGGAACAGAGACCTGACAGGGTTGGGTCCTGGCACAAGGCCCTGGACTCTGGGTATTTACATATCACTCCACCCCATCCTCCCTAATCTTTCGGCCAGTTCAAAAGCTACTTCTTGAGTCCAGTCTGAGCTGGAATTTGGGAGCAGGGAGGCAGTGGGAGGATTTAAAGGGCTCCTTGGTGAGAAGCAGGTCATCAATCACATCTGAATTACTTCTGCCACCTTGAGCTGGGCACGTTGCCCACCTCACAAAAGGCAGCCTGTTCAGCTGTTCCCCTGGGGGCTAGTGGAGCATGGGAAGAGAAGGAAGAGGGGTTGGGGCTGGGAGTGCCACGTTTCAGATGCCACTGTCCAGTGGCCTGCTGGGATTCTGGCTGCCTCATGTCGAGTGTATCCTCCATACTCTTCCACTCCTCTAGCTCTGAACTGAGTTAAAGGTTTTGAAAAAAATAGTTGTTGAGCAACATTGAGGCCAAGTAGCTTGGCTCTTCCTAAAATCATCACTCTCTAGGCTGTGTGATAGTAGGCAAATTGTTTCACTGTCACCATCTGTACAATAAGCATCCTCATAGTCTTAGAAGATGCTTCAAACAACTGAAACCAGTTGCGCCCTCAAATCCAGAGTGCTCTAGGGAAAAACAGACCTGGCAGACAGAACCTCTAGCCCTTTGCTAGTGGTCTGGGTGGCACAGAGCCTAGCATTGATGAGGATGTTGGGAAAGGTTGGGCCTGAGGCTCCCTCAGTCTCTGAGTTGAAGTAGGAGTCTGGGGCCAAGATCTGAACTGTGATGCAGATAGAGTTGCTGTATGTTCTCTCCCCTCCCGTATATGCACAGGTCCCTATCGATCTGCTATATTTTTATGCTAGGGAACTTAGGGAGCAACTTTCCAGTCTCCTAAATGGGGTGGTATCACTAGACAAGTCAGAGATGGAACCATGGTTAGCTGAAGATCTCTCAGATTATGACAAATCTATTTTTTCAGAGATACTTTCAAGGCCATTCACAGTTGAGGAGCTTGATCTAAGGCTAGAACCAAGAAGGGCCTCTGACCCTTTGTTCTGACACAGATTTGCTCAGTGTTGTAATGGAGAGTAGTAGATTTAGATCAGACCACCTGGATTCCACCTGACTACTTTCCTATTACCTCTTGAAACTTCAGTTTCTTCTTCTAGAAATCGATAGAGTTGGACCAAATAATCTATGAGCTCTCTTCCAACTGTGAGTCTATGACTTTTCTGTCCTCAGTCTGGTAACATGAGCATAAGAATAGAATTCTAGCTTCTGACCTGATGAAGACCCTTGGGACTATTTGCAGTCCAAGTAAAGTAGCCTCAGAGGTTATCATATAGTCACATTCAGGCTGAATTTCCTGCTCAAAAGCGTGTCTAGGGCAGTTTTCTTCCCAGGTTGGCGTCTTCCCTGGCCTTCAGCAGACAGCTGGTATATTTTACCTTTCCATCAGTTCAAATTCTCAGGGAATGCAAACATGTTAATGGTAGCCTATAATAATGATAGTCATCTCATATTCATATAGCACTTACATCTACGATTCTGGCTACATGATTGGTATGGTGGTGGAATGGTTGTTTTCCACAAGCCTCAGCAACCCAAAAACCTCAGAAAAAGAAATTATGCTAAAGTCAAATCCCCAAAATAAGAGACAGAAACATCTCATGAGGTAAAAATAGAAAAATACAAAAAACCCTATGAAATAAGAACTTCAGTGTCTCCATTCCAGCCCCTAAGTCACTCTACATAGCAGACACAGGCAGTACAAGGAACCTCATCTCCTTCTGCTTCAGAGTGCAGCTTTTGGGAACCTGTGCGACTGTGGAAAGTAGAAGAGGGAAGGAGCAAAGAATGAGGGGTGAAACCAGAGACAATGACTTATCCTTTGGACTTTGAATCTTTCAGCCTGCATGAAAACCTAGCTTGAAAGTAGATAAACCAACTGGAGAGGCTCTTTTTTTTTTTTCTTAAGCAATTGGGGTTAAGTAACTTGCTCAAGGTTACATGGCCAGTTATTTCTGGGTGTGGTGCTAAGTATCTGAGCCCGGATTTGATCCCCAGGTCATCCTGACACTGGAGCTGGTGCTCTTATTCGCTGAGCCACCTAGCCACCCGGCCACCCCTAAGCAACTGGGGTTAAGTAACTTGCTCAAGGCTACATGGCCAGGTGTTTCTGGGTGGGTGCTAAGTGTCTGAGCCCGGATTCGATTCCCCAGGTCATCCCGACTCTGGGGCCGGTACTCTTACTCGCTGTGCTACCTGGCCGCTCCTGGAGAGGCTCTTGAAGACAGAAAGAAGAATGAATACCAGTAACAGTTGTTATATATATTATGAAGAAAAATGGACCAAAATTCCCTGGTCAAAAAGATAATTCTACAGACTCCCCAGAGGTCATGAAAATCAAGAAGAAACTCCAGAATGGGTAGAAAGAAAAATAAAAGTGTAGAAGATTATTAGAAATGAAATTAGGTCAGAAATTAGAGCTCTACAGAACTTAGAAGATTTGACAGATTTTTGTTCCAAGAAAATAGAAGCTCTGAAAGAAATAGTGACTGGTTTAGGAAACACAGAAATTCAGAAATGGTTTCTGCAGAATGTTTCCACGGAAACACAGAAGCAGAAGAAAAATGGCCAGAAGAAAAACAAAAGGCAACCAGGTTGAACAAATAAACACACTCATTCTATATAATTCAAAGTCATTGACCTTAAAGAAAAGATATATAAAACGATAACATGAGGACCATAGCTCTCCCAGATGAACATGACAGATTAAAAAGTCTGAATATCATACCGCAAGAAATAATGCAAGAAAACTGTCCAGAGCTTATTGACTATCAACAACAAAGCACTGATAAATTGAATCCTCAGATGGCCACTGGGACAAAAGCAACAACTAAGCTTAAAACTTTAAGGGATGTAAGCTTCGCAATTTCAACAACAAACAGCAAGTTGTTGTTGTTATCCAGGAAAAAGACTTAAATATAAAGAATGGCCAGTTAGAATATCCCAAGGTTACTCTTCAGTCACAAGAAATCAAGGGAAGAAATGGAATAGGATATTCCAAAAAGCAAATGAGCTCAAGATGCAACCCAAAAATAGGTATCCTAGTCACCAGTGATATGGATCTTTGACGCTGGAGCTATTTGATACATTCCTGCCCCAAAGACCCCATGATGAAAAGTGCTGTTCACCTCCAGAGAGAAAATTGATGTGCTCTGCGTGCAGATTGAAGTGTATTTTTTCACTTCATTTTTCTTGCCTTTTTTTTTGGCAACATGGTTATTATGGAAATGTTTTGCATGACTTCAGATGTATAATGGGTATTATATTGCTTGCCTTCTCCATGGGTGGGGAAGGGGCTGGAGGGAGAGAGAGAATTTAGAGCTGAAAAATTTTAAATGAATGTTTTTTTAAAAAGCTATAGGTGTTCAAGTAAAGGCTGGATGACTACATGTTGGGACTATTATAGTGAGGAATTCTTTTAAGTATGAATGGTTTAGATAGCTGCCAAGGTCCCTTCAAATTCGGTGACTCCAAACCTACTCCAGGAGAGGAGATGTAGGAGTCTTCAGTGGTAACCAGGACCCAGAGTGAAAGGGGCGGTTTGGGGTGAGCACCAGAAATAGGACTGCCTAGCCTTTGGAACTGGGAATGATTATGGGAAATACAAGACGTAGCACTAGGACTTGGGACATAGAATGACTCCCACGTGGCTGCTTCCACTTAACATTGCTTCCTTCATGAATTGATATTTCTGAGAATAGAACCCACCAAAATTAGGAAGAGATGGAGATCTGTAAATGCAATAACTTAGAAATGTGATAAAGAAGCTAAAATTCTAAACTTCAGAAGCCTTACCTTCGTGAACGCCACAGGGAATAAAGAATGAACAAGTAAAGGAGAGCCTGTAAATCAGAAAATAGAATTTAGAGTAGACTAGAAGAGAAGTAATGAGGACAGAGCAAAGGAAATATTCTTCAAAAAGGATTCAGCAAAAGAATTCTACTTAAAATAAGTCATTAGAGGGGAGGAGAAATTTTTGAACCACATACTTGGGCTATGAAAGAAGAGGGTAAAGAAGAAAGGAGAGGGAAAAAGGAAAGATGAGAGAAGGAAGGAAGAAAGGGATAGGGTAGAGGAGATAGTTGCTGGAAATAGACTAGGGTCAAAGAAGTATAACCCAAATTAATCACAAGGACAAAGTTCTAATAGAAAAAAAAGAGGAAGGGAATACAAATTAAAACCCACGCCTGACCATCATGACCTTAAATGTGAGTGGATTAAGCAATCTAATAAAGCAAAAGGGTGGGAGAATAGATGAAAAAACCAACAATTAGCTGTGAACAAGAAACACATCTGAAAGACAAAGACACAGAATAAAAAGGATAGGCTAGAACAAATTTTACTTTGCATCAAAGTGATTCCCAAGAAAAACAGGAATTGAAATCATGCTATCAGACAAAACAAAAATTAAAATTCATTTTATCAAGAGAGATAAAAATGGAAACTATGTTGTGAACCATTGACAATGAAACAGTATCAATACTTCAAAGTCCACAAAATGCTTTCCTTGCAACAATCCTGTGAGGTGGCCATTCTTTAAGCACTGCATTATACCCATTTTACAGATGACTGTGAGAGGTTGTGATTTGTCTTCTAACTAAGTGTTGAAGCTGGGATTTGACTCCAGGTTGGTCTGTTCACTACACTATTCTGCTTCCTCACTTAGGCAAAATCTAAATAAGAAGATAAATCTACCCATGAGAAATCAGAATTCATCCCCAAACACAGTAGAAATAATTTTGGATTATCTTCACTTGAGATAAAGATGCCATTAGTTCTTCATCAGAATAGCTCATTGAGTTGATTGTGATATCAGGAAAACCCAACTGACCAATTAAACCTCCCTCTTCCTACAAAGCAGCTTATAATTGTATGGGAAAGGCTGCTAGGGAAAGAACCCTAGGCCAGGAGTTAGAAAACCAAGGGTCTATCCCAACTTATTTCTTTTTTCTTTTTGTAAGGGGGAAGGCAGGGCAATTGGGGTTAAGTGACATGACTAGTTAAGTGTTAAGTGTCTGAGGCCAAATTTGAACTCCTGACTCTAGGGCCAGTGCTCTATTTACTGTGCTACCTAGCTGCCCTCTAGCCCAAATCTTACTGTTAATAGCTGTGTGACCTTGGGCAAGTCATTGACCATTCATTTCTTCACCTGTAAAACTAATATAATAGTATTCTTCTGTCTTCCAGAATTCTTGTCAGAGTCAGATGAGATAATGTATGTGAATGTGTTTTGTTAGACTCACTATACATATAGAAGGTATTGTGATTTTTTTTTCTCCCAGGACTGAGAGCATAGTAGGTACTCAGTAAATAATTGTTGTTTATTTTACTGATCTGTTTAAAGCAGTTGGATACCACAGTGAAAAGTTTCTGCTGAAATCACTGCCCTGTCTTTTCTCCAATTTGAAAACTGTGGGAAATTCTCTTTTTGGGATGTTCTTAGGAGCCTCAGACAGATGATGTGTCACATCATTTTTTTTTAATTTGCTCACATTGGAGCCTTCCAGGACCAAGCAGGAAGCGGAGAGCTCAGAGGCCCAGCTTAGCAGGCGGCAGTGGTAGCAGCCACGGTCACACCATAAATAAATAAAAATCAGCCTGATTCCCACTTACTCCCAAATTCTAGGAGCTGAAGGCTTTTGTCTCCCAAGACTTGTGGCTCTTGAGAGAAGGGTATGTGCAGACACTCTCACTGTCACATAAGGCTCAAGGTCCTTTTTCCCCTACAAGATGTCCTGGGTATTTTAGTCATGGTCACTCAAGCAGCCAAAGGCAAGAAATGTAGCAAAAGTAGGAAAAACATAGGCCCAAGAAGGACTGTGCCTACCCGAGGCCAAGGGATAACGATGAAACAGCATGACCTGAGAGTCATAGCATCCTAAATCTTGAGTTGGAAAGGACTGGTCCAGAGAGGGCAAAGGACAAGTCGTGTCAGAGAAAGCTGGTCATTATCCCATTCTACCACTTACTAGAGGAGTACCATCTTATGCCAAGCTACTTCACCTCTTTGATCTCTAGTATCCTTATCTTTAATTTTTTTTTTCCTAAGGGAAAGGGACCTGGGGGGATGGGAGCAGGATCTGACATAGGGAACTCCTAGTGTGGAAAACTCCCTCCACCAATGCAGATTATAGTCATAAAAATTTCCCTGAGTCACTGAGAGATTAAATGACTTGCTTACTGTCTACTTACTATATTATTCTGTTTACTCTCCATACTTAGCATAGCTAGTACAGTATGTGTCTGAGCCAGTACTTGAACCCAAGGGTCTTCCTGACTGCAAGGCTGACTCTCTAACCACTGTGTTATCTTAGCTCTCTTTTTATCCATGACATGGGGGATGATAAGAGTCTCACACAACCAGCCACATGGGGTTATTGTGAGGAAATAGCTTTGTAAGCAATAAAGTGTAGAATAAAGATAAGTTACTTATTGAGAGACTAGAGCAGGGCTTGGGAACCTGCAGCCTTGAGGCCACATGTGGCCCTCTAGCTCCAAAAGCGCAGTCCTTTGACTGAATCCAAACTTCACAGAACAAATCCCCTTAATAAAAGAATTTGTTCTGTAAAACTTGAACTCAGTCAAAAGGCTGCGTGCGCACACACACACACATACACACACACACACACACACCCTCTATTTTTTCTGTTTCTGTTTATCTCTTAATCTCTAGTCCAAGGGTGGGGAACCTTTGTCCTTGAGGACATCTGTGGCCCTCTAGGTCCTCAAGTGCAGCCCTTTGACTGAATCTAAACTTCACAGAATAAATCCCAAGACCACACGTGGCCTTTTAGGTCCTTGGGTGCAGCCTTTTGACTGAGTTCAAGTTTTACAGAACAAATTCTTTTATTAAGGGGATTTGTTCTGTGAAGTTTGGATTCAGTCAAAGGACTGCGCTTTTGGAGCTAGAGGGCCACATGTGGCCTCAAGGCTGCAGGTTCCCGAGCCCTGTTCTAGTCTCTCTCTCATGCTCTCATTCTCAGCTCTCTTTATTCTCTTTAGCTTCCAGTTCCCATCCAGAGACAACACACCAACAACACATCTTAGCTTTAAATCTCTTTCTTCATCTTCTCTGACGATGCTTCTCCTCATTTCCCCTACTCCTTTGAAGCCCTGTTAGATATGAGCATTTCCTGAGTCAATTTTGCTTAACTTTTTCTTTGTTACAAGTACGGTTTAATGACTAACATGGGAATATTGCATGCAGATTTGCATAACTGCACATGTATAACCTATATCGAATGGGGGGGGGAGGAAGGGAGAGAATTTAAATTGTTTTTTCATGGAATTGGGGAAAAAACAAACTATTAAAGGGGAAAAAAAAAACAAGTGTGGTTCAGTAGGAGTTTGTGGAGAACATTCTATTTTGGGAAATGTCCATGATATGAAAAACAATAAAACTTAAAAAGAAAAATAAGATGGTGAGGGTCATTCACACCACTTCTCAGATAGGGGAAACAGAGGCCTAGGCAGAGTCTACGAGGAAGAATGTAGTGTAGCTATTAAGCTTTAAAGAAAGATAATATGTTTTCCATTACCTCTGCCAGTAGGACAGGAATCTTTGGGCCAGCAACCCTGAAGGTCTTCCCCTCCTAGTTTGATTTATTTTTTATTTGGGGGGGGGGGTGGAATTAAAGAGGCATCCCTTAAAGAGACCTATTCACTTCTTAAAGAGGCCTATTCACTGAATGGGTGTTGCCTCACTCAAAGTGAGAACTTGAAAAGATCATAGCTTAAAAGGGCCAAGGTCTCCCCTTGCATCCTGATCAGTATCCAGTCACTGGACCCAGATGACTCTGGAGGAGAAGATGAGGGTCGTGACTTTGCACAGCCTCCCTCCCTCAAGTGAAAGCCAATTGCAAGTCATGTCATTATCTCCCGGATGTCATGGTCCTCTTCAAGAACGAAGGATAAACCACAAGGACAGGAATGAGACAAATCTGGGGAGGGTAAGGAGCAAACCCCCCTAGCTGTCACTAAAGGGACAAACCAAGTAGTCACCAAACCACTACCTTGTTTCTTTATAAGCTCCAGGAAAACTGGGGAGGCTTCGTGGCATCCTTTATGTCCCTCAACTCCAGGACTCTTCCTGATTTGGGGACCAGCCTAAGAGCCCCTTCCTTCACTGGCCCCAGGTATTACATGCACTGATGCATGTTTTGCTCTGTTTTCTTTTGTTTTTTTATTCTACTTGGAGTCTGAGCTTTTTGAGCACAGAGTTTAAATGTATGGATTTATGTATAATGACATGCTAGTGAAAAGCTTGCAAATCTAGGGGACAGCAAGTCTGCCCAAGAGTCAGGAAGACCTCGGTTTATTTCCTGCCTCTTTCAAATATTGAGATTGGCTGTATGAGTCTGGGCAAGTCATTTAACCTCTCGGGTCCCAGGTAACTCTCTAAGACTATGAAGCTACAGAACAGTTGTAGATTCACATTGATAGAGGGAATTTCTTCACCAGCATTCTCTTTGCCAATAAAAATCACAGGTTCATTAGGTGGAGCAGTGAATAGAGCACAGGCCTTAGAGTCAGGAGGATCTGAGTTTAAATCCAACCTCAGACACTTAATACTTACTAGCCGTGTGATCTTGGGCCAGTCACTTAACCCCAATTGACCTGCCTTCCCCCCTCCAAAAAGCCAAAAAGAATTTTTTTTTTAATCACAGGTTGATGTGGAAAATGACACCCCCAGAACATCAGGCAGCATTTCATTGTACTAGTTAAAATCTGACAGTTTTAACCAAGTGCCTACCTTTTCCCCATCTCTACCCTCAGACTTGGACCTCTGATTCTCCCTTCCAATAAGCCATAGTTATTGAGATTTAGGTGAGCCCCAGCCCATAGGTTCCACACTGCTTCAGCCTTAGCAAAAGTGTGTGTGTGTGTGTGTGTGTGTGTGTGTGTGTGTGTGAGAGACAGGGGATCATAGCATGTTAGAAGTGGAAAGGCCTTAGGGATCCCTTAGTCTAGACCCTTTGTTTTTATAAATGTGGAAACAAAGGCTCAGAAAGGGTCAAGTGTCTTGTCCAAGGTCATAAAATAAGTTACTGGCAGAGCCAGGGCCCAGGTCTTTTGGCTCTTGATTCAATATTCTTTATAGCTTACCTTGCTGCTTTCTTTAATGAAATTGCATTGACTGGGAGCTGAGCCCAGATCTCCTTTGTAGGAGACAAGCATTCTGCCTGCTGTTGAACCAGAGGAGCTCGTGGAAACAGGCCTGGGGTTTGAGGTTGGGACTGTCCTGAGAGCCACCTCCCTCTCTCCCTGTACCCAGAGACAGATTGTACTTGGAGGAGAGAAGGAGGGAGACATCCAGCACCTTGGCTGAACCTGAAGCAAACCTTGGGGAGAAGGGGGACAGGATGGGTATTTTCCCCCACACCTCTATTTCAGGATCTGGAGTCTAATGAACCAAAAACCCCAGGTCTGTCTATTAAACTAGGTAGAGCATGTAAATCATTTTGCTTATTGCTAATAATATTATTATTACTACCCTGCTCACTTGCTTCTCTCCCTTCCACCAACAGGTATCATATGGGGTAGAATAATATGGTAGAGACAGGGGGCTGTCTAGCACTCCCACCCCTCATCCCCAGTAATGGTTCCTCCCGTCCCTGCTCCACACCCCTTTGCTGTGCCTGGCCAAGGGCCTGGGGCATCTGGGACTCTGCTGCCTGGCCAGGGATGCCAGCTCGCCCACTGCTGAACCTTCTCTAGCTGATGGTTCCCACAGTGCAGGAATCCAGCTGTTCTCTGCCAACACAGCTGGGCTCAGTCAGCCTCGTGCTGCTGTTCTGTTTAGATGGGGGATGGGCAGGTCGGGGGAGGAACAGATAGAGAGGACCCTGTGGGGAGTGGAGATGGTGGGGAGCAGGTAATCAGAGCCTCCAGAGCTCAGGGGATCTTTTTTGAGCTGGGGGTGGTGATGGTGATAGTGGGGGTGTTGAATCATTTTGCAGTAATCTCAGTGGGAGCTGAGGTTTCTGAAACACAATGCATGTTTCCCCTTTTCCTCTCCTTGCTTTTGCATGTGGCTTTCTAGACCATGTGTTGGTGATGACTCAGCCACAGCCTTATTTGGTTTTTCTTTTTAACCACTCTCTCTCCTAGGTTGGGTTTGGCAACTTCCTGCCTTTCCTGTGCTCCTGGGTTTCTTAGACTTCAGCCCAGAGATTCCCTTCATGATGGGAAAAGGAGGGTTGTTAAAGATCAGACCAGCTCCACAGGACAATCCCATTGGGCAGCAGGCCCGCCACCGCCACTGCAGGCTCTCTGTTCTCTTTGTGGACAGGGAAGGAGGGGAGAGGATATCTTCACTCGATGGCCAGGTTCTGTAGGGAGCCCCAGATTCATAACATGGGGTCCCTCCCCTGCCCTCAGCATTTACACAACTAATGATTGTACAGTTCATCAGGCATTTATTAAGCACCTACTGTGTGTCCTGACTTCCCTAGTTGTGCTGAGGGTGCCTTAATACTCCCAGTCACCTCAGGCTGTGTTGGGCTCCTCCTCCCTCTCCGTCCTGCCATATCCACTTAGTCACCGAATTAGAACAATCCTTTTGCAATCTTTCATGTCTGTCTCCTGCTTTCCATGCCTGCTTCTACCGCCCTGGTCCCAGCTCTGCACTGTGCTAGGCACTGGGGAAATAAAAACATTAGATAATGATAGCTAGCATTTAGATAGCATTCCAGGCTTTACAAAGCACCTTACAAATATTAGTTCATTTAACCTCACAACAACCCTGTGAATTGGTGCTGTTTTTATCCTCATTTTACAGAGAAGGAAACTGAGGCAGATAGCATTTAAGTGGCATGGCTAGGGTCACGTAGCTAATTAAGTGTCAGAGGCTAGATTTGAACCCATGTTTTCCTGACTCCACATCCAGCACTTTCTCCACTGGGCCACATGGTCCCTGCCCTCACAGAACTTCCAATCTTTGGGGGGATATGACAAATGCAAGATAACTATAATGCCAATGCATATGTTAACAACCACCAGAAAAAAAAAAAAAAGCCAAACTCTGTAATACAATATAGCCTAGTGGATAAAGGGCCAGCATTAAAACTAGGCCTATCTGAGTTCAAGCCCCACTTCTGACTTATATAAGCTGTGTGATCCTGGGCAAACTGGGTAACCTCTTATTGCCTCCAGGCAACTTCCTAAGACTATGAGTTAAAGATTTGCATTGGTAGGGTTGGGGCTTCTTTACCAGAACATTCCTACACTGATGAAATCCTAGGTAATTAAAATATGAATAACATTCTAATGTTTTTAATAGTATTTTATTTTTTCCAA
The DNA here is from genome assembly GCF_028583685.1 of Petaurus breviceps papuanus. NCBI lineage: Eukaryota > Metazoa > Chordata > Mammalia > Diprotodontia > Petauridae > Petaurus > Petaurus breviceps. The sequence continues at coordinate 11,696,869 of NW_027187344.1, forward strand.
TTACATGTAAAGACAATTATAACATTCATTTTTTAAAATTTAGGAAAAAAAATTTGAGTTCCAAATTTTCTCTCTCCTCCCCCCTAAAAAGGTAAGAACTTTAAATGTTATATATGTGCAATTGTGGAAAACCTATTTCTGTATTAGTCAATAACATATTAATGTTGGAGCAGCATAAGCAAGGTGTTGTCTGAGCCCTAAGGAAGGAAAAATTATGACTGACTTGGTGGAATTTGTTGGAATCAGGGAAGGCTGCCTGAGGAACCCGGCTCTTCACAGTTGATCTTTAAAGCACACGGTAGAATTCAGAAGGCAGAGCTGGAGGTGGGGAGGGACAGGCACGGAAGACAATGATGTTCAGACTACAGTCCAGGTTGAGCCTGAAAGACCACCCCTCTCCTTCTCCTGCATCTTCCCTGTTCCCTTTGCCTATGGGATGGACCACAGTACCTAAGACAGTGCCTGGTATGGAGCAGGCCCATAATAAATGCTCATCAATTCATTGAAACGAGCAACAGAAATACAGGACGATAAATATTCTAGCTTAAGATGAGAGGAGGAAAGGGGTCAACGTGAGCTAGTCAGAGAGGAGATCAGGAAGTCTTCATGTAAGTAATGGGATTGAAGGATGGATAGGACTTCATGAAGAAAAGATGCAGGGCCTGGGAAACATGGGATGGCATGAGCAGAGGTGCCTTTGGAATCTGGCACATAGACCATTCTGGAATGGAGGGTTGGATGGCAAGTAGAAAAAGTAGTTTGGGAAAACTAAGTTGGAACCAGATTAGGGAGGGCCTTGAATGCCAGTTGGAATTCAGACTTTTTCCCATAGACAGTGGGGGTCCCCTGAAGGTGTTAGAGCCAGGGAGGTGCATGACCCAAGTGGTGCTTTAGGAAGGTGCACCTAGCAGGAGGCAGAAGAAACCTCAGGCAGAGATGCCAGCTAGGAGACTTTTAGTAAAAGGTAACAAGTCCTAGGACCAGGGTAGTAGTTTCCATCCATGCCTGAGAGTGTAGAAAGCAGGAAACAGACATCAGAGAAGAGTTGATGGGATGTGGTGACTAGATGTGGTAGGACAGAGAGACAGGGAGGAATTAAGACTCTAAGGCTCTAAGCCTAGTGACTGAAGTATGGTCGATACCGTGGTGCTATAAGTCAGGACTCCTGACCCCAGGCTCTTTCTTTCACTGACACAGACCAGAACCTAGGCCAAGCCTGGACCAACTCTCTCAATCCCCTATGTCTTCCCTGCTTTTTCAGCTTATAGATTGGACCCTGAGAAATGCTCCGCTGCCATTCTGAGTTGACCCTTCTGTCTCTCTTGGACAGGTATCCCCGAGGATTCCAAGGTAGAGGGCCCAGCATTCACTGATGCCATCCGCATGTACCGTCAGTCAAAGGAGCAGTATGGGACCTGGGATATGCTCTGTGGAAACGAGGTGCAGGTGAGGCCCAGGAGAGATCTTGGGGGTAGGCAGGGCTTGATGCTGTCTTTGGATTTGCATCAGCTAGGAAGAGCTGTCGGGTGGATTTTGAAGTAGGGAGAGTGGTGGGAGCAAAAAGTGATCATTACTGGTTTGATGTCAGCATGGCCAGAGGTCTCCAGGGGAGTGCCACAGGGATTGTGCCTGGTCTTGTGCTGTTTGATGTGTTATTTACCTGCATATAAGGCACCAAGGGCATGGTTATCAGATTTAAAGATAACACCAAACTGGAAGGGATCGTTCAAATGCACTGGATGACAGAGTGAGGATCCAAGTGAGGATTAGGAGCATAGAACATTGGACTGAAACTAATAAGAATTGTAATAGGGGGAAATGTAAAGTCTGGAGGTCAAAGCATTAACTTCACCCAATTGTGGGTCCAGGGAGCTATACTTAAGCAGCAGCTTGTCAGAAATTCTGGGCCTTTTAGTGGCCTGCATGGTCCAGTGGTGTTGATGTGTGGTCCTGGAATGTATTAAGGTAAGCCTAAGAGGTGGTAGTGGCACCTTGCTGTGCCCTGCTCAGACTACATCTGGGCTCTTCTGTGCAATTTGGGGGGAATTGAGTTTAGGAAGGGCATTGCTAAGCCAACAAACACCCAGAGGCGGGCAGCCAGCATGGTGAATGGCCTAGTGCCTGGGTGATATGAGGAATGGAGATGTGGAGCCTGGCAAGGACTCAGAGAGGACAAGATCAGTCTTCAAGCATTTGAAAGGCCGTCATGTGGGAACAGAATTAGATTGGTTCTATTTGGCTCCAGAGGAAAGAGCCAGGAGCAGTGAATGGGGGGAGGCTGCCAAGAGGCAGACTTAGTCTGCATGTCAGGAGATGCTTCCTGATGATTGGAGCTGTCTGGGGTCTGGGTTCAGATGGGCCTCTGAGGGGAGAGAAGGAGAACTCCCTCTGTGGGCTGGTCTTCAAACAGAGGCTGGGCGACCTTTGATTGTATATGTCATAGTGGAGATTCTTCTTTTTTCAGGTATGCGATGGGAACAGAGAGTTGTTGAGGCCCCTTCTAAATCTAAAATTCTGTGGTTGGGTGAAAAAGGTAGTCATGTGAGATGAAGCTAGAAAGGCAGCTTGGGGCAAGACAGAAATTAGTGGGAAGCCACTGGAGATTTCTGAGGAGAGTTACATCTTTACATTATTAGGAGAATTAGAAGAATTATGGCACAGTAGATAGAACGCGGGGCCTGGAATTAACAAGAATTATCTTCCTGAATTCAAATTCATCCTCAGAGACCCACTAGCTGTGTGACCCTGGGCAATTCACTTAACCCTGTTTGCCTCAGTTTGCTCATCTGTAAAATGAACTGGAGAAGGAAATGACAAACCACTCCAGTATCTCTGCCAAGAAAGGCCCAAATAGGGTCATAAAGAATGACTGAACAACAGCAAATTAGGAGAACTAAGCTGGTAGCCTGTACAGGTTGGATTAGAGGGAGGACACACTGGAATCTGGGAGCCTGATTTGGGGGCAGTTGCATAGTCCCAAGGAAGGGGAGGAATTCCAAACTGGGGTGATAGTGAGGTTGGAGAGAAAGAAGAGACCAATACATCAGAAATTGAAGAGGTGGAAGCAACAGGAGTTCATGAGGTGTGGAAGATAATCAGAGAATGAGGATTCCAAGGTTTTGAGTCTTGGTCCAAATGCCTAGTAGGAAGCTAGGTGGGTTCATGGATGGAGCGCTAGGCCTGGAGTCAGAAAGACCTGAGTCTAGATTTGGCCTCAGATGCTTACTGGCTGTGTGACCCTGGGCAAATCACTTAACCCTGTTTATCTTAGTTTCCTCATCTGTAAAAATGAGCTGGAAAAGAAAATGGCAAACTCCAGTATCTTTGCCAAGACAAGACTGAAAAATGACTGAAGTGAACCAAATGTATAATGATGGGTCACTGAAGGTGACTCCTGAGGGGCTCTTAAAAGGCCTTTCTCACCTTCTAATGATGAAAAGCTGACATTTCGGGGCAGCTAGGTGGTGCAGTGAATAGAGCACCTCCCTGGAGTCAGGAGGACCTGAGTTCAAATTCAACCAGACACTTGACACACTAGCTGAGTGACCTTGGGCAAGTCACTTAACCCCAATTGCCTTGCTTTCCCCCCTCAAAAAAAAAAAAAGCTGACATTTCTCTTGCTCCTCTGAACTCCTCTTGCCTTGGTGGAGCTTTTTCCTGCCTGCTGCTTTTCCTCCAGCCTGGGACCCTGTTACTATATTGCTTAGGGGCTCTGTGCTATGGAAGCTTGACCTAATCACATAATGATTAGACCTGTTATATTTCCAGCTCAGCAGGTCAAGCTGAGCTTCAATTATAAAACAAGCATTTATTAAGCACCTAATGTATACCAGTACTGTACTAAGCACTGAAGATACAAAGAAAGGCAAAAAAACACAAAAAATGGAAAAAAAAAAGTTCCCTGCCCCAAGGGAGCTCACATTCTCTAGTGCAGAGACAGCATGCAAATATTGTACATACAAGATATCTACAAAGCTGTTGTTCAGTCATTTTTCAGTTGCATCCAACTCTTTATGACACTATTGGGAGTTTTCTTGGCAAAGATACTGGAGTGGTTTGTCATTCCCTTCTCCAACTCATTTTACAGATGAGGAAACTGACGCAAACAGGGCTAAGTGAATTGCCCAGGATCACACAGCTAGTAATTACCTGAGGCCAGATTTGAATTCAGGAAGATGAATCTCCCTGACTCCAAGCCCAGCACTCTATTCACTGAGCCACCTAGCTGCCCGTATCTACAAAGTAGATGAAAGGAAATCTCAGAGGGAAGGCACTAGGAATGAGGGAGATCAGGAAAAGACCTCCTGCAGAAGATGGGATTCCTATTGAGTCTTCAGGGAAGCAGGGTATAGAAGACATGGGGCATAGGGGCCAGCCAGTGCAAAGGTATGCAGTCAGAAGTTGGAGCCTCATGTGTGAGGCACAGCCAGGAAGGCAGGTGCTGCTGGGTTCTACAGAATGTGGAAGAGAGGAAGGTGTAGGCTAGGAAGGAGCCACTTTCAGGAAGTCCCAACATTCTCTGACCGTCTTTCTCTCTTTGTCTGTCTATCTGTCTGGGGCTTTGCCTCCCTCCATCCAGATCTTGAGCAACCTGGTGATGGAGGAGCTGGGGCCTGAACTGAAGAGTGTGATAAGCCCCCGGATGAAAGGCAAACCCCAGGAGAGGCAAAGGCAGTGGATACAGGTGGGCACAAAGCGGGTGGTGGCCTTGAAGTGGCTTGTGGAGTCTTCCTCGACTCCTGAGCTCTCTAAAGGCCTCTCTCACCTTCTAATGGTGAAAAGCTCCCCGGAACCCTTCTTGCCTTGGTGGAACTTTGTCCTGTCTGCTGCTTTCCCTCCATCCTGAGACACTGTTGCGGTATTGCCTAGGGGCTTTGTGCTATGGAAGCTTGGCCTAATCAGATAATGAGCCAATGGGGGAGAGGGGAAGGAAGGAGGAGGGACCGAGGCCCAAGGCTTTGTTGTAGCCTTCACCCTAGAGTGCCTAAGGATTGCATGAGGATATAATAGCACACAGAGCTCTGTGGGCTCCATTAGTCCAAGAGGGATTTTCTGTATAAACCAAGGACCACCTTCACCTTGATGCAGAAGGACAAAAAGGAGTGTTGCTAAGGCAGTTCTCAGAGAGGAAAAGTGACTGTTGTTTTGTTCCTGTAGATCTCAGATGCTGTGTACAGGATGGTCTACGAGCAGACCCAAGCCCACTTTGAGGCCGTGGCTGCCAAGTGTGCAATGGCCCGGCCGGCCATGGAGAGTACCATCCGCACAGATATGGACCAGATCATCACCTCCAAGGAGCACTTGGCCAGCAAAATCCGAGGTACAGCAGGCTGTGACGGCAGGACAGTTGTGAGCACACAGACTCCCTCACTCCATCCTTGCCACTCCCCAAGTCCTTAAGCTCAGGGGGCCTCACTCCATCACATTGCCAAAGCACTGGGCAATGTGACTGAGGCAAAATTGAAATCCTTAAGGACCCAGAAAACATTTAGTTCAGAATTTTGAAAAGATAATCATTTTTGTGGGTTTATTTAATATTCTGATATTTTGCTGTAGCTTCTGACCCTGTGTCAATTCCATACCCTGAAAATCCTGAAGCCTTTTGAATAGATCTGCAGGATCAAAGGGCCCTTAGTCATAGGACCAGGGTTCTTGAGCTGCAGGGGATCCCCATCTGGTGGAACATCCTCTTTCTGAAGATGAGGAACATGAAGTCCAGGAGGTGGGGTAATTTTCCAGGTCCTGTGACTCCAAGACCAGGCCAAACCTTACTACTCTTTGGGACTTTTTGTGCCAAGAAAGGCAATGGGTGATTCTAGTTTCAGGGAAGATTTCTAGGAGACAGAGTGGATTTGAAAAAAGAGTTTGATGGAAGGGGAGGGGGTAGAATCGCTTTGTTTTCTTGAGCTAGTCCATCTCCAGGATCTACCAATGAAGTAAGAAGGGCAGGGCAGACCCATGTCACCCTTGCTCAGGACCTAACCCCAAGCTTTAACAGTTGTTCTCCAGCCCCAGTTTGGGGTCATAGACTTCTCTGGCAGTGAGAAGTCCATGGGTCCCTTCTCAGAATCTTTTTAAAATGCATAAAGTAAAATACATAGGATTACAAAGGAAATAAATTATTTTTAAATACTCCTATCAGAATTAAAAAACAAGATCCTGGGGCCCCAGTTAAGAACCCCTGCTCTCACCTAATGTAGTTTTGGGAGAAGTGATGGGTAACTGAGATGTGGGTGGGGAGGACACAGGCCAAGGCGGAGTTTGACACTGTCATTCTATCCCATCTCATCCTTCTTGGCTTAGCCTTTATCCTCCCCAAAGCTGAGATCTGTGTCCGAAACCATGTGCAGCCATACATCCCCTCCATCCTGGAGGCCTTGATGATCCCCACCAGCCAAGGCTTCACTGAAGTTCGCGATGTCTTCTTCAAGGAGGTCACAGACATGAACCTGAATGTGATCAACGAAGGAGGGATCGATAAGCTTGGAGAGGTAAAAGCCCATGATGCCCACATCACTGGCGAATGACCACATAGGCATAGGGCGCTGTCTTTGATAGAGTCACAGAGGCAGAGAATGTCAGAACTGAAAGAGGCTGCACAGACATTAACCCAGAATTACAGATCCCAGGGAGGGGATTGTGGGGAGAGGTAGGGGCCTTAGAGAACATTACATGGGAATGAGAGTGAAATGTTTTTCTTGCATAGAGTATGGGAAAGGTGTGGTGTGGTGAGAAAAGCATTAGAAAAGGAGTTATGAGACCTAGTTTCTAACTCTGGCCCAGCCACCAACTTGCTGGGTGACCTTGGACAAGTCATTTCATTGGGTCACAGTTTCCCAACTATAAAATGAAGGAATTAAAATAGATGGTGTCTAAGCTATAATAGCTAGAACTTATATAACAGTTGAAGGTTTGCAAAGTACTTTACAAGTTTCATCTCATTTGATCCTCATCAACCCAGGAGGTAGGTGCTATTATTATTCCCATTTTACAGATGAGGAAACCAAGGCAAAGACAAGTTAGAATTGTCTCAAGGTCCCACTCTTAGTAAGTATCTGAAGTAAGGTCTTTCTGACTCCAGTTCTGGCATTGCCCCAGTCACCTTACTTAACCTTTTCTACTGACATTCTGGGAGTTTGGGTTCATCTTGTGAGATCCTGGTGGTTTATGTCTATCACATTCTGAAACTAAGCAGGCACCAGTGATGTCTCACCCAGAGTGGCGGAGGGTGTCAGGTGCTGCCCTGGGGAAGGCAGACATGTCTGTCACACTCAGGGTGTCCTTGCCTTCCCAGTACATGGAGAAGCTGTCCCAGCTGGCGTACCACCCGGTCAAGATGCAGAGCTGTTATGAGAAGATGGACCAGCTGAAGCTTGAGGGCCTGCAGCAGCGATTTGATGTCTCCAGTGCATCTGTATTTAAACAGAGAGCCCAGATCCACATGCGGGAGGTAGGAGCCTCGGAGACCTCGGTCCACCCCCAAAATTCTCTCTGGCTGTCCTTGGAACCTTGGAGAACAGGGGTCATAACAGAGACCAGAGCAGCATGTATCTCCAGATAATGCCCCCGGGGTAATGGGGATTTGGGGGTAATTACTCCAGACACTGTGATGTTATAGGTTTTGATTGGTTGGGTCTGCCCAGTGACAGCCCTGGACAAGGGGAAGAGAAATAGATATCCATATTAGCTGGTGATCAAAAAGAGAAATACAAGTAACCAAATTGTAATCATGTGCCCAGCTCCCAAATAAACAGTCACACTTACTATCACCAAGGCAGCATGGCCAAACTTGGGTTGACTGCCTGGTGATAATCCTTGTTCCTTATTGACACACACACACACGCACATGCACACACAGGCACACACACATGAGCATACACACAGACACAGAGACACGCACACACACAGACATGCACATACACACGCACACGCACATGCACACACACACATGCCTCCTCTTCTATAGATCCTACTTCTCCCCTTGAAACATTTCCTCTGCTGCTAGCCCTAATATTTCTACTCCACTTTCTCTCTGAAGCCTTCTCTCATTTCCCCCCACCCTCACACATTCCCCCCACCTTCACCTCCTCCCCACTAAAAAAGTATGTATTGTATTGTACCTTGTACTCATTGTCTCCCCTGATGAAAACATAAACTCCTTTGGTTTTGTGTCCCTCGCACTTAGCAGAGTCCAGGACATAGGTGCTTAATAAATGCTGGTAGCTTGATTAGAGATGCCCTATATCAAGGCTTCTTTACCTTTATGCTGTCATAAACCCCTCTGGCAGGGGCAGGGAACCTTTGACCTCAAGACCACATGTGGCCCTCTAGGTCCTCAAGTGCGTTCCTTTGGATATAAACTCATTCTGTGAAGTTTGGATTCTATCAAAGGGTCACACTTGAGGACCTAGAGAGCCACATGTGGCCTGGAGGCTTCAGGTTCCCTACCCCTGAAAGACATTTTACCATATCAAGGAATGCTGTTGGGGAGGGGGTGAAGGTGGGGACAGAATTTAAGGAAATTTTGTTATTTACCTTGGGCCTTATATCCCCTAAAACATCCCTCCTTTCCTCTCTCATACTCCCTCTATTTTCTCCTCCTTATCTCCAGCCCTCCATGTAAGCATACCATTCTCTTTTTTTTCCTTTTTGGAGGGAAGAAGGCAAGGCATTTGGGGTTAAGTGACTTGCCCAAGGTCACACAGCTAGTAAGTGTCAAGTGTCTGAGTCTGCATTTGAACTCAGATCCTAGCTGCCCAATAACATTCTTTATTAGAACATCACCACTAATGCCTTTCCAGCACTTGGGTGTGGTGCTCGTCTTCTCTCCCTGATTCCCCCCAGCGGCATTTCTTGTGTGGACGCTCTGCCCCCATGTGTCTCCCATAAAAGTCTGGAGTGAGAGGTGGGAGATAGTATGTGGGGAGGGCTTTGAATACCAGAGAGACAAGGGGTTCAGACTTGGAAGCTGTAGTCAATCAACAAACAATTTTTAACACTTACTATGTGCTAGTCTAAGTGCTGAGCACTGAGGATCCAAAGGAAGGCAAAAAAACAAACAAACCAGTCCCTGCCCTCTAGGACCTGACATTCTATGTGGGAGACAACTTGCAAGTAACTAGGCATGTGAAAGATATGGACAGAGCAGGGGGGAGGTAACCTGACAGGGAAAGATATTAGTAGCTGAGAAAGATCAGGTTTCCTGCGGGAGGTGGGTTGTGAGCTAAGGCTTGAGGGAAATCTGGGAAACCACCAGGGAAGGCATGAATGGCTCAGAGGGCAGGGAGCGTAAGGGTTAAACTGAACGGCTTCCTCAGTGAGGGGCGATCTTCCATTGACTAACTTCTCCTCGGCTCTGTGGCTCCTCTCTTAGCAAATGGACAACGCTGTGTATACCTTTGAGACGCTCCTGCACCAGGAACTAGGGAAGGGACCCACCAAGGAGGAGCTGTGCAAATCCATCCAGCGCATCCTGGAGCGCGTGCTGAAGGTAAGGGCAGCTTCCACCTGGGCCCTGGTGGAAGATCCTTCCACGCCCCTTTCTCCTTGGCCCTAATGGTTCTCTTGCTCTCTGGCAGAAATACGACTATGATAGCAGTACAGTACGGAAGAAATTCTTCCGGGAAGCCTTGTTGCAGATCACCATCCCATTCTTGCTGAAGAAACTGGCCCCTACCTGCAAGTCGGTGAGACCCTGGGCCAGGGTGGGTGGTAATGGGGGGTAGGGTCTGAATCGCGGGGGTAGACTAGTCTCCTGGGAGTTCAGGCTAGAAAAGTACCTTAGCAATCATCTTGTTCAACTCCATTTTAAAGATGAGTTAAATGTACTCAGAGAGGGGAGATCACTTATCCAAGGTCACATAGGTACTAAGTAGTAGAATTATCAGTTATTAACTCTCTTATCCCAAATCCCCAAATTGTGGCATTGAAGTTGTTAATGTCTGAAATTATAAAATCATGGACTCTTAGATTATTTGCTATGATTGATGGACAGCATCTTAGAATGTTAGTAGGAAGGGACCTTGAGGATGGTCTAGTTCGGTGCCATTGTTTTCTAGATGAAAAAATTGAGGCTTGCCCAAAGTCACGGAAAGAAGGACTAGAAGCCAGGTGTCATGATTGAGTTCAAGACTTTGCTGCCCCAAGCTCACTTCCTTTGTTCCCACCTCAGTGGCAGGTTCTGCCTGACAGAACCACAGACCTCTAGGCAGTGAAGGGAGAAGCACATGGAGTGTCCTTTTGAAATGGCATCTCTGTGCTGCTGCCCCAAGGTCAGGGCCCTTGGCTCTGCTGAGCCGAGCCACCAGACTGGCCCTGCATATACTTGTCCTCGTGTCTTTCTTTTTTAATGTTTAATGATGCCCTTTTCTCTTCTTATATCGATATCACTTCCCAATTACTCTATCTGCTCCCCACCCCTGCCTTCTGCCATTGAACCCTTCCCTTGTAACATAAGGACATTCAAGCAAAATTAATCAGCACATTGGCCACTTGAGAAAATGTGCCTCAGTGTACCCCTATCTTCCACCACGCAGTCTGCCAAGAGGCAGGAGGCCTCAATGACACATCATTGTCAGGCCTCTGAAGTCATAATTGGTAACCACATTGATCTGAGCACCCTCATATCTCTCAGTGGTGATTGCCTTTATATTGTTGTTTCCATTGTATAAATTGTTCTCTTGGTTCAGTTTCCTTCACTGCATGTTGATTCATCCAAGTCTCCTCAAGTTCCTCTGAATTCTTCATATTCTTTAAGGTGCAACAAAAATTCCATCATGCTCATCTACCACAATTTGGACTCTCCTTTCCATCTTTCTAGGAGCTCCCCAGGTTCCAAGAATTGATCTTTGAAGACTTTGCCAGGTTCATCCTGGTGGAGAACACATATGAAGAGGTCGTGCTGCAGACGGTCATGAAGGACATCATGCAAGGTAAGGGCTCCTGCTGGCTAGGGATGCTAGCTGAGCAGCTTTCAGTGGACTTTCCAATGGAAGTCTTGAGATATTGGGAAAGGCCTTGGCACTACCAGGAAGTGGTTAGAATATCCTTAGAGCTAAGGTCTGTTGGACAGAGACCACAGGAAAATGACTTCCAAGCCATATGGGGCTGTAAGAGGGGACATCCAAGGAAGAGTGAGTGTGGGATCCTGTGATGTCCTGGCGAATGAAGCCATGGAGGCAGAATGACGTGGAAGTGTGAGGTCTGTACTGGCTTGTAGACACTGAGTCCAGTTTTGGGGCTACACTTTGAGCAATCCATTTCAGCCCCTCCCTTCCAGTTCCTGTGGTACATACTGCCTCGTGACAGTCTCTTCTACTGTTGTCTTGAACTGTTAAATCTTTTTTATGTTGTCCTTGAACTTTTCATGGTTGTAAATGTCTCACCTTCGTCTTAGAAGACTCTAGTCTTCTAAGGTTTGGAGTCAAGAAGACCGGAGTTCCATTCCTGCCTCAGACACTGACTAGTTGTGTGACCCTGCCCAAGTCACTTAACCTTTTTCTGCCCCAATTGTCTCATCTGTATAATGGAGATAAGAATAGCGCCTCTTCCCAGGGTTATTATGAGGACAAAATGAGATAATATCGTAAAGCACTTTGCCAGCCTTAAAGCTTTATAAATGCTAGCTGTTTTTTTAAGGCATTAAGTTCCTTGAGGGAAAAGGTCTAAGACAGTTGGTAAGGCAAGAGGAATAAGAAAAAAGGAAATAAAATAAACATGGTGATTACTGAGAGAAGGGAAAGGAAGTTGGGTGTTGGATTCTAGTAGTCCTTGAAAGAAGGGAAATAAAGGTGTGACTTGATAAGTCATTACAAGGGAATAAAAAGGAGTGAAGATAATATAGACTGGCTGTAGTCTGAGTAAGGCCCTTCTGGGGCCACGTGCTCTGTCCTTGCTGGAGGTGCACAGGGCCGACCGAGGACCTTCTCGTACCCAGGGCCCTTTTAGCGAGGGACCAGGCTGAGTGTTAACCCCCCCCACCTTTGTTACACTCTAACGTCAAGGGAAGCAGAGATGAACAAAGGTGAGACAGGGGTGTAAACTATAAGAAGGGAGGGCAGGAAGCATTTTTCTGGAGCTTGAATTGAATGTACAATATTCCTATTTCTGACCTAGCCAAGTGACTGCTGTTTACACAGACTGGATTCCCTTCCTAGGGAGAGCTAAAGGGAATTGGTGGTTGGGAAGGGGCTTATGGGATGCCTCCCCATCCAAGGTCTTCAGAGACAATGAAGCTTAGAAACATGGAAGGTTTCAATGTGAAAAACCAAGAATAAAAAAGGATCTGATGTTTCAGAGAAGAAACTGGACCTGTTCCCAGAGGTGGAAGATAGAAGTCTTTCACCTAGAGGAGGAGGAGAAAAATGACTACTAGGCCCATAGGGTTAAGAATCAAATTTGAGGGGGCAGCTGGGTGGTGCAGTGAATAGAGCGCCAGTCCTGGAGTCAGGAGGACCTGAGTTGGGATCTGGCCTCAGACACTTGACACTTACTAGCTATGTGACCTTGGGCAAGTTACTTAACCCCAATTGCCTTGCCTTCTCCTTCCAAAAAGGAAAAAAAAGAATCAAATTTGAGGCTCTTTCTGAAGAGGGATGTGTCCTCCAGAGAGTGATAAAATGGCAGATTGGGTGCTGTTAGACTGGACATAATCCAGTGTTGTAGGAAAAAGAGATGAGTGCTAGTAGCTGATGACTGAAGGGAACTGAGGCAGATGCTTGTTGACCTGATAACTATGATAGAAAGGTGTGTTATCTTCCTGGGTGACATGAAGGCAGTGAGGTGGGGTAGTGAATGAAGTGTTGGGCTGCAATTCAAACTTAAAGACTTGAGTCCAACTATTGTCTCTGACACGGCAGCTATGTGAGCCTGGGCAAGTCATTTAACCTCTGTCTGCTTCTGTTCCTCATCTGTAAAATCAGAATAATAACAGCACCTTCATAGGGTTGTTCTGAAGATTAAATAAAATAATATACTTAACGTGGCTTGCAAAATTTAAATGTTAGCTATTATTTTTATAGAAAACCTCCCAGGATTTGTCCAAATAACCAATTACTGACCACTTTTGGTGGTTCATCTGCGCACAAATATCACTCACTTACACACACACATACACATATACACACACACACACACACAAAAGCATTGCCAATGATTATAAAGTCTTAGGCAAGAAACTGAAGAACTAGGAGTCCTGATAGTGTTTTCATTGCTTCGACCCTTTCAAGGCCAGGGATTTAGAAGATAAAAAGCTGACTGAAGAGGTGAACAGCTGGTTAAGAAGATGATGTCTGAGAATGAGATTAGGATTTCTGGAATTACAGGAATATGGCAGACTTCACGCCAAGAATGGTCCATAGCTAACAAGGGCTTCCCAGAATGCATTTGCCTGGTCTCTGACAAAGCTGATCACATGACCTTTTGACCAAAAAGGAGAGAGGAAGAGGAGAATTGACTATGTATATCTGTCAAACTAGAGACAATAGGGAAAAGCTACAGCGCAGAAAGAATAGCTTTTGAGACACCTAGAAACTCACAGGAGACAGTGACAAAACCCGTGGTCTCAAATGTCTATATATAAAGACACAACATTTGGGCAACAGGCAAGATAAATGAGAGTTCCTAATGCAAAGAGACATTTCACTCCATAGGTATCACTAAGACTTGGGGGGATGAGACCAGTGACTGGTGCAGTAAAAGGATGGTTTGGCGGTAGTATATACTAAGAAGAAATACTTGTATGAGAACATCCAGGGTGGGTGTAGTGTGACATATAACAGAGAGCATTTGAGTGAATAAGTCAACAAGCATTTGTGAAATATCTACTATGTTTCAGGCACTGTGCTAAGTGCCAGGGCTACAAAGAAAGGCAAAGAACAGTCCCTTCCTCTCTAGGGTCTCACAGTCTAATCGGGAAGACACCATGCAAACAATTGTGTACAAGCAAGACAGATACAGTTAGATGCAAGGTAATCTCAGGGGAGAGTGAAGGGGTGAGGAAAGGCCTCCTACATAAGGTGGGCTTTGGGTGAGAGGCAGAGATGAGGACACCAGGTATTCCAGGCAGTCTCCATGGAATTGGGCCGAGGAGTGTTGTATGTGAGGAACAGCAAGTAGGATGATGTAGCTGGGTCATATATAGGATACATATGGCGGAGTATAGTTTCCAGAAGACTGGAAAGATAGGAAGAGGCCAAGTTACAAAGGACTTTAAAAGCCAAACAGACAATTTTCTATTTCATCCTGGAGGTTTTCAGGAGGCATTGGAGCTTGTTATGAACATGAATCTAAGGACAAACAGAAGTGATTTTATGATCAGTGTATACTATAGACCACCTAAACAGAAAGAAGAAATGCCTCAGGAATTCAAGAAACAATCACTAACCTGACCCAGAAGCATTATAAAATAATAGTGGCAGACTTCACTTATCCAGATCTCTGCTGGAATATTGAGCTCTCCAGAGCCCTTTTTATGCCAAAAGTAGATCAGCCCTCGCCTGCTTTTTTACCTTGCCTTAATGATAATCATTCTTCAAAAGGTGGAGGAAGCAACAAGGGTGAATTCTATTATGGATCTGATTCTCACCAATATTTAAGAAATTGGTTGTGATAAAAATGACAGAAGCTTGTAGGGAATTGATCTTTAAATTTATGGTAGAGAAAGGGAAGGTTGATCACACAATTTGACACACTCCCTTGACTTTGAAGGCAGATCTCAAAGGGTTCGGAGCAATGATAGACTCCCATGAACTAAAATGCTACAGGAGAAGTCAGCCAACTAGGATGGAAACTCAAGAATGAAATTTCACTGATATAATGGGAGAAGATCCCAAGGAAGAAGAAAGGTGTGAGTTATTTGAAGAAACATGTGGTTGCACAGAGAGCTCACCTACCAGCCTAGATATTTAAAAGAAGTGAACCAAAAGAATGTGTGACGACCCTCATTTCAGAGAAGCAGTGAGAAAACATGTGCCCAAGTATGCACCGTACTTCTGAAGGAGAGGCAGTGGATTCTGGGGGCAAATGAGGCATATGTTTTTTGGACCCAGCCAATGCAGGAATTTGTTTTACACATTTGTTGCAAAGACTGCCCTTGTCTGCTTTCAGTGAGTTTATATGCTCCTGGAAGGGTTGCTGCATATTCACAGAGGCAAATATAGGCTTTATACTAAACAGACACAGTGATTGGGAGGGGAATCGGAACAAGAACCTTTTTGAGGGTTACAAGTGGCAGAGAGGAGGATGGGAGTGCATTCTAGGAATGGAGGAGTGAGGGAAGGGGAGGGATAGGCTGTGTGGTAGGCATGGGCAGATGGAATGTCATGGATATAGCCCAGTAGAGATTAATGTGTAATTCTACTGATATTAATGGGCAGCTAGGTGGCACAGTAACTGGAATTCTGAACCTGGAATCAGGAAGACCTGAATTCAGATTTGGCCTGTAGTGCTCCCTAGCTGTATGACTCTGGGCAAATCACTTAACTGCTGTCTGCCTCAGTTTCCTCATCTGTAAAATGGGCATAATAATAGCACCTACCTCCCAGGGTTGCTGTGATGATCAAATGAGATAGTATTCGTAAAATGTTTTACAAACCTTAAAATACTATATAAATGCTAGTTGTTATTGTTGTTATTATTATTAATCAGCCTGGAAAGATTGTGAGGGGCTTTAAACTCCAGAGGAGGCTGCATTTTATCCTAAAAAAGGAGGAGCCTCTGGACCTCCTTGAGCAGAGTAAAGACCTGGTCTTTTGTAATATCAATTTAGCAACTTTGTGGAGGATAGTTTAGAAAGGGGACAGACTGAATATAGAGAGCCTTGTTTGGAGACTGTTGCAGTAGACCAAGTGAGAGGTAATGAAGGCCTAGGGTGGCTGGGTGTGAGTGAGAGGAAGGAATGGATGGGAGAAATGCTGAGGTGGTAGAATCCCCAAGACTTGGAGGCTAATTGGTTAGGGGGAGGGTATAGGTAAAGAGACGATAAGAAAGCATTTAGCTGCCCTTGATTAATGGAAATCTCTGGGTCCAGATGAATTGTATCCTTGGAGATTGAAAAGAAGTTGTGGATATGATTGTTGAATCAGTACTCAATGATATTTGAAGAATTCTGGAAAAGAGAAATGCCATAGTCCTGGAGAGGAGAGAGAGAGGGAGAGAGCTGGGGGGGGGGGGAGAGAGAGAGAGAGAATTAAACAACAGGTCATATCAGGGTCAGCTAGGTGGTACAGTGAATAGAGCACACTGGTCCTGGACTCAGAGGACCTGATCCCAAATCTGGCCTCACACACTTACTGCTTACTAGCTGTGGGACCTTGGGCAAGTCACTTAACTATAATTGCCCTGCCTTCCCTTTCCCCCTCCCCCAGAAAAAGTCATATCATCAGTGAGGAAATGGCTAGGCAAATTGTACTTCAAGAATATAATGGAATTGGAAAAAACCAAAATACTGTTTACTAAAAAATATATATAATGGAATATTACTGTGCCATAAGAAAACAAGAAATGTACATGCAGTGATTCATTGTGAAATAAGCAGAATCACAAAAACAGTATAGTATGCACAGTAACAACAACATAAATGGAAAGAGAATAGATACCCTGTAATTATAGTGACCAGACTTGGCCCCAAAAATGCACATCCTGAGTTTCACTGGGGAGGGTGGGAGACTGGGTACAGAATATTACATATGCCATCAGGTGCAGTGTGTCTTTTGGTTTGGGGTGAATTTTTTTTAATTTTTCTCTTTTAACTATTTGTTACAAGGAAAGGCTTTCTGAGTAGGGGAGGGTGTGATGGACATATATGCAGAAAAGAAAGTGATAGAAAAACAAAAGGCATCAGTAAAATAAAGCAAAGAACATAGTAATGTCTGACAAATTTTACTTCCTTTGTTATCAGACTTTAGGTGGGTCAGGGTTATGCTTTTGTAGATGTAGTTTGCTAAGATTTTTTTGAGTAATATTTTATTTTTTCTCAATTAATTGTAAAACAATTTTTAACTTTAGTAAGTATCACCCTTTTTTAAAGTATCTTTTTAAAAATATCTCATGTTATGCTTGTGGAAAATGATGGAGCAATATGGATTAGTTAAGAGTGTGGAACTTGAGACCTGCAAAACTCTAGAGTCTGGAGGAGATTAAAATGTAATCAGGAAATGTCTAACAAAATAAATAAAAATATACTACAACATAGATTATGTTAATTTGTGGTTTTCTAAGGCAGTATGCCCCCCCTGCCCCCACTCCCTTCATTTCTATTTGAGTTTGATACCCCAGTATTGTTGCTATTGAGTCATTTCAATCACTTTCCACTCTCTG
This sequence comes from Petaurus breviceps papuanus, assembly GCF_028583685.1. Lineage (NCBI taxonomy): Eukaryota > Metazoa > Chordata > Mammalia > Diprotodontia > Petauridae > Petaurus > Petaurus breviceps. The sequence goes on from NW_027187344.1 coordinate 11,714,185, forward strand.
TAACTCCATTTGAGGTTTTCTTGGCAAAGATACTGGAGTGGTTTGCTATTTTTTTTTCTCCAGCTCATTTTACAAATGAAGAAGCTAAAGCAGACAGGGTTAAGTGACTTGCCTAGGGTCACACAGCTAATAAGTGTCTGAGGCTGGATTTGAGTCCTCCAGACTCCAGGGCCTTGGTGTTCTCTCCACTGCACAGTCTAGTTTAGATAGTACAATATGATGCATTCAGAACTGACTGAATGGTTGTACTTAAAGAGTGGTTGCTGTGGTCTGCTAGGGAGACAACCAGGAAGCTTTGCTAGCTCAGCCCTCTGCTATCTAAGATTCATATCAGTGACATGGAAAAAGGCCTAGATGGCATGCTGGGCACATCTGAAGTGGCACAAAGCTGAAAGAAAGGATAGAAATGGAATTAGGGTTAAGTAATCCATGGGATGACAGTCTGACAGGCTAGAATACTGGGCTGAATTGAAGAAGAAACACAATAATAAGAGAAAATGTAAACCTGTTAAACCTATGTTCAAGAAGTCAACCCCACAAATAAGAGGTGGGGAGGACATGAGCAGTTTCTCTGAAAAAGACTGGGGTCTTTTCATGAATCTTAAGCCAAGTGGACATGGCAGCCAGGTAGCTCCAGGAATAAGGAGGCAAATGCCCAGCTGTGTTCTGTTCTGGTTAGATCACCTCTGGACTATTATTGTGTTTAGTTCTGGGCTAAGGTGATGGGAGGTTTGGTTAAAGGGATTGGGAATGTTTAACTGGGAGGAAAAAAAGCTCAGGGGAAACGTGATACCTCTCTTTCAGTATTTGAAAGGCTATCCCTTGGAAGAAGGATTAGACCTGTAGTCTGACCTCAAAGGGAAAAACCAGGAGCAAGGGTACAAGCTGCAGAGGCTTATGGCTAGGAAGAATTTGCTAGCAGTGAAAGTTCACCAAAGAGGGAATGGACTGGCTACCTCCAGAGGCAGTGGAATCCCTGAGGTATTACAGAGGGGATTCTTTCAGTACAGCCAGCAAGGTCCTTCCAATTCTAAAATTCTGCAGTTCTGGGTTTCTTACCTTGTTCAGCTTTCTGTCCTTCACCACTCCCATGAGAGGGCACTTGGCACATGTTTGTTAAATGTCCATGGGACAGGCCCGGCTCGAGGAGTTGGAGCAGAGGGAGCATATTGACTGAATAGTGAATGAATAATCGCCCCTTTTTGTGTTCCAGCTGTGAAGGAGGCCGCGGTGCAGCGGAAGCACAACCTTTACAGGGACAGCATGGTGATGCACAACAGTGACCCCAACCTCCACCTGCTGGCCGAGGGCGTCCCCATTGACTGGGGAGAGGAATACAGCAGCGGAAGCCCAGGGGAGGCAGACCTATCCGCTGAAAAACGACGCCGAGCCAAGCAGGTGGTCTCAGTGATCCATGATGATGAGGCTGGGCTGCCCTATGAGCCATGTCCAGAAATGCTGTCCCCAGGAGTGCCTGAGAAGGAACCGATCCCCTACCCTGCATCCCCAGACAGCGTCAAGGAGCTACGGGGCCTGCTGACCAAGGAGCTCCAGGTGGAGAGCCCCCAGTCCACCGCTGAGCCACTCACTAATGGCACGTCCCCTAGAGAGAGCCCCCAGCCCCTGGAGGCTGAGAGGGAGAAAAGTCCTAGCCAACAGGCATCTCCCCTCAACCACACCCGCCATGAGCCAGCACCCACCAACCCAGGAGAGGAGACCGTCTCACCTCCCGCTACTCCCACCCGACATCTCTCCTCTGAGGAAGAAGCAGACAGTGATCGCCCAAAGCCCAGTGACAAGGAGACTGGGGAGCAGGTATCTGGCCAAGGGAGTAGCCCATATGTCCAAACCACCACAGAAGACAGCACAGGTGTGCAGACTGAGTTTTAGGCCAGAGCCTTTCCACTCACCACCCCATGGATTCTGGATTCTGGCCAGGTGTGTGTGCGCCTGATGTGAGGCTCTAGCTACCCCACAGCCCCCATCTCCAACCCACCCCCAGCAGTGGACACTTAATACTGCTCATCTTTGGGAATGTGACTGACTATGGAATGGAAGCAAGCCAGGCTGGACAGGGGTCAGGGGTCATTCACTTAATATCTATTGTAAACATGTTTTGTTCAGGAGTAAGAAGGGACTGGAGGGTAGAGGGAATAATGGGACCCATGCTAAATACAAACCTGGCTCACCTCTCAGCCCCTTCCTTGTCCCTGGTGTCCCTTTTTCTGTTTGAGATTGAGAGGAAAGGAGATATAGAAGACACCACCTGACTGTCAAGATTTCCCCTTGTCAGCTGGGGGTAGAGGAAGGCATGAGGGAGAGTCAGAAGGAAACTGGTGCCCATCCCCAGCTCTTTCCCCGGGGCTTGCTCAAGTCAGTGTCCCTGTTGACATCATGCTATTAGTCCCATTCTACAGATTGCAACCTAGCTGGGAAGCTGCCCTTTCCTGTCCCATTCTTTCAGACAAAAAGCCTCCTTCCTTTTTGCTACTTCCCATCTCCCCAAGGGAGTAGGAGAAGGACAAGAAACAGAAGCTAAGTCTTCTAGGATCCATTCAAGGCCAAGTGGTCCCTGAGATTGTTGGAAGAATGGCTGATAATAGCTTCCTTGAGTACGGAGCCTTTCCTTGCCTCCATCCAGCAGTGTTTTCCCAAGGCATATGAAAGCTCTGGCCCTCAACTGTTTCCAGCTGAAGGGACTGGCTGTGAGTGATGTGCTCCGTGTCCACTGGCCGCCTAAGCTAGCAAGTTACCTTTTTCCCAGAGGGAGGTGGGATGGCTGGTACTGCTGGGAGTTGTTCATCTGTCAAGGAGAGAGGCCCGCTAACTCTGACATGGATGTATATGTAGGGGGTAAGGATGGGCAAGGGCATAGCCTCATTTTCTAGTTCTGGGGGATAGAGTTTTGTTGCATCCAGTCTGAGGTGGGAGGGAGAAAGGTTATTCCCTTGGTTCATTCTAATGCTTCTTAAGAAAACAGTTCATTCACTAGAGTGTATCATGAGGAGACTTTAGGCCTAGGGTTGGGAAAGAGAAAGATTATCCAGTGTACAGGTTCTAAAGAAAGAAATGTTTTAGATGCTAGGTCTCATCCTAAGGCAAATATCTTGAAGTTGGGGTTGTAGTTGAAGTGTGGGTTAGGTCTTAACATATGACTCTTGGGACGTTGAAGGTGGCAATTAAAGTGTTAGGTGGGAGAAAGGGGTTTGGTCAGGGATTGAGGGGGGTGTTTCTATGAGGGGTGAGCTGGGAGAAGTTAAGTTTGTGTGATGTAGGAATGAAGCCAGAAAGGCATGTAAGGATGTGAACTAGGAATGGAGTCAGGAGGATATGTAGAGAGTGTATGACCTGTGGCATCCCAAGGCCACATGGGACCTCAAGAAAGGAGGAAGCCTGGGTACAGGGAGTAGCTCTCCTGGAGGAATGGCAAAGAAGGGAAGACTGTGTTTAGGTGGGTGTCTGATCAGGAGGAGGGAGAATTCCAGCCATCCTGGATTAGGGAAGTAGAGGTAAGTGTTATGTGGAATTCCTTGAGGACAGACCTGTATTGTGTAGAGTTGTGCAGGGTGGAAATTGTGCAGAATCACTTGTCCCGTCCCAAAAATTTGGGGTTTCATTTTGCATATGATCAGTTCTTTGGGGTTGTCTCTACATGTTTTTTCCTTCCTCCACACATTCTCGTTTCTTAATGGGGAAGAGGCCATGGTGTCTTGCCTTTTAAAATATAATTGGCCGTGGTCAGTTGCCTTTCTAAAAGAGAGGAAAGGCCAAAGAGTTGAATCTGCTTGGGCAATGGGATCTTTTCTGTATTTCACCTCCAGCTAATCTGAGAGAAAAAATGCTTCATGCCTTCCCAATACCCAGATCTCACACGTCCACACAAATAAACATTGACTTTCGGGGAACTGTGGATTCACTGACCACTCCAGGGGTCTTAGGGATGGAGCTTCCCAAGCTCCTGCTGAGATCTTTGCATCCCAGGCTTGTGACTCAGAGGTTCTCAGTATCAGCTTTGGTCTGGCACACTCCCCAGGTGATCTTAGTCACCACGTCCAAGCCTGCCTGGCTTTTTTTATACGTCATGTGTTAACTCTTGGCACTGCAATCGACTTCCATTTTTATCGGACCCTTATTCCTAAAAAGTTATTCTGGATCTGGGAAGAATGAGATCATGGTGAGGCCTTTGTGAGCTGTGCAAGAATCCATCTGCACTCACAGACACCCCCTGACCAGTGACCAGAGTACTTGATCACATTCCCCTTCTAATAGAGAAGAAAACCAAGGAAAAGACTGGCTTCTTCAGGATGTGGCTTGGATGCAGGCCAGGGAAGGAAATTCTCCTCCTCCCCCCTTAGTCCCTCCCTTCCCTCCACTCCCTCCCCCAGACCCATCACATCCTGTGTTGGAGCAAACCAGCTTCCTGAGGCTGGGGGCAAGCTAGGGGCTGGTTCACATTTCCATCCTGGGCAAAAGTCTTGGGAACATGGGGAGGAGCCAGAGGATCCTTTCAAGGGCAGTGCAAAGCCATGTGGCCTAGTGAGTGCTAAAACGCAGGGTCCTGGAATTAACTCCCTGAAATGGACTGCTGATATTCTAAGCACACTATGAATCTAACCCGATTCTTCTACAGACGTTCCGTTTTTAAAAATGCCTTGTAAACTGTTTTCCTTTTTCTTACTGGGGGTCCAGCCTGAACCACTCAGGACTCCCTTACAAGTGCCTTCCCTTGGGTCATTTCCAATCTGCCTCTTTCAAGATATTGTATTGAAAATATTATACAAATGTTTATGCTCGTACTAATAAATGCTTTATTTAAAGCCAGCCCCACTGTCTGCTGCTTCAGAGGAGAGGAGGGAGGAGACATGCTCAGATCGCTAAACTGCCTTGGTGGGAAGGGTCAGATGTGTGGGGAAGATGGGTCAGGCTTGGGTCACATGTCGTTCTAAGTCTTGCACCTGACCTCTGGTTAGAACAGAACCTGGAAGTGTACAGGTGGGAGTGGGGCCTTTGGTGAATAAGGCATGGATGAAGACTGCAGCTCCCTTGGGGAGCTTACAAACCCCAACCTTGCTTCAGGGAGAGGATGGGGCAAAATGAGTGTCAACTATGAACTTCTAAGGGATGAAATAGTTGCCTTGGGAAAAGGAGTCCATCTACTTGTATTTTTTAAAAATGTTTTTTATTGAGGTTTTCTCTTTTTTACATCATCATAGTTATCCCCACTATCCTTCCCTCTCCCCCTCCCAGAGAGCTATCACATATGACAAATAGAGGAGGGGAAAAAAGGAAAAATTTAAAAAGAGGGGAAAAAACACAATTGATCTATATGTTGGAAAATTCCAAAAACACGTGCATTGTGGACGCCCCCATCTCCATGGACGGGGCAGCTTAGGTGCCCCCTCCCATCTCTCCCTTCAAAGCCATCACTCTGTTGTCGTTATTGTGTGGATACACCATTTCCCAGCTGGATAGGTGAGGACCCAGAGTGAGCTGTTGGGGAGGGTCACAGTGGAGGCAGGATGCTAGGTAACCCCTATGCTGTGGCTCCTCCTCTTTGTGGGTAGAAAGGGGCAGAGCTTTTCCTGCTGGAGCTGCCAGTGCCAGCCTACAGCACTGCGGCTGTGGGTGGGGCCCACGGACACCTGGAGGCCAGTCCCTCTCTGATCCTGAGAGCCTGGCACCCCCTGGCGGCCACAGGCCTGGCCAGGTTTTCCATCAGCTTCATTCCTAACCTTCCAAAGCCAAAAATGCAGAGAAAGAAACAGTGGGAATTTATGTAAATTATCATGCAGAGGAAAGTGAGGGGAGAGAGGGTGTTGTGCACATGTTTGCCTTCTCAGGCCATCACTGATGTCACTATTTCTGCATAGGAGGAGCCTGCCAGCCCTCAAATTCTAGGCATCTGAGCTTCCATAAGCCCAGGGCCTTGAACCCAGCCCTTCCTGGTGGGACCAGAAAGCTCCTTGCCTCCTGGCCCTCATCCCTAAACAGAAAGTCTGTGCTCAATGCTTCTGCTACTGCTTCTTTTGAAGTTAAACAAGTCTGGAGGCCCCAAGTGGGCCTCCAGCCAGCCCTGCCAGAGGCAGTGGAGGGGCTGGCCTATGACCGCATCCCCTCTTCCTTTTAGGCTAAGCCAACTCAGTTGAATGAAGTTCAGTCCAACTCTCAGGATTCAAATTTGACCAAAGAAGGGAGGGAGGGCGGATGTCAGTCTGTGAGTGCTGGGGCTGGCTCTGCCACTGAATGAATTAACTTGGCCAAGTCACCTCTGGGCCTAGAGTTCACCATTTTAAAGTTCACCTCACCTCTATGATTCTTTTGGACTCTGGATCTACTTTCTTCTCTCCCCATCCTGTCTTGAGTTTATTCTTGCTATTAGCTGTTTTCCCACATGGAAAATAGTCTCCCCTTTGCCCCTTAAGCACGATACTCACCAGCTCACAGCAGGGTACACCAACACAAAGACAACTCAGGCACTGAGGGTGGGAAGGTGGAGATTTATTTCTGTTTTGAGACTTAAGAGCTCAGCCCCTGCTCATGCACGTCACTAGGGATGTGAGGGACAAGGGGACAGTACAGTGGCTCAACCTACTAGGGCAAAAGAAAGGAACGCACAGAAAGTGATGGATTTTGCTAGGTGTGCCCAGGTGTCGCCCCTGCTGGCTGCCTGTTCTCAGTCTGCAACGTAGGTCACCACCCCCTGGACATACCCCAGATAGAACAGGAGGTGCAGAGAGCTGGGTCTGCAGAGGAGACTTGCTTCTTCCAGGAGCCTCATATAGCACACACTGGGCTTTCGGGGCTAAACACTGCACCTTATACTTTGGAGAATGGTTCAGTCATCCCATACTAACCATTCCCCAAGGGGCCCACGGTGCAGAGGCTGCCTGTTCACTTTAGCACCCAGCTCAGCTGTCCCCTCCCAGGAAAGCATCCCCTCAAAGCAGAGACGTTGAACAGTCAGACATACAGATAACAGGCTACATGTCGTTTCTCAGATAACATGTTGTTTCCCCATCTAGTTAAGACCAACCAGGAGTCCTGCCAACAGGCCCTCCAAGCCTTCACTGGGCTTTTGTATCCCTTTGAAGCAAAGATGTAGAACAGCCAGACATACAAAGGATGTCATTTCTCCCTCTGGGCAAGACCCAGCAGGAGTCGCTGCCTCCGAGGTCCCCCATGCCTTCACTGAATCTTTGGCCCTCCTTCCCTCTAGTGACTCTTTTCTACATTCTTCTAAGGCAGGGCTTTAATACCCTCTATTGTAAAGGCCTCTATTGATAGCCAATAGGAGTAAACCCCAAGTTTCTGATGGCACAGAAGGTGAAAATCTTGACCTCCTCAATATGTTCTAATGTCCCTCAGTTCCTGTGTAGCTAGTATAGGCAAGAGAACAGGTAAGCTGGTCCTGTTCCTTTAGTCTTTGTGGGAACTAGAAGGAAGCTTTCTGCTCCTGTTCTGAGATGAGAGTAACTCTGCACGGCACCAAAGGAGATAGTGAGTGTTCTCTGTCAAAGGTGCCCCACGATTCACAGTTCACAAAGAGCTTTCACATCTCTTACCTCACTTTATCCTAACCATTTTGAGAGCTAGAGAGGCAGAGAGCAGATATGAGATATGAGGACTATAGTACCTCACCCCCCAACACTACACTAACCTCTGACTCCTGTTTCTATAAGCACCCTGTATAACCAGCCTCTTCATGGGCCTGGGGATGAGGGAAGCATGTATAAATTAGCAAATTATTTATCCCAAGAAGAAAAAAAGTGCTTGGCAATCAGAGCCCATCCCCCCAGCTGTGAGGAAAGGGCCACATGCTATCTCTGACAGGGGATTAGAGGAAGGAGAAGCAAGGCCCCTAGTCTTATACCAGCAGCATGGTGAAAGGCAGGGAATAACCTGAGGTATTCTGGGGTCCAGGAACAGTACACCCCAGCTTATCCACTGTGGTAGATGCGGAGACACTGTACGATGTTCTGGCGACACAGCGGGCATGTTCGAAGGGGTTGGCAACAGGACTGACAGCAGCAGACATGACCACAGTTGAGGAAAATCATCTGGGCCTGAAAATTAGAGAAATGGATAGAGTGGGCATCCTCCTAGGCTAAAAGCCATTTCCATATTCCCCAAGGCAAAAAGACAATTTCCTACAAGAACAAAGCTGTGAGCACAATCTCGGAACGTACTGGAGCTCTCAGGCAGCTGGTGCTGAGTGGACCAGACGTGTGCCTGGGCCTCTTCCCCCAGCTCCCACCACAGCACACCCTGGCACCCTTACCTCCCGCTCCAGACACACTACACATTCTGAAGCCTGCACATCCAGCTGGGCTGGGGGAGCTGTCGGAGTCACGGCCTCAGGAGACTCTTCTGCAGACGCTGGTTCCGGGGCCTCTAGGCCCTCACCTTCAACAGACTTCAGTAACTCTGCATGGCACCAAAGGAGACAGAGTAAGTGTTCTTTGTCAAAGGTGCCCCACGATTCACAGTTCACAAAGAGCTTTCACATCTCTTACCTCACTTTATCATAACAATTTTGAGAGCTAGAGAGGCAGAGGGCAGAGAACAGAGCTCCCATTTATAGGTGAGGAGACAAGAGGGAAGTAACAGGCAGGCTTCCTGACCCTCAGCCTGGTGATCTCCACTTTAAACCATTTTTCTGAGAGACATGAGTCCTTAGTTGAATACCACGGTAGTGTGGGAGTGATATTCAAGGGACCCAAGACCTAGATTATGGTCATAAGTCTTTCAAAGGAGTTTCAGGGGTTAGCTAGGTAGAGCACTGGCCCTTGAGTCAGGAGGAGCTGAGTTCAAATTTGACCTCAGACACTTAACACTTAATTAGCAGTCACTTAACCCCAAACTGCTTCACCAAAAAAAAAAAATGCTTAAGACCTTACTCATTCTATAACTTAGTTTCCCACTCTGCAAAATAGGGATAAAAATCATTATTCATTCACCAAACAACAGCCAAGAGTCTAAAGACCAAGAGCACTCAGGCTCCTAACATCAGGTGCCTTCTCTTGGTGTCAAAGGCTCATTCTCAGATTTCCTGGTTCTCAGTACCTGGCAGCGTTTTCGCCACATCCAGCAGCTCTTGGGCTCTCCTGATCAGTTCGTGCTGCAGGCCAGTTTCAGAAATGCCCATCTGAAGCACAAGCAGAGGATTTCAGATTTCCATGGATCTTGGAGGTTCCCTAGCCCCCCACGTGCTAGCTAGGTACATGCCCGGGAGCTGGAAAGCTCCTCCTAGGAACATCGCAGCACTGCAGAAGAATGCTGCTCCATGGAGAAGAGTGCTCTCTTTGGTCTAAGCCCTAAACCCAGAAAACACTGGCTCCCAGTTCTGGCTTTCTGCAATGTTTTACCCAAAGCATGAAGAGGATGAGAGAGGAGCCAAAAAGGCAAAGCCTACACACTAAAACGAGACCCCTACAGGCTAAACCAAGCCACCACATCACGAGAGCTTGCAGAACAGCAGTTCATGCGGCAATGTGGAAACAAAATACGGCTTTTAAATGAAACTGGACCTATGTGGAATCAGACTGTGTCCTGGAAAAGACTGAACACCTGAGATTCCTGGTGAGATACAGAGGTTGTCTGTGTAAACAGCTGGGAGGAGGCCTGATCTGGGTCACTGATACAGATTTGCTTGGTCCTGATGTAATTTCCTTGAGATAGAACAAAATCCACCAGGCTGGTTTAAGGTATATCCCATGGGCCAGGGGGAACCCAACAGACACCTTATTCAGGCAAACAGCCCTGCCCAACCATGACACACTTATTCAATGACAAACCTTGTTAAGAATCTTTGAAGAAGGTGAAAGGGCAGGGTCAAGATGATCACTATGGCTCCTCCCATTTCCCCAATTACATGATGTTCCATTCCCTACCTTGGCCACGTCACCAGGGCTCATGCGGCTCAGCATGTCTAGTGAGACTCGATGGTGAGCGAAGATGGGCAGATAATGTTCAGCTGAAAGTTCTGCCAGCAGGGTCACCAGCTGCTGCTCTAAGCCCTCTTCCTAGGGGAAGAGAAAAAAAGCCAGTCAGACGCCGGCATCATGCTGACTTAGCAATGCTGTCTGTGTAGTACCCTATTTGTATTTATTTTGTTCAGCCTTTTCCCACTACTTCAGGCCACACCTGGAGGCCTGTGGGCATATGTCTCTGAGTCGATTCACAAAAGGGGCACTTACTTTGCAGTGGCTACTAAAAAAAAAGAGAGGCAGTGGAAGAAATTTTCATTTCACAACTAAGACCACCAATCTCTGCTGAGTGGGCACATTTTGAGAACAGAAGAGAAAATCCCAAGAATTCCTCTATCACGATCAATATGAAAAACATGAGCTGACATGACCTCAAGGCCAAAGGGAAGGCAAACTCTAGCACATGGAGGCAAGGCTAGCACAAATCTGGCCTACTAAAAACTACTACCAAGGCATCTGATAGGGAACTTTTGCTCCTCCCATACAGTTACTGCCTGAGTTTGCCAGAGAAGATCTAACAAGGTTGGCAAAGAGGGCAACTCAGATGCAAGGAATCAACAGAGGGAGTCTACTCCCACTTTAAGGAATGACAAATGTGGCAGTTTAAAAATAAACATCAGTGGGGCGACTAGGTGGCTCAGTGAATAGGGCACCGGCCCTGGAGTCAGGAGGACCTGAGTTCAAATCTAACCTCAGACACTTAACACAAAAACTAGCCATGTGACCTCAGGCAAGTTACTTAACCCCAATTGCCCAATTTCCCCCTCCGACAAAGCAAATTAAAAAAAAAAATCTATTTAAAAAAATTTTTTTAAATAAAAATCAGATCTGTGGACAAGAAATCTCCCATTTTCAAGTTGTTGCTGGTCTTTACCTGCAGCTTCAGGGACAAGGGCTTCTGATTTAAAAGGCGTTGATACTGGATCAGCCAGTAGTTTTCCTGTGTGGTTTCACTTCTGGCTTCCATCTCCAGCTGCCAAGAAAGAAGCAGGCTGTATCAGCTCCAGTTCAAGAAGAGAACTGATCTTTCTATATAGAAGGAACACTAAGGAATGGTCACCAGGAGCTTTCAAGTTCCTAGAAAAAAACATGTGTATTCATTCAGGCTGTGGACCTGGGATGTGTGAACATAGAGGCCTTTGGCAGTAGAGCCACAGGAACGCTCCACTTCAGCCTATGATGGTGCCAACTATAGGAGCTTGTCTAAAAGCCAAGGGAGGAAGGTCTAAGAGTTGGAAGGGTGCCTTCAGTTTCTGAAGACGACAATGGCACTTTGACCAAGATGTTAGGCACAGGGATTACCCATTTGTGCTTTTACAAAGACAAGTCAGAGGGAAGCATCCACCTGACTTCTTTGAGAAGGAAATGGCTCCTTTGTCCAGAATAGTTTTCCTTGAAGGACTCATCCCAAAATTACTCACCTCAAATTGCTAAGCAATCCAACACAAAAAACGCCAAGTCAAGCTGTCAGGGTGCAGTCATCCCTGGAGGGAGGAAAGACCTTTTTTCCCACTCCAGATTTTTTGTAGGAAAATGTGCTTAAAATTAATACCAAGGAACAAAATACTAGAAATAAAGTGGGAGCCCACTGATGGCTGAGTAAACTGTGGTACATTAAAGTTATTTCACTCAAAGAAATGATAAATATGAGAAATTCAGAATATGGAAAGCCTTACATGAACTGGTACAGAGTAAATTAAGTAGAAGCATGAAATCAACAAACATAATGATAATAATTATGAAAATAAATGCAACACAAAAAATCAGTTTCAATGAAGGCAATGAACATTTGACTCAGAAGGTCAGATGACTACAGATACGGAATGTGGCATATGCAAACATACACAGTTATGGAGTTCAGTTTTGTATGAGTGTTTTCCTCTTTTCTTTTTTTCCAAGGCAATCAGGGTTAAGTGACTTGCCCAGGTTCACATAGCTAATAAGGGTCACGTGTCTGAAAGTGGATTTTGAACTCAGGTCTTTCTGACTCCAGGGTCAATGCTCCATCCTCTACACCACCTAGTTGCCTCTATTTGTCATGTGTGTGTGTGTGTGTGTGTGTGTATGTGTGTGTGTTTTCTAGAAGACAGGGCTTGTCAAAGAAAAGAGGAAGGGTATACAGAGGAATTATTGTAATATGTAAAGAACAAAAAATAAAGGCATTAATAAAAGTTAAAAATGAAGGGAATTGGGGCAGCCAGGTAGCACAGCAAGTAAGAGCACCAGCCCTAGTGTCGGGATGACCTGGGGATCAAATCTGGGCTCAGATACTTAGCACCACACCTAGAAATAACTGGCCATGGAACCTTGAGCAAGTTACTTAACACCGATTGCTTAAAAAATAAAAAAATGAAGGGAACGCTGTGGGCAGTCCCGATTGATACACTTACTCTGTGGTGCTATACTGATCTGGCCTGGGGCCCCTCCCACAGCAAAGACTCCGGGGTGCAGGGCCGGCACACAGAGCCAGCCACACAAAGCTCAGAAACACTCACCAAGATTCCCTGTAGCTCCTCTTCTCGCTGCCTCTTCTCTTTGAGGAGCTGCTGCAGCAGGGAGCTGAGAGCCCGGCGTTGCTCTGAGATCATTTCCTACAATGTACAGACAGACTGCTTTTCCACACTGCAAGAAAATGCTGACTCAGATTGATACCCACTTATACACAGGGAGTGGAGGGGGTGAAGGGTGTTGTCAGAACCCCAAATCACAGTCAGTTCTTCAAAGATAACAAGGAATGCTGACAGAAGCACCAGACATCCTCGTGTCTCTGGAGTTCTGACCCCATCCACCTGTCCCTTCTCCCAGTAGCCCTTGCTCTCCTCTGAGGCACAGGTCCTGACAGGCTGTGGGCCTGAAGAGGTCCTGGTGGCCTCTGTGGCCCATTCACCCCCTCCCCTGCTTTTCTGGGATTCCAGACTCCTCCCACTTGCTTCAAAGGCCACAGCTAAGTACAGAGAATCTGAGTGATGGGCTTATCAATGAGAAGGGGCTGGTGAAAACGAAAAAACAAAAGTAGAAATGACAACTTGCAGAAAAGCCAGCATCACCCTGTAATGTGGTTTGACTGCAGAATAAGTCTGTAGGTAGATGCAACATGGGGGGCAAACCTGTTATAACTGTCTCATGGCTCACACACTTCTTACACCTGGGAGCGAGCCCTCAGGATATGCCTCAAAGAGGCCCCTGGACTGAGCACACATCAGGCTACCAAGCAAGGCCTCTCTATGGAGCTGGTGATTCTGCCCAGGATGGGGACATCTGGAACATCTCTTTCCCCTTCATCACTCTTTTCCCCTTCAATCAGAGAGAGCCAAAAAATGTTAGATCTGGAAGAGACCTTAGAGATAATCTAGTCTAGGTCCCTCATGTGACAGATGAGGAAACTGAGGTTCTGAGCCAGGAAGTGGCCTCTGAGAGAACCCTTGTTAGTGTAAGAGATGGGCCTAGGACCCAGGACTCCTGACTCCTACTCCAGAGTGCTTTCCATTGAGCCAACAAGTACTCCTGGACAACTGGCAAAGGGGCCTAGTAGGAGATTCAGAGGGCAGATTTGGATTCATGGCTACCCCAGGCACTTCCCAGGAGGCTGCGCTGAACAGAGAGGGACATAAGGGTCAGCATTCAAAAGGGCAAAAAGAGGGAACAGCTAAAAGATTTGCTCGTCGGTCCCAGTTTAAGGAAGTACAAGTCTCCCTGTTGACAGATGTGCCAATGAGACGGGGCATTTGAAGATTTTCCCATCAGAGGACATTTGCTGGGGTAAATGTGCACATTAAAGAGAAGGACCCAGGGGTCACATCCCTTGAGGCCGACCTGAGCTTTCCCTACTCCCTCTTCTCCAGGGTAAACTCCCAACATGAAAGTGCACCCCTGGGATGAAAGGATGGCAACAAAGTGGGCAGAAGCCGCAGGCCTGGAAGCATGGGTCAAGCACATGGAGTGACCTAGTGGCTGCTCCATTTTAAAACAAAAGAAACACAAGATGATAATGACAATGACTCAATTTCTATAGCGTCTGAAGGTTCACGAAAGTGTTCCCTGGGAAGGAGCTTTGAGATGGAAACTCACCCAACTCTTGCACTTCCAAAAAGAGCTATCCATCCCCCCCGCCCCGCCTGAACTGGGGTCGGAACAACCAAGCAGGTTGTGCTTTAAGGCCTGCCTGTTGTCACCAAAGCTACCTAAGCTGAGTCAGATGCATGGTTTGGGGAATTATGAAGCATTAGGACTAGAAGGGACCTTGGAACATCAAATGTTAGAACACAGAACATAGAATGATAGAACTGGAAGGGGTCCTAGAACACAAAATGCCAGAACACAGAACATCAGAGCTCGAAGGGATTCTGGAGATCATCTGGTCCAAGCCCCTCACTGTACAAAGGCAGAAGCTGAGGCCCAGAGAGGATAAGTGACTTGGCCAAAGGTACTCAGTGAGTAAGGGGCAGATCTGGGACTAGAACCCAAGTCTCCTCACTGACAGTTCAATGGCCTTTCTCCCACAGAAATTCCTGGCTCACACATGGGCTGATCTGGAGGCTGCAGAAAGCCAGAAGTGAAATGCATGGGGTTGAGAGATCCCCCAAGCCAGACCCATTGCAGGTGGAAGGGATGGAGCCAGACCAAAGAACCCTACATACCTGCAGTGCCTCTGTGTCCAGGGCTTTCCTCTTTAACTCCAGCTGTGTCAACTGCAATAACTCAGTTTCTATTAACTTAATCTAAACAGAAGATGAGACATTGTTTTTAACTTACATTTACAAAGGATTGATTTACTCTGCTGCAGAAAACAGCCCTACATGATGTTCCAAATCAGCCCTTCTGGGAAAGGCTGAAGTTTCAGGATGATGGAAATCCTGCTAAATTCTTTTAATTATCCCATAACCAAGTATTCCCTTCATTACTCAAAAAAGATATCCCAGAAGCAGCAATTTCACTGGGGCTCTTACTAGCCTTCTCTCTACCTGTCAAACCATCCTGCATTCCCACTTCAGCTAAATTGTCCCCCCAGACAGCTGCTAGAGTTCCAGGGAAAGGCTCAAGTTCTGCTAAGAAACACAAAAGATGCTTCTTGGTTTTTCCCATAAGGCACCAGCTAAGGAACTGCTAGGAGACAGCTGGTTTGGAATGTCAAAATCACCCATACCTACAGCTCAAAGTGGAAGAGTCTCCTTTCAAAGCCCCCAAGGGGAAGCTTGGAGTTTTAAGCCGGTTGGGGGGAGGGGAGTGCAATGTGAGACACAGGGCCCAATTCAGCCAAGGCTGCTCCTAATTTGTCACTCCCCAGCCAGCCATGTGAAGTCGCACAAAAGAGCTTCAGGTTGGGCAATATGGAATTTAAATTAAATTGGTAAATAAAGAAGGAAGTCACATCAGAAAAAGAAAAAGTCATGCAAGAATGTGAAATTTAGATATGCTTAATGATTATGCAATGAGATTTTCAAATAATCAAATAATAACCCCTTGCACTTTACAGTTTACAAGGCACCCATGATCTTCCCAGCAACCCTGCAGGGTCAGCAGGGCATTATCCCTATTTTGCAGAAAAAGAAACTGAGGTTCAGAGAAGTGAAATCATTTAGCCAAGGTCACCTTGTTATCAGGAACCGAGCCAAGACTACAATCCAATGCTCCTTCTTTCTCTCTCTCTCTCCTTCACATCATTTTCTTTCTCTTTCAAAAGTTCTATTGCTATCCAGTGTTTTTTCCAATACCCATACCAGCGATGGCAAAGATTTCCTGGCTCCAGTTCTCCTGGGTAGGAATCAGAATGCATCCCAGAAATATCTCTTGAATTTTCCCAGCTGGATAGTTTTAAATGAATGAAGCAGTGGGATTTTTCTCAGCTCACTAGAAGACCTAATGGGCCTCAGCAAAAGATGGCATGAATGATATAAGGGATGAGCCTTCCCCATCTATATTATACAAAAGACAGGCTTTGCAATCACGGACAAGTTCATTTTCAGAGCAATTCCTTCCCACACAACATCTGGTAGCAAACAGTCCTTCACTACCAACAGGGAGTTTAAGGGCACTAACCACCTTGCCCTTGGTATCACAGTGAAGTTTACTATCTCAGAGGAAGAACACTCAGGGGTACTTCCCCTCCCCCTTTAGACTGGGCAGCTTTGGGGTTATGAAGTGAAAAGGCAGAGAGATGGAGACTTTGGAGACATGGCTTCTGTGGAGCAGGCTCTGGGAGGCATTATTCTTCTCCCCTAATCAGCCACAGAATCAGACTGTGAGAGCTCATAAGAGCCTTAGAGAACTAGTTCAACATGGCCAATGTGAGAATTTGTTTTACCTGGCTATGCATATTTATCACAAAGGTTTTTCTTCTTTTTTCAAGGGAGTAAGGGGTGGGGAAAGAGAACAGATAGATTTTTGTTCATTAAAAAAAAAAATTAATTTAAAAGAATTATCTATTCCAATTCCCTCATTTTAGAGATTAGGAAACTAAGTCACAGAGAGGTTAATAGGTCAACTAAAGTTACCCGGACTAGAAAACTGACTCCTAGTTCAATGCCATTTCCATTTATATTATACTATCAAAAGTCATGGGGCAGCTAGGTGGCACAGAGAATAGTGCACCGGCCCTGGAGTCAGGAGGACCTGGGTTCGGATCTGGCCTCAGACACTTAACACAAAAACTAGCTACATGACCTTGGGCAAGTCACTTAACCCCAATTGCCCTCCAAAAAGCAAAAAAAAAAAAAAGTCATGACCTTTTCTTAAAAATTTCCAACAAAGTCCTGAAAAACTCTAAAAAAACAATGTGATGGCAAATTTAGCTTTTTTTTTTTTGCTTTTTGCTTTTTGGAGGGGGAAAGGCAGGGCAATTGGGGTTAAGTGACTTGCCCAAGATCACATGGCTAGTAAGTGTTAAGTGCCTGAGACCGCATTTGAACTCAGATCCCCCTGACCCCAGGGCCGGTACTCTATTTCACTGGGCCACCTACTGTCCCAGACGACAAATTTAGAATCATAAAATATTAGGTCTTAGAGGTATAAGGGACCAAGAAGTCATGAAGGCCAACCTCCCATTCAGTTCTACAACATCCCAGGTGGTTATCCAACCTCTCCTCAAACACTGCCAGTTCTGAAGACCTCATTAAAGTAGCTTTCTATATTTTCAATAGTTTTCGATGTATGGAATTTTTTAAAATTCTGAGTTGAGAAACTGCCTCCCTGTAACTTACACTCTTCCCCATTCTCTTGCCCTCTGAAGCAAGACAGTGTAAGTTCCCTCTTGAACGTGATGGCCCTTCAAACATTTGAATACAGACATCAGGTAAAGGTCCTCTCTGCTGAGTGAGAGGGTGTACACAATATTTAGAAATCCCACATGGGTTTACCTCTGGTGACCCCGGGCTCACCTGGTTTCTGATCTGCCTGTGCATGAGATCTTTTTTGACTTGAAGGGCTTCAAAGGCAGCTTTCTGCATTTCACTCTGTAACAGAGATTACATTCTGTTTAGCCAAGTCAGACAACCTTTCTTCCACTGAGAATTCTAGGCCCAGAGAAAAATTGAGGAGGGCCACATGCAAAAATTTTTTTAAAAAGGAAGAGGATTTAATTTTTTTTCTTGGAGAAAATTAAAATGCTCAGTTCACTGGCTTTTAAAGTTAAAACCAGGGACCATCAAATTTCACTAAGACAGTTAATACTAAAAAATATAAAGTAGACAAAATGGTAAAAGGAGAAAAGAGAAACACAACAGAAAAGATGTTTAGAAAGAGAAGACAGAGGTAGGAAGGAAAGGGAAAGAGAGAGACTGAGGTAGGGAGAAGAGTATAAAAAGTACCTTGTGAGGTTTTTGAGGCCAATTTGCAAGTCTTTGGGGCCATGGAGGGAGAGCATTATCACCTGCTATCTTCTGCCCTTTGAACAGGTGGTTAGATAATGAACCACTGTTCATAACTCTTCACCTACCCTAACTCTGGACCTCAGAGAGCAGCTATTCTATAAGGGACAGTGACAGCATCCCAGCAGAAGGTGGAATTTTTGTGGGGAATACAGAGGCTCCTGGTAGGTTTTCTATCCCTGTTGTTTAACTCAGGTGTAGAAGTAAAAAGCTTAGCTATAGTCTCCAAATCATTCAGGGGAAAGTTTCCCTTTGGGGGACAGCATTTTCCTTCCTGACACGGACCAGTCGGAAGGCCAGGTTTCTGGCAGTTTAGAAGCTTTCACCAGAGCTCTGAATTCCGGCCTCCTTTTGGCCCAGTTTCAAGCTCCAGATGACAGTTTTCTGCTTAGCTCCCCAACCCACCTCCTGCAAAATCTGACTGATGGCTTTGTTTTGATCCATCTGCTGCCAAGCCAGGATCTGCTGGAATCTTTCATCCATTTGGGCCATGCTGCAAGAAAGACATGTGAATGAACCTGGCTCCATCCAAATCCAAACAAAATGGAGAGAGATGAAAAAAAAAAGCCCATGTAAGTCAAAGAAATTGCAATTGTGTTGCCTCTAGCAGAGGAGGAGAAAGTTAGCTTTCTGTTTTTCTCTAAATGTTGATCATATTGTTCGGTCTGGTCCCTAGGACCTGGTTCTACCCACCTGTCCACCTTGACTGATCTGACTGGTTGTGTCCCCAGACTCTGGAGTGCTACTCACAACTAGGAAGAACACAGCCTAACCTGTTCTTTTAGTGCTTCCCATTCCAAGTCCTGTCTGTAGCTTCCAAAGGGCTCTCCAGGATTAATAAATATCATGGTCATGAATACAACTCACCAGTGTAGGCTGGACAGACAATCTGAGTGCCACTTCACAAGTCAAGAAATAGACACTGAGAGAGGGATCATAAAACTTTGGGTTGGAAGAAAAGTTTGAAATGATCTAATCCAACCCTCGTTTTTAGAAGTGAGGAAACTGAGGCCCAGAGAGAGAAGATGGCTTGCTTGGGTGACATTGTTACTAACTAGTGGGACAGGAGTTTGAACCCAAGTCATCTGACTCCAAGGACAGTGCTCTCTTCACTACATCTCAGCCTTCTTCCAGGAAACAATTTGCTCAAGATCACATAGTGAGTTTATGGCAGAGGAAGGAAGAGAGAACACAGACATCTCAATCACTAGCCGCGGGATGCTGCCAAGCCCCCCTTGCCTGCACAGCCCAATCACTCTTTAACAGATCTAGGGTTTCTTTGGACCTTACCTGGAACAGGCTTGCTTGACCAGATTTTGCTTTTGAGACTCATAGGTCATTTGAATGAATCTGTTCTTGCAGCTCTCTGTCAACATCCGCTGCATAGCAGCTGGGGAAAACATCAAAGACTTGTCACAATCTTTCAGGTTTCGTTGGGGACACTGGAATCCTAACCTTGTCAGCTGACAATTCAGCCACTCCCAAACACCTACTGGTTACACGATTCGAATCATGTTGGTCTGGATAATCCCATTACATTAGTAAATATAGTATTTAGGGAAGCCACGCTGTTTCATAAAAATTGCTTGGCCCCCAAAATTCTAATTAGCCTGGAAAAGTGTACACACATTAACCAGCAACAACCAGTCCCTAAGTCATCCCAACCTCCTTCCAGACTCCATATTTACACTTCTCTGGACCAAACCTTACTGGCTATCTCAGACAATAGGAAGGTCCTATCCGAGTAGGAATACCAAAAGGAGAATTCTAAGGCATCACTGTGCTCAGAAAACCTAAACCTGAAATGGTTCCAAAGGGGCAACATGGAGCAAGAATTAGAGAAGCAGATGCTTCAATAAAGTAATTATTTTTAAAAGATTATATTGGTCTTCTCCACTGCATTGCTTACAAATCTGAAAATATCAGCTATGTATGCTACTGTGCCCTGGCTGAACAAAACTATGGTAGATGCTGGATTCTAAACTGAAAAATTAGTATTTTAGATAATAAGTAGTTGCCTCATTTGCCTAGACTAATTCCTAATGCACAATTTTTATGTTATTTCACTTAACCATGATCCTGACATGGTTAGGCTTTCCTCCATTACCCTGAGTAACGAAGAGTAAGTTATATCTCCCTAGGAGATGACAGAAAGACGAAATTGATCAGCCTCAGAACACAAAAGTATAAACCACAGTCATAGATTTGCTAAGTAAATTTGTACCAGTTGCCCAACATAGGTCTTTCTATTCCCCATGTAACCAGTGGTTGCATAATGAAAGACTCAGCCCCTGCCTCTAAGACTTACAGGCAATCTCTCTTTGGCGTAGATTCTCAGTCTCCTCCTGGGTTATGGCCATCAGCTGTTCCATCTTTATCCTGGAAAGTTTTCATTCGTTAAAAAAAAAAAAGTAACATCAAATCTAGTTGTATCAGATGAAGATGCTCATTGGACATCCTAACTATGCACCTAAGTCCCCAAAGCTCCATCAGTAATTAGCTGAATTCTCTTAGGGAATGAGAAGTGCTGAGGAGTCAATTTTCAAAAATCTCACAGCAGGAAAAATGCATTAACTCATGGACAGAAGAGAGACCCTGCCAATTAACTATAACTACTAATGATGGAGAGGGCTGGATGTTGATGTAGATTGGTGGTTGCAGTCAAAATGGCAGTGGAAGGTCCTTGATGGTATTTTGGCAATCCAGATGACTGTAGAACATAAATTTCTAGTGGGTATTTTAAAATAATCTGAAGCTAGTAATTAATTTCTAATCCAATCACTTCCCAGGGGAAATGGATTCTCAGTAATGGATAAAATGATATAGATAGCCACTCCCAACACTTTCGGGAATTTTTTTGGTAAAAGGCTTTGATTTAATTCTCAGAGTTCATAGGAAGTAAAGAAGAAAGAAAGGGGTTCCTAGGGAAAAAGAACAGCTTGCCCTAAGCTAGCTCCAACAAGCTTTTGATAAGCTAAACACTTACCTCTCATTTTCTAGTGACTTCAAGATTTCAGAATTTTTCCTTTGTCTGTGGAGAGGATCAAAAGGTTCTTCTTCAGTCAGGTCAGTTTATTATTGCAAGAACCTGCTCCTGTATCCCTGAGATACCTGAGGAATTAGAACACCTGGCAGCAGGACTGAGCACTTAGTCAATAAAGACTTGCTGCCTAAGAGGAAAGCTAGATCTCAGCAAAATGGTGAAGGATAACTTTGTCTTGTGAGGCCTCTCCTCTCCCCTGTGCTGCAGTATTCTCCAGAATCCCTCGTTTTGTCTCATGATAACCCAGATGCTCTATAGCTCCCTTCCCTTATAAAATAAAAATAAAATCTGCTATCAGCTAGGTGTCATTTTGGAAAGGCCCTGATGAACAAATCACCCTAAAATGATATTGATGATATGCAACTCTGGGGCAACTGCATTTTAAAGGGCTGATGCCTTCACCCAAAGAATGACTCCTGAATGGCAGAATCTTAGGCATCTATAATTCCTGGTGGGAGATATTTTTTGGCAGGGGGGCCTTCCCAGTACCCCTCAAATCAAACTATGGAGGCAGCTGCCTATGTATAAGTTTGGCTTGGATACCAAGATTTTTCTATGTGTAGCAGCAGGCTGCCTGCTGGGCACACTTTGGGGAAGAGTGATACTGAGGGACCAGGAGGCTTACTTCTGATTATCTTCCAGGAGCCTCTGAATCCGGCTTGAGATGTTCTGCTCTGTTTGCTTCAGTTGTTCCTGTAGACGTTGACGCTCTCCATCCAGGTAGCGCTGATGCTCACACAGGCCCTTGTCCAGCCGAAACTGCTCCTGTGGCAGAAAGCAGAACACTTGCAGCAGGGAAGTCTGCAAATCCAAGGAGTAGAGCTCCTGTTCCTCAATAAGCTAGGATGCAGGTGCTTTTAGGGTCAGGGATGAGGGAAGGACAGAAATAAGGTGCAGAAAAATGTCCCTGTCCCTGTGTTCACAAATCCCTGTCCTTCAAGATTTCACACTGCACAAAGGAAACAATTTCAGGGAAAGAGACAGTTAGGAATCCACCTGCAGTTCAGAGAGTCATAGACTCTTAGTAGGAGTGGGGATCAGAAGGCACCTTCGGTGATTTGGTTTAACTCCTACTGTATTTTTTTAACTTAAATTTTTCAAGTTTTATCAATGCCTTTTATTTCCTACACCAATCATTCCCCAAAACGGTGCCACCTGACTGAACACTCTTTTGTACAGAAAAAAACAGTTTAGCAGAACTGACAGATAAAACAACCTGGGTGGAAATCCCAGCTCTGCAGCTTAACTGCTGCTGTTTGTCCTTCATTCTGGAAGAGGACCATGACATCAGGGAGGCAATGCCCTAAGTACAAGTAAATTGGATTTAAGTGAGGAAGGGCTGTGCAAAGCCATCAGTCTCACTTTCTCCCTCCAGAGCCATCTGGATCAGGAGGACTGGAGATAAGTCTCAGTTTGACTGAGGCAACACCCATTCAGTGAGAAGGTTAGGTAAGAAATGAGGCAGAGATGGTCTCTTTTCACCTAGTCAAAAAATAAATAAATCCACCAGGTGAAGACCCTCAGGGTTTTTGGCCAAAATCTAAACAAAAGTTGCCAATTACATTCCCTCTAAGCCAATCAGTGCACAAACAATGACCAGGTGGGGTTGGCCTTGGCCCTTGGTTGGCCCATCCATGACAGCCAGAGTGATTTAGTTGGCTATGAAACCTTGGAAAAAATGGTTCATCTTTCAGAGCCTCAGTTTCCTTCTCTGTAAAATGAGAGGATGCAACTGGATGACCACTAAAATCCCTTCCAACTTTATGTCTAGGATCCAGATGACCCCATCAGGCAGCCACAAGGCACTCCCATAATCCCTCAGGAGGACAGAAGTGTGTGTCATTGGATCTTCTCACATACATTTATCAAGACTGGTTATTGGAATTAATCTGGGTTTGGCTACTGACCCCTCCCCTTTGTAGATGAGGAAACTGAGTCCCTAAAAAGGTGGAGTGACTTGCCTAAGTCACCCAGATCACACGGCAGAGTCAGGATTCATACCAGGTCCTCCCACTCCAAGTCCAGGACTCAGGACACTCTATGCCACACAGCTTCATCCCAAATCAGGTTCACTCAGAGTTAGGCAGACAATCCATGTGATGTCATGGAAGGTGACAAAATTTGGAATATGCTAAATATAAACTTCTGTTTGGTAGAGATATCAGGAAGTCTGACCAAGCCTAACTAGTGCTACAGGGAATGATTTAAAAATTCGGATGTCAGCAAGAGATATGGTCAGTCTAAGTTACAATCTCTGAATGATGTGCCTAGTGACACTACCAGTCAAACCATGGCAGGATCTGCCCCTGTCCTCCCTCATCACTAAACAAAACATGTAACTGAGGGAGATATGATCTCAAGTATACTTCTGGGGAAATAAAGGCACCAGGACATACTCACATGCCACAAAAGGCTAGTTTGTCTCTCAATCATCTGGAACTCAGGGTAAAAGTAGATTTCGGAGGGGAAGGAGAGTCTGGTCTCCACGGGGATCAGTTATCTGAGAACAATGGCCTCCACACCATACCCATCTCTGGATCCTACCTCACTATGCCAAAGATGCATTCGGGGACCCGATATAGTCCACCCAGCCCCACGCTAACAGCAATTGCTGGCTGCTACCCATGGGTCTGGCAGGGACGCACCTCTTTGACAGTCTGCAGTATCTCATCCTTCTGAATGTTGCTTTGCTGGAGGAGCTGGGTGTGCTCCCGCTGCCCAATTTCTAGGCGACGTTCAAATTCTAACTTCTCCAGCATCTTTTGTTCCTGAGAGAAGAGGGAAACAAAGGGTCACAGCAAGAAAATGGAATGAGCTGCTCCCACCAGATCTTGTTCTCTTCTTAATCAAGGCCAGAGGGCCAACATAAAGATCAAACCCCAAGCCTGAATATCTCTTGATAACATGCAACTTTTCAAAGTGAAGAAACCCCTATAGGTGGCAGCCCACGTAAGTGGGTGACAGACACAGACTCTGAAGTAGAATATAAAGATGGACAGGGATTTCTGGGGCAGTGAACCAGAACGGTTAATGCTCCACCTGTGAAAATCAAGCTAGAACATAACACATCACCTGTCCTAGTTTTTTCATACCCAAGAAAAGGTCAGGGAAGAAGTCAAGGCTACAGGGAGAAAAACAATACCTACACTTTTACAAATCCAACTTCTCAAGAATCACTAAGAGAGATAAAGTCTGCAGGGGATAAAGAAATATTTGGTTTGGGTCATGCATTAGTCTCTTGGCTGAAACAGTCACAGCTTGTTTTAGCAGAGGGCCAAGTTAAAGCTGGTCTGCAGCAGGAAACCTTTTCTGCCCTGCCTGATAAGAGGAATTGGATTACACTTCTTCAAGAGAAAGACCCTCTTCTGCTGTCAGCGTCTTTGTGCAGAGTGGGGCTGCTACAGCTCAGCTCTTCCAGGCCTTCAGAGACACCAGGAGGCTAAACAACAATTATAATAAAGCTAATATTTATGTAGTCTTAAACCTGGCAGAGCATTCAACATGCATTATATCATTTGATGCTACTATTATGCTCATTTTGCAGATTAGAAAAGGGAGACTCAGAAGAGTTAAGTGACTGCCCACAGCCCCACAGCTAGTAAATGTCAGAGACAGGAATGGAAAGCAGGTCCACTGCTTTGTCAACTCTGGTGCCAAGCACCAAGATAGCACATAGGAACAGTCATGCCAGTTCTTCTCAAAGACAGTTCTGTTATTATTATTAGAAGGAAAATTATAGTTGAATTCTCTCTTCTCAGAGAGAATGAAACATTGGGGTTTTCCAACACGTCCACCTCAAACCCTCCTGTTTTTGCAGGCTTCCATTTTTCAAAGGTTTAGGACTTCTCCATGTTTGCTCACCTTTCTCTTCTCATAATCTAAAAATTTATTCTGAAAAACAAAAAATAATAGCAGTTGAGAGAAAGGGGAGTTGGCACAAGGTCCCCAGCAGACCCATCTAATGCTGTTTTACAGCAGTCTTTGAAGTACAGAGGCTTCACTTGTAGGAATAAAGTCAAGACAGGACAAGGAAGCATTGGGGCTTCTGCTATGCACCCATTTGGGAGGAGTGGCCAAAAGCCACCAGCCCCCTAAGTATTTACATCTGGAGGGGAATTCAGCATGCTGAACCTCACCTGCCACTCAGTCTCCTCCTTTACATAGCTGCAAATTAGTCCATCAGTACTATCCACCGAAGTCTCTCCTCCATCTCTTTCCAACACTGGGAGCAAGAACTGGGAGGGTGGGTAGTATTCAAGCCCAGATTCTGAAAAAGGGCAGGTCCAGGTCTATCCACATGACAACAAGAGACAAGGTCCTAGGCCAGACTGGAGCCCCTAGCTGGTCTTGAAGCTAAATATCTTCTCCCACCACTTTCTACTATCCAAGATGGATTCATTTTCTAATCCAAAGAAACTTCTCTCTGACAAATGCAAGTTTTCCCATGAGAATAAGCACCTTCATACATGGCCCTGGGCTAAAAATACAGAAGAGGGCAGGGCCCTGATTTTCCAAAATGAAGGGGAATAACAATATGGCTAAGAGAAGCAGGTAAAGCCCAAACCTAAAACAATTCTTTACAGTATTTAAATTTGGAATAGGTAGTGGGTGGGTACCTGACAGGAAGGGAGACAAGGTGACAGGAGCAAGTTGGAAAGGATCCCTTGTCCTGTGATGGAGAGGACAGTAAGTTGGCCCAGGAACTTATTACTTTGCAGAAAGATCCTAGGATCTGGCTCATCAATGCAATAAAGCCCAAAAAATAAGGGGTTCAAGGAACACTTTGGACATGTCTCTCTTCCTATCCAATGCCTATACTCATGTTTGAGAGCTTCATGTAGTGATAAAAACAACACCGGAAACCAAACTCTAGATTTTACCTTTGCAGAGAAACTGCTGAATGGCCTCTGTACCCATACTACATACAGCCTCAGGTGGATAGACCATGGATTCAGCATCGAGGCTCAGAGTCTGCAAAACATCAAAGGTAGAAGCAAGCCTCCAACAAACCTGATATCTCCCTTCTTCCAATATTTGTCATCCTGAGGCTAGCTCCCTAGAACTTATAAAAGGAAAATGAAGAACATCACCTACTTTTTAATTTGGGGGACTGTCTTGTCATTTTGCATAACACTCATCTATGCAATAAACTCTAGAGGGGGGCAGCTAGGTGACAGTGACTAGAGCACCAGCCCTGGAGTCAGGAAGACCTGAGTTCAAATACACCTCAGACACTTAACAAAAAAATAAACTCTAGAGGGCTCCTATTAATGCTATGATCAAAGGTAAACTTA
Source organism: Petaurus breviceps papuanus (assembly GCF_028583685.1). Classification (NCBI taxonomy): domain Eukaryota; kingdom Metazoa; phylum Chordata; class Mammalia; order Diprotodontia; family Petauridae; genus Petaurus; species Petaurus breviceps. The sequence goes on from NW_027187344.1 coordinate 11,740,370, forward strand.
TCTGGCATTTAAAGTCCCTGCCAAAACCCTCACCTACTTTTCTAGCCATATTATACATTACTCCCCTTCAAGCCTTCTATGGCCCAAACAAACTGGCTTTCCTGCTGTTTCTCATAAGCAAAACTCTATCTCCCATCTCCATGCTTTTGCACAGGCTGTTCCCCATGCCTGGAATGCACTCCTTCCTCATTTCTGCTTCTTAGAATTCCTACCTTCCTTCAAAGCTCAACTCAAAAGCAACTTCTTCTATGAGGCCTTTCCCAATGCCCCCCACCCCATAGGTTGCTGGAACCTCCCCCTCAAACTTATTTTGTGTATATTTATATGAGTACATATTCCCTCTCCTAAGAAACTGTAAACTCCTTGAGGGCAGGGGCTGTTTCATTTTGTCTCTGCATCCTTGAGGTCTAGCACAGTGCCTGTAATGGTAATGTAATTTGAATTTGAAGATCCCTTTGTATTGGCAAAGGTAACAGGTACTTAGCACTTAGTAATTAATCAAGCCTCTGTTAAAGAAACAGAAGGTATGAATCCCTGTTGCTGACGTAATAGGAAGGGGCTGACTGAAACAGGAAGCTAACGCTGTGTGTGTACATAAGGAAAGACCCTGGCTGGGAAAGACAGATCTTCTTGGAGCAGGCTTCATGGAGGAGGAAGCTGCTGCTGCCACTGCTGGGGAGGCTGAAGAGGAAAGCCTCCTCTCCACACCCCACCCCCCCCCCAGGCTAGAGAGAATGATTTTGATTTGGAGAACGTGGATGAAGTTATTTTGATTCTGGGAACCAGCTGAAACTTCTGTTGAGTCTGAGGGCCAGCCGGAGCTGCTAAGGATTTCCTTGGGTCAATCAGAGCTCAGAGTGTTAAGGATTTCCAAGGGCCAGTCAGAGCTAAGGGCCAGCCAGAGCTGCTGAGAATTTCTGAGGGCCAGCAGGAGCTGCCGAAGACTGAGAAAGCATGACTGTGATGCTGGTACTTTGCATGAACCTGTTGGTGGCTTTGTTAAGCCTTGACTTCCCAGGAACAGAGACTGTGAAGGATTTGAGGTGGACTGGCCACTGTGAACTTCAGTGTGGAACAGAGACTGCACGGAGAGCTGGACTCTCATGTCTTTGGGAGGTCCCTCAAGGACCTGGGAGCTGTCTGCCTTTGAACCCAGGTGACAGTTTGGTGAATCTAGGTAGGATCTGGAACCATGGAAGGAGATCCAGGGAATCTGAGAAACCATTCCTAGTCAAGCTGAAAGATACTTGGATATTTACTTGGATACTATATACTGACTAAGAAATTGTAATTTACTAGTGACCTAGGGGTGGAGGGTTTGTGTATTTTCTGATGATCTGAATAGTGAATGATAAAGGATGATTGATTGACTAAATGATTGTACTTAGTGATTGATGACTGAATAGGTGACTGATTTGTAACTTAGTGTGCCCCATGAGTGGAGAACTTTAACTATTGTACTTTGTGTCCCTTGAGGAGGCAAAACTCCTTAAGGATTGAATGACTAAGATGACTGAATGCTTGAGTTACTAAATGATTGTTCTTTGTTCAAAACTTTATGACCACTATAGTGAAAACTATGTGGCCATTTTCTGTGATAAGTTGTTGCGAATGCTATATTCTGATTTTCTGTGACAGGTTGTAACATTGTGAATGCTGTATCTTGATTTACTGTGAATGTTTTGCTTTGATTTGTGTTCACTATTACTGTGTAATCAGAATCTTAAAAGCTGTTCACAGTAGCATTCTTCTGGAAAGCTTCTCCTACTTGGCTTTATAGTGCCCTGGCACGAACACAGTAGGTGTCTAATAAATAATTTGCTTGTTTCTTAATTTATTTTCCTAAAAGAGAGTGCTGTCCACTTTGCCAAAGGGTAAAATAAAACAAAAGGAGTGCAAGCTGTGATGAACATGGCTCTAATTTACCTCTAAGGTCCGGACATGAGCCAGCATCTGGGGCAGTCTCCATATCAGATTTTCACTGATGTCAAGAGTGCGTAAGCTTCGAAGTTCCCCCAAGGTGTCGGGCAGATCCTTCAGTTTGTTATCTACAGAAAAATCCCATCACACAGCTCAGTGCTCAAACTAGTGACGGAGTGATTGCCACTTAACTCATCTGGGTAAAGCCCCTGAGTCTGACACTTCTGGGGGACTAGGGGCTCAGTGGGGTCTTCTGTTACTTATTCCAACACGCTCAATATATTTAGCAGGATCCACTCTCTCTAAAAGATTTTGACAGCCCTAAATGGAGACACTAAAGCATCACATGGAGAAGCAGACTGCTTAGATCAATTGATGAGAAAGAGTGAAAAGCTGAGTCCCTCAGGCCTGACTTCCAATCCCATCTACTACCTATATCAAAATGCTGTGAATTTGAGAAGTTATTAAAACCCTATGTGGGGGGGTGGCTAGGTGTCCCAATGAGTAAAGCACCGGCCCTGGAGTCAGGAGGACCTGAGTTCGGTTCCGGCCTCAGACACTTAACACCCACACAAAAAAACTAGCCACAAAAAAAAAAAAACCTATGTGGGGAAGAGGAGAATAGTCAATTGGGAAAAACAATCTTTGAATCAAATATCTCTGATAAGGGTTTGCTATCCATGAAATACAGAAAATTAACAGAACATATATATATATATATATGTATATAAAATACTGAATGCCATTTCCCAATAAAGAGGGGGCCAAAAGACATGAACCAACATTTTTCAAAAGATGAACTGCACACTATTAATAACCATATGAAAGGATCAAAATCACTAATAATATGAGAAATGCAAATCAAAACAACCTGGCATTTAACCTCGTAGCCATCAAATTGATAAAGTAGACAAAAGATAGAAATTGTCGGTGGTGGAGGAGCTGTGGAAAGCTGGGCATGTTTATGTACTGCTGGTAGAGCTATGAGCTGGTACAACCATTCTGGGAAGCAATTTGGGATTATGCAAATAAAGTGACTAAAATGCTTTCACCCTGTGACCTAGAGATTCCACTGAGAGGCCTATACACCAAGGAGATCATTGATAAAAAGAAAGCTCCAAATACACCAATATACATACAGAAGTACTTTTCGTGGTAGCAAAGAACTGGAAACAAAGCAATGGGGAATGGCTAAAGGTTTGTGAATATAATGGCATATTACTGTGCTATAAGAAATAATGATTAATGAATACAGAGAAATACAAAAACACTTCTCTGAACTGAGGCAAAGTGAAGTAAACAGAGGCAAGAAAGCAGTATACACAATAACTACAGCAATGTACATAGAACAACTACAAATCAACCAAAATGGAATGTTTTAAAAATAATAAATAACAAGTTTGGCTCCAAAGAAGGGATATGGGAAGATATTTCCGCTCACTTCTCTTCAGAGGCAGGAGATTCCCAAGTGTAGAAGACTTCACATAGCATCAAAGGTGGGGTTTTATCTGGGGTTTTTATGTATTCACCTAATCTACTGACTTTTTTTTCTCTCCTTCCCTTATTTAAGAAAAATTATTTGTTATAAGAGATGGCTCTCTGGGAAGAGCACTGGGGTGGGAGATGGGAGGTGGGAGGAAATCTGGGCAACGTAAAAATGAATTATCAATTTTAAAATATATTTTATAAGAATAAAATATATTCTTTAGATATTTGTGGTAAACCCTATCTCTTAATCACTGGCTCGTTCATAATCACAGCTCATTTGGTCTGTGGAAGTTTTTCCTTACAGAACACTTTCACTCTTTCAATTATATCTGCTCAAAGCATGTGCTGCTGTTCAGTCATTTCACTCCTGTCTGACCCTTTGCAACCCCATTTAAGGTTTTCATGGCAAAGATACTGGAGTGGTTTGCCATTTCTTTCTCCAGTGGATCCATTCTGTCAGGCAGAGGTAAAGTGAATTCCTCGGGATCACACAGCTGGGAAATGTTTGAGGCTAGATTTGAACTCAGGTCTTCCTGACTCCAGGCCCAAGTGCTCTACTCACTGAGCTTCCTCAAAGCATGTACAGGCACTAGACAGCTCAAGCCTAATTGACCTTTACTCAGGTGAAGAGACCAGTAATGAGAAGTTTATCTTGCTCTCATACCTTTCACATTGAGAGTCTGGAGCTGGGCCAGGTCCCCGATGGACTGTGGAAGACATTTCAACTGATTTTTTTCAATATTCAAGACCTGAGATGGAGAGAAAAGAGAATAAGAAAAACTACACATACACATACACAGGGCAAGTCACTTAACCACTCGATTCCTAAGACTAGAAAGTACAAAGCAAACAATCTATTGGTATAGGAAGTTTTCTTATCAGTAGTTCCCTATGCCAATTAAACCACAGATCTGGTCTTTAAAACCAACCAACAAACTATTTACTCCAGTCCTTGAGGTTTGCAAAATACTTCTATCACAACAACACTATGTGGGAAGTAATATACATATTGTTATCCTCATTTTATAGGTAGAGAAACAGAGGCTTAGCGCCATTAAGCAGGTTCTGCACAATCTCCTAGCTGGGTGTCAGGGTCCACCTGAATCCAGACCTTTTGACTCTGAGCTACGTACTACAATGTAACCTTCCAACCTTATCTCCCACTATTCTTCTCATACACTCTATGCTCTAATGACATTTTGTTGTTGTTCAGTCATGACCCCAGAAGTTTTCTTGGCAGAGACACTGGAGTGGTTTGCCATTTCCTTCTCCAGCTCATCTTACAGATGAGGAAACTGAGGTAAATCAGGTTAAGTGACTTGCCCAGGCTCACACAACTAGTAAGTATCTGAGGTTGTTTTTGAACTCATGAAGATGAGTCTGACTCCAGGCCTAGCATTCTATCCATGCTGCCACCTAACACCCAAAGACACCTGGTGTTCTCTCTCCTCTGAGTCTTTGATCAGGCCATTCTGCTACTCTCTCTATCTACAATGCCCTTCCCCACCCACTCCACCTAAGTCTAACATCTCATTCAAGGCCACTCCTCCAGAAACCTTCCTTGATACTTGGAAGTGGCCTCTGCTGCCTCTAAATTCCCACAGCACTCACCTCTACAATTCTGCTGTCATGATCTGTCTTTGTTGAGAAGCAATAAGACACCTCCTAACCAAGGTACAGAGACCATGACTGTGGTCAAGAGGGCGGGGGCCTTTTTCAAAAAGAGAGCCTACCCCTGGGGCCAGAATGCCACCACAGTCTTTTCAACATTGCAAGGACAAAGTGCAAAATTAAGGGAGAGCAGCACCCTTCCTGGACCTGCTTGCCAAAGCTGAATAGCTCATTCATCAGTCCCAGGGACCGCAGTTCTCAGTGTGGAGCATACCTGAAGAGATGTTAGCTGTCCAAGAGCATCAGGAAGAGCCGTCAGCTGATTATCATGAAGGTCCAAAACCTGCCGAAGGAAGACAGGTCTTTCACACACCACTAGTCAAAGAGCTGAAAGGGCTTCCATAGACCAGAATGATGCCCTGGGACCTCCTGTAAAGGTCAGGTGGGGGGAAAACACCCTAATAACGGAAACTTTAGCTTGCTGGTTGCCTTCCTTCAAGGCCCAGCTCAAATTACATCTCTGTCATGAAGACTTATCAGCTCAGAATAATTTCTCTCTCCTCTGAAATAACAGGGTCAGTAATTACTCGTTCCACAGGGAATCATGCACTACCTTGTGCTTCTGATACCCTTATTTGTCTTTGTTATTTAACTCCTCATGTAATGTTTTTCCTTCCCTATTAAACTGTAAATTCTTTGTCCTTCAGAATCAGGTCTGTATCCTCTTTTCCTATATCCCTACATAACACCTGGTTCGCAGCAGGCCCTCAACAAACACATGATGACTGACCACACAGAATTGGAGCTTACAGGGACCTCAGGTCACCATGGCCAACTCCTACCATTTCTGCCACATCCTCCACAAGTGTTTCCTGGCCTCTCCTGGGACACCTCCGATAATGAGGAAGCCCGGCCCCCTTTTCTACAACCCCATTTTTTATGAGTTTTTTTCCTTAGGTCTGACTGAAATCCATCTCTGCAGCTTTTAACTGCTGCTCCTTGTTCTGCCCCTTGGAGCCAAGCAGAACGAGCATCATCCTTCCTCCACAAGGCGATCCTTACAACACATCTCTCCCCTCAGTTTCTTCACTAGAGCCTTTGCTGGTATCATCCCTAGGCTCCTCAACACCTTGGTCACCTTGGATTTTATATCATATATATCTTGTTTGGGGAGAGAATAAGCAGACTGTGTAATGATAACAAATCCAACTATCATAGGCTTCCACTGGACTTTACTTTTAAATCACCCACAGATTTAGTTTATGTCCATTCTTGCTGCCCATCACTACAACTGTGGAACCACATACATGTGGAAGTTGGCAGAACTTTAATAACAGCTAAATAACTGAAAAAGGACCCTGGTCTCAGGCCACAATCAAGGTTCCTGAGGAGAACGGGCACATTACCTTTATTGTTCCAAGGTTCAGGAGGCTGCAAGATTTGGGAACCAAGGAAGTGAGGTAATTTGTATGAACAATCAACACCTATAAGGAAACAAGTTGGAATGGTGTTACAGCCTAAAGGGCTTCAGGAAAAAGCATCAGGGCAGCCTAAGGCAGGAAAGAAAAGTATGTGTACATTTGAAACAGATATCCAACCTTAGAATTCAGCTCTGAAGGGGCTTTGGAAACTACCTAATCCAGGGGTTCTTAACCTGGGGTGGTCCATGAACTTGGTTGGGAAAAAACCCCAAAACTATATCCTTATTTTCACTAACCTCTAACTGAAATCGAGCATTTCCTTCAATTATTTAAAAACATTCTGTTGAGAAGGGGTCCATAGGCTTCACCAGACTGCCAAAGGGTAACAGGACACACAAAGAGGTTAAGAAGCCCTGATCGAGTCCAGTTTCTACGCCTGACAGAAGAGGAAACGGAGACCCAGAGGCAGAAGGGGATTTGCCCTAAGTCACAAAGCAAGTTAGCGGCAAAACCGCGACTGGAATCCTGACACAGAATGCTTTTTCCACTCTACCACACAAAAGCGTACGTGCAGTATAGTAGAAAGTGCACAAGACTTGAAGCCAGAGGACTTGGGTTCAAATCCTGGCCCTGATGTTTGTGTAACCACAGCACAGTCACCCATGGCCTGGGCCCCCATTTTCTGCCACATGAAAGGATTGGAATGGGTGATCTCTAAAGTCACCTGTAGCCTTGAACTACACTCCTGTAAAGATGACAGCAATAAGTAACTTTACCACTGCCGTCAGATGCTACCACAAAGGGCTGTGTTTAGCACTATTAAAGGTTGTTTATTCCAGCCACCAAACAAATACAGAATTTCTGTCTCTGACAGTTCTGAATCTCTGGCACCTCACTCAATCTCTGCTTAAATACCTGCCATAGTAGGGAGGTTGCTGCTTTGTTTCAGCTAAAGAAACGCTGAATTTGGACCAAAGTTAGGTGTGTTTTTCTGAGGTATCAATGGCTTTGCTCTGGTCTCCCTTAGGAGATGCTGCATAGGACAAAGGAAAAAATGTAAAAATGACTCGGGAAGGTGTCTGAGCCAAGAGTTGAACTAGGAGAGGCAGCTACATTAGAGCAGTACAAGTACTGGACTGTAGTCAAGAAACCTGCATCCAAATCCTGACTCTAATGTATACTTCTCACTCTCTGGGCAAGTCAGCCTCTGGGTTTCAGTTTCTTCATCTGTAGAATAAAATAGTAATACTTGCACTACCCACTTCACAGGGTTGTTACATACAAGGGAAGCTCAGTGTAAACCTTAAAGCCCAACAGAAATGTGCTTTACTATTATAATGATTATTGTTAATCATAATCATGATAACAACAATCAAGGTAACCAAACCAATGAGGCCAAAAATTATATTTAAAAACCACCAAAATCTCTCTCTCAAAATTAAGACTTTCTCACCTTCTTCTGAAGTACTTTGCATGTTGAAAAAACCCCAAATGGAATCTAATGAAAAATCAAAGTAAAGAGTTAGCTCCCCACCAAACACCTTCCATTTTCTAATTTACCCTGTATATAGGATAGCAAGTACAGTGCAGGCATGGGAGATGAAGCTGAGAAAAGAGTTCACGTGGGAAGGAAGCAGCGGAAAGTCCCAGGGATGCACAACTTGGGAGAGTTTGGGGAGTAGTACTTATAGAGGTTGATTTCTATCCAACCCATTTTGGTCATCAGTCACCAGTGATCAAGCATTTAAAAAATAGCTTATCTGAGGGGAGGGAAGAAGGAGGAAGGGAAAGAATTTGGAACTCAAATTTCTAAAATGAATGTTAAAAATGGTTTTCACGCATGATTGGGGGAAAATAAAATACCAAATAAATAATTTTTAAAAATAAGATAAAATAGAGGAGAAATAGCTTATCTGAGTGTAGTTAGTAGCTTAACATGAAGTAAAACTATTGATCAATATGACAAAGCTTAGCATGCTGGTATAGTGTCTTTATTAATAAATTAATACTCCTATGACCAAGCAAGGAAACCCCAGCATACGTTCCCTGAAACTTATCTGTAGGAAAAGAGCTGTATTAGTTCTGGTCTAGACTTCTTTAGCTTCACCTTAAGAAAAGCCTTAAATGTCTCTTTTTTGACTCCCTAAGCTCCAAACTGCCTCTGGGAGCTATTTCTCACCCTGAAGTAAAACTGTGAAGGGTCAGCTGGTAATCTAGACACAGAGCAAGGGGTTCTTGCCACTTTGGAAAAGACATGCAAAGGCCTCCCAGAAAATCCATCATTCCCACTCCAATCCATGTTCTTCCAGCATTCTAAGAGCTTAACTATAAACTCTTCTAATTTTGTGGTTATTTTAAAGCATGTCATTTTCAAAGTATCACCTCTAATTTTTAGCTGTGGAGAAAATTACAGGAGTCTCAAAATTCCTATCTCATTTTGGCAACTTGAAAAAAAAAGGTTAAGTTTATAGCTGTCCTTATTGTACACATCGGATCCAAGAAAATAAGTCAAATAAAACACATAACTCAAACCCCACCATCACATTACCTCTGAGAGCTCACATCTAGATATATCAAGGATGTCATCTGCACCAGCTTCTTTTGCCTAAGGGGAAAAAATTACAATCCTTCAATGTTAGCTCACTTCTGACAATATTTAAAGCAACCTTAGAAAGTTGGAATTCTGGCCACAGAATCATGGAATTTTGGATCTGAAAGGACTTTAGAAATCATCTACCTAAGGAGAAGAAAGCAAGCCAAGAGAGGGAAGATATCAGTCGTCCAGGGTCACATAGTCAAACAGACCAGAAATTATAACAAGTTAATATTCAAATGGACAAGTAAAACAGTAATAGAAGTGAAAATAACTCATGAATTATATACTATGAAGTGACAGGAAATAAGGAGTTATGTGTAAATATTATAAAAATGACCTGTGATAAAGTCGACCTCTAGCTGAACATCATCTACCTTTGTATCTCTAGTACCTAACACTGAACAGAGCAGGGTCATAGATTAAAACATGAAAGGGACCTCAGACATCACCTGGGCCCAAGCTCCACATTTTAACAAAAGACAAAAATGTAATTTAAGTCAATTAATATTTGCCAGGTGCCCACCATGAGTAATGCCAGGGATAATTCACATTTATACGGTGTGTTACAAAGTGCTTATCTCACTGCATGTGGTAAGTTTTGCAAGTATTATTTCCCCATTTTACAGATGAGAAAACTGAAGCTCTCAGAGACAAAACTGTCTTGCTCAGAGTCACACAGCTAGTATGTGATATGACAGGCATGCAAAGCCAGGCCTCCCAATCTCAAATCTAGTACTCTTCTTACAGCATAACAACTCACTGGGCTGTTGTAAGGAAAGCTCTTTAGAAACATTACCCTAGCTTCTCTTTCTCCTCTTCAGACACTCAGAACAAAACCAATCCATTCCCAAGACCTTCAATTTTCTTATTGAGCTCCCTCGACACCCTTTGAAGATATTAAGGTTTTAAAGGAGCACTTGTTCCTTCTTCCCCTATTAGAATGTTAGCATTTCATCATCACACAGCTCTTTCCATTGCTCAAATAAATGTTGTTTCCTAAGTTTCTCTGGACTCAGGTATTTGTATTTCAAGGTCCCTATTCAGCTCTAATCCTTTCATCAGAAGTGCTTAAAAGTCTTCTATCCCAATAAAGGCCCAATTTTTCCCTGTAGGATTATAAAGAGCTTCACCTAGGGTAAGTTATTCTTGGTTGTAAACTGATATCATTTGCCTTTTAGAACAGCGTATTTCAAGATCTCTTGCTTTTGAACTGAAGCTGCCAGCTCTTTATAGCTCCTTGGTATTTTTAACTGCTTCTTTCAGGATGTTTGTACTATTTTTTCTTTGACGTTGGAAGCTCTGGATTTTGGCTATAACATTACTGGGACTTTATCTGTTGGGATCCTTTTAGGAAGTGAGAAGTGGATCTCTTTACTTTTCTCCCTGGGTCTAATAGATTTTTTTTAATCATGGTTTTCAGGGAGTCTAACAATTGTTAAATTCTCTTTCCTTGACTTGTTTTCTAATTTGCTCATTTTTGGTATAAGCAATCTTACACTATCTTCTATCTTGTCACTTTTGATTTTGTTCCAATATTTCTGATGTCTCATAGAGTCACTGATTTGTATTGATCTACCCTAGTTTTTAAAGGCCACCTCTTGGGAAAGGTTTCCACATTTTTAAAATTCTTGCTTCATTTTCTCTAAGTATTCATTCAGTCCTTTTGGAAAATGCTTTTTTCCTTTGAGTCTCTGCTTGCAGTTGTTAGGGATTTAGATTTGCAATTGTTTTAGTTACCTTCTTTGATTTACTCATCTCCCCAGCTTTAGTTCCTGAACTGGGGCTTTCTGTTAGAGCCAGGTTCCATTCCCTATTGCATTTTTGGGTGGGATGGTCAACCCTGCTTGGTCTTGCCCTGGGACCCCTGAGTTCCTGCACTGACCTCCCAGGGTTTAGTCCTCCTGGGTCTTTAAAGTTTACAGCCCTGGGTCTCTAGCATTTCAGGATCAGTGTTAGGGACTTCAGTTGCCTTGGGCCTGAGATGTCCTGATCTGAGAAGTGTGGCACCATGTCAGTCAGTACTATGCTGGTCACCAGGACTTTCAAGATCCCCCTACTGGGACTTTCTAACCAACCTGGAGCTTTATCGGGGGAGCCCACTGTTCTTGCTATTCCCAGACACAGAACCTTGCAGTATATAGGTGTCCCACATCTGGTCATAGTGGTGCTCATTTTGCTAGCAGGGTTCTCTTTCCCAAAGCCTATGGGTTTCTGACTTTTTCTATAATTCTAGAACGGAAGAAGTCACAGTAATTTCTCATTGGATTTATTTCATCATCATATGATCTGGTACAAACTTCAGTTATAGATACGTGGGAAGTAGGCGGTCAGCCTCCAGTTCAGGCAGCCATGTTGGCCAGAAGTTCCCATTTCACTTTTAGAATTATAAAGAAGTTTTTCCTTATATCAAGATGAAATCTATTTTTCTGCAACTTCAACCCACACATAATTCCTAGTTCTATCTTTCTGGGACCTTTTTAAATAAGTCTAATCCTGCTTTCACATAACATCAAAGATTTCAAGCTAGAAGAAACTTTAAAGGTTATTTTTTTCCAACACCTTTACTTTAGATGAGGATACAGAAAATCAGAGATGTTGAGAAATTTGCCCAAGGGCATAGCAAGTGATCTTGACAGCAAGTAGCAAATATAGGATTAGAGCCCAGTACTTAGACTTCAAATCAACTAGGCTGTTCACTATGCTACATACAGTCATTATCTGGCCCCCCACCCCAACAAGTCTTCCCTTCTCTAAGCTAAACATGATGGTTTCCTTCCTGATACTCATGTGATATGCTTTCTGGATTTCTCCCTATCCTTTAGACACACTCAAGCTTACCAATGTTCTTTCTAAAACGTGACATCCAGAATTGGACTCAATAATTAAGATGTAGTCTCACCAACAGTGAATTCAGTGGAGCAATCACCTTCCCCATTCTATTAATAAGGGAGAGGATGGGGCGGCCAGGTAGCACAGCGAGTAAGAGCACTGGCTCCAGTGTTGGGATGACCTGGATCAAATCTGGGCTCAGATACTCAGCACCACACCCAGAAATAACTGGCTGTGTAACCCTGAGCACCTTACTTAACCCCGATTGCTTATAAAAAAAAATAAATAAATAAGGGAGAGGAGATGGGGAAGTAGAAGAAGGAAAAGAATAAGCATTCATAGAGTACTTCCTACATGCCAGGCAGTGTGCATAAATATTATCCCATTTGACCCTCACAACAATTCTGTGAGGTTGGCACTGTTATTATTCCCATTTTACATTTGAGAAAACTGAGGCAGAGTTTAAATGATTTGTCCAGGGTTGAATAGCTAGTGTCTAGGGCCAAATTTGAACTCAGTTCTTTCTAACTCCAGGCCCAACTCTCCATCCACTGTACTACCTAGCTACCTATTAATGCAGGATGATGTCTACTTCCTTTTTTTTCTTCCAGGCTAAGCTGAACAAGTCTAATTCCTACTTGAAGACAGCTACCATAGTCACCACCCCATCTCACCCCAAGTCTTCCATTCTTCAAAGTAAATATCCCCAGTTCTTTCAATTGATGCTCATTCTTTCTAGCTCACTGCAGAATGCAAGTCATGGCAGAGAGTAAAAAAATACAAGACTGAACAAGAGAAAATAATGAGATCAGAATTCATACTCACTAGACACATCTGGTATTCAAAGCGTTTTCGAGCTTCATCATTGGGTTTCCTTTTTCGGAAGAAGAGAGGCATCCTTCTGTTTCCACCAGAAGTAGTCACTGGATCTCTATGAAATGATTAGAGAAGTCAGCAACACAGAAGAACATATTGAGCTATTTCTGGTGCCTAAGAACCATTCAAGTGTCTCTGTTGTCTCAATGGATAGAACTGTCAAGCAATAACTTAAAGGATCCTGAAACTCATCACAGTAGGATTCTGAAGTCAAATTAGCAAATATTAAGTAACTGTTATGTGTATGGACCCTCAAGCCCACATGCAAAGGGTGCATTGTCTGGTGACCAGCAGCCAATGTGTTTATGATAAGTGACCACCACTGGAACCACCAAGAAACATAAGAAACTGGTTTAGCTAAGTGTGGCCAGGCTCAGTACCAGGTTGGCAAGGGTAATTAATCTTTTGACAAAAAAAAAAAAAAAACTCAGGAAGACCGTCTGCTAAGGATATGAGGACTGCAATCTATGTCAGTGGAGGGACCATCCTCACTGCAAAGATTATGGATTCTTGAAGCTGAAGACAACATGACAAAGATTTATTAGGCTGGTTCATTCATTCATGAGTTCAACAAATATTTATTATCTACTGTGTGTAAAGTACTCTGTGTGCCACACAGAGATGAAGAGTAGATACCCAAGTTCTCTAATAAGGTTGCATTAGATAATCTCTGAGGTCCCTTTCAAATCTGTTGTGGTTCATTTGGGGTTTTCTTAGCAAAGACTTTTTCTTGGCAAAGTCTGGTCTACCATTTCCTTCTCCAGCTCATTTTACAGATGAGGATACTGAAGCAAAGAAGTTAAGTGACTTGCCCAGGGTCACACAGATAGTAAGTGTCTGAGGCCAGTCTTTCTGACACCATGTGCTGTTCTATCCATCATATCTGGCTGCTGCCCCACCCCCACTCCCCCTACAATCTGTGTTAAGGGACTGAAAACTCTGACCTTACTCATAATTTAAGCCTCCCCTATATCCCCATTTAATTAATCACTCCATAAACATTTATTAACCATCTTCTATGTGCCAGGCACTGTGCTAAGTACTGAGAGATACAAAAAGGGACAAAAGACAGTCCTGCCCTCCAGGGTTCACAATCTACTGGAGGAGACAACAAACAAATCTATATAAACAAGTTATATACAGGAATACAAGTCACAGATAGGAATAATTAATAGAGAAGGAAGGTACTAGAATTAAGAGGGGGTGAGAAAGGCTTCTCGGTGAAGGTGAGACTTTAGATGAGACTAGATAGTAGCCAGGAGGAAGGGCACTCCAGGCACCCAGGAAAGCCACAGAGAATGCCTGGAGGGCAGAAACTGTCTGGTTCCCCTTCCTTTAGCCCAAAGATGTACTTGGAAAGCCAAGCAACAGGCTAGCCTGGATGGATGCGGTCTTAATGTCACAATTACAGATTCAGAATGTTTGAGCTCTACAGAAGGAACAGAGACCATCTTATCTTGCAGATGAAGGGAAATGATTTGCCCAAAGTCAAAGGGTGAGTGGGTAGAAGAGGTGGAATGAAAATTCTGGTTTCCTGACTCCCGGGCCTGCGTCACCCATGTCAGTTCACAAAGGTAGGTAATAAAGGTTAATGCTACTGAATACCCCCACGCCCCTCAAACCAGGGGCTTACAGCAGCAGAAGGCCACACCTCGGGATGATTCTAGATAAGTGCACCGGTTGGCTAGGGACGAGCAGAAAGGTCCACCATCTGGGTTCCCCTAACCAAGCACAGCCTTGCTAGCGTGGCCCAGGAAAGAACTCTCGGGTGCGGGGATGGAGCGAGACTGTGGGGTGTCTGGGTTGGCTGGGGGAGAAGGGAGAACCCCAGAACTGACGAGGGGGGAAAAACATTCCCTTGGTGCAGGGAGTGGGTACGGAACCTATTGCTCGAGAGGCTGGGGGTCCGACGGGGACAAAAGCAGGAGACACCAGGGCTCGGAAGAGGGTAAGGTCTGCGCCACCAAAGCCCCCCGCCCAGCCAACCAAAAAGGGGAAAAGGGTGTAGCCGAAACCCGGATCTTAGAACCTCCGCCGTACAGGAGAAAGAAACTCCCAGATGAGAGAGGGGACAAGATCTAGGGGAGCTGTGATTCCGGGGACTGACAGGGGAAGGGTCGGTCCCCGGCTCCCCTCCTACCCCACGAGATGCAGCAGTTACAGCTCACCGCGATCGCCGGCTTCCCAGCCACCAGCTCCCGCCCACAAGCAACATGGCCGCCGCAGCGTCAGCGGCAATTCTCGCGCATTTAGAGTTCTCGCGAGACTTGAATCTTCCTATATCCGGCAATACTCGATCTTCTTCCGGTCTTTTGGCTTCCAGCTCGTGGTGGTGAAGGTGCAACTTCTTTCGGTCGTCCCGAATCCGGGTTCATCCGACACCGGCAGCCACCCCGCAGCGTCCAGGCCAAGTCTCCACCTTCGTCGCCGCCATGCCGCCCAAGTTTGACCCAAATGAAATTAAAGTCGGTGCGTCTCAGGGCCTGGGAGGGAATGGGAGAACCGGGCCCTACTTCTCCCGCCGAGTCTACCCCCAGCCTCCCGCCGCGCGTGCGCCCGGCTCTCCTTGTGTTCCGGTCAGTTTCTACTCCTGGCCCAGCGGGTTCCGAGCTCCTCAGCCTTCCTTCCCCATGTGACGCTCCAGGTCTGTGGGATCCTCATCCCCTACCCCGCTCCAGAGCTCGAGTAGTGAGGACTCCAGGTCCTGGGTTGCCTTTTCTAGGGGCTTTTTGCCATTTTGTAAAAAAATGAGGATGGAGAACTGGTCTTGGTGTATTAAACCTACACCTGGAGTGGACAACAATTCTGGTGCAGGACCCCTCCCTCCCTTTACATTCTTTTCTGTACTAGCCCAGTTATTTTAACGTAAGGGTGCTTGAATCACTGCTTGGATGCTGGCTTTCTAGGTGAAAGACACCTCAGAAATTGTCTCGTCTCTTTTTTAAAAGATGTAATTCAGCAAACACTTGCTAAACCCTGAAGATAGACAAATGAAGTAGTCCTTGTGAGTAAAGACCTTGTTATATTGTGAAGAAAGCACTCTGCAAATCTCCAAGTGTTGTGAGTTGTAACTGTATATGTGAGCTCTGTCCTAGCTGGGGTCCTACTTTTAGTTCTCCACATCTGATATGCATTTAATAAATGCTTTCTGAGTTTCACAAGAGGTGCAAGCCCAGATTGTAGCATCATTTGGGTGTCATAAGTGATGTTTGCATGTGAGGTTTGCAATTATCATTCACTGTTGTAACCTAGACTATAAATTATCTCCTGGAAGATATTGTGGAATTGTAAAGGCTAACTGGTCCAGACACTGATTTTGCAGAGGAAAAGACCTAGAATGTATAAAGAATTTGCTTATCCATGATAACATGCCTAGTGACAGGAGCAAAGCTCTATCAGATATCCTGTGTCCAATGTACTTTATTGTGTCTTCCATATAAACACAGTAGAAAATAAGAATCTTTTGAGTCACATGTACAAGCTCACATTTTTTAAAAGGTCTTAATTTTTGGTTTTTTTCCTTAAGTGTTTTTAAGGTGCACTGGTGGTGAAGTTGGTGCCACATCAGCTCTGGCCCCCAAAATTGGTCCCTTGGGTTTGGTGAGTAAGGCTATTTTGTATTGGATACGAAAACTTTTTCTTAGTTTGCTGATTAGTAGTCATAGACTGCATGTAATGTTAGGGTCTCAAAAGCACATGTATTTGTAAGAAAAATAACTTGAAGTCAACAATCATAAAAGATGACAACATGCTGATTTCTGATATTGATGATTTCATTACCTCTAAGGCGTGTAATTAAAATCTGGAAATATTAAAACATTAGGAAAACTTGTGACAATTAGTGAGGGAGTAAATTAGTTTTAAGAACCTTCAGGAATTACTTGTGTTTATTTAATGGCTATTTATATGGAAAGTTGGAGGTGCTTTGGTTATAGGGCAGAATAGGCCCTCCATATCTTATCTCCCACCCCCATTTACTTCTAGGTAGGCTATGTTGTGAGTGTTGTAGAACAATATAATCACTTTTTATCTTTTTTTACTTTAGTCTCCCAAAAAGGTTGGTGATGACATTGCCAAGGCAACCGGTGACTGGAAAGGACTAAGGATCACAGTGAAGCTTACCATTCAGAACAGACAGGCTCAGGTAATTGTTTTGCTAGTTAATTTACTTTTAATATTGAAATTTGGGCTACTGACCACTATAAAGGATATAAAAGATTCACAAATGAACTACAACCCCCTCCAACACTGGTGTTGTAGCCACAGAGAAGCCCCAGCCCTGAAGGATATGGGAGTTCAGTGAACTAAAACTTTAATGTGATGGCAGTCAAAAAGTTAATACTGCCTTGGGTTCAGTTTGGACAGAAAACTACAGGCCCCATTCTAACCACATCTGGATTGCAGTGCTTAAAGGCAAAATTGGTTTTGCTTTTCAAGTAATGAAAATATGGGAAGAATACATAAACATAGATGACAGGAACAGGGTCCAGAAAGAATTTGACAGGCTAGATGTTTGAAGAATCCAGTGAGGTGAAATTAAATGGGGATCAGAGGCATCTAGGTGGCTCAGTGAATAGAGCACTGGTCCTGGAATCTGAAGGACCTGGGTTCAGATCCGACCTCAGACACTTAACACAAAAAAGGAAATCAAATGGGGATCAATGTGAAATCTGACACTTGGAGTTTTAAAAAGAAATTAAAAATCCAAGTGTTGGGCTGCAGTTTGTTTTTTAATTTTTTCTTTTGGGGGGGGGTAAGACAATTGGGGTTAAGTGACTTGCCCAAGGTCACATGGCTAGTTTTTTGTGTTAAGTGTCTGGGGTCTGATTTGAACTCAGGTCCTCCTGACTCTAGGGCCCGTGCTTTATTCACTGCTCCACCTAGGTGCTTCAGATCTTTATTAAATGAAACTTAACCAGTTCAAGATGGGGCTAGGAGGGGTAAGCCTAGAAGTAGTCTGAAAAATAATTTGAGTTTCTAGTCAGCTGTAACATGGCAGCCCCAAAAAAGGTAAATTCTTTCTTGGGTAGCATCTAGGACTGTGGAGGTGATAGTTCTACTTAATATCCTTTGCTTTGACTGGACTTTCTCTGGTATGTGGTAGGCAGTTCTGCCTGCAATATTTTAGGAGCGATAGCAGTAAACTAACAAAGTTGTCAGGAGGGTCATAGGTTCCCTCTCACTAAGGCAAAATTTAAGTTGTTTACTCCTGTAGTGGAGAGCTTTTTTCAGGTGTGCTTTGACCTGGTGACTTGGGTTCCCTCCATTTATGCTACTGTTTGTGTTGAAAGAAGTGGGACAGCACAGTGTATTGAATTGAATCAGGAAATCTGGGTTTAAGTCCAGCTAGCTAAGGCAAATCTTTAGACTTCATTTAATAGATTCTTTGTAACCTTAAAACCTGATAGAGGTACGAGTTAGGATTCCTTCCTTTGTTGTTTGGAGGTGAGTCTTTGTTAGGTAGGAGGCACCTGGATCCATCCACATTTGTGGAGATGAAATTCAGCCTTGCTCAGGAGCATTGTAATGGCTGATGACAGCCTTAGTGTTTGGTGTGCTGGTAGGCAAAATGTTGGAGAGTATACATTTGGAAAAAATAACCGAATTTTTCTTTCTTTAGATTGAGGTTGTGCCTTCTGCCTCAGCCTTGATCATTAAAGCCCTAAAGGAACCTCCTCGGGACAGAAAGAAGCAGAAAAATAGTAAGTTAACTTTTCTTGAAGAGAAAATTGAAGATGTTCCCAGCAAGTGTTTGGGATTTGATTTTTGCCTTCAGCCACCCGCCACTGCACCTGTGTCCAGTGTTATGTTGGCTGGTGCAATCCAGTGGTGAGCTGAGAGAAAAACCCAGCTTAGGAAACAGGGTTATTCTGCTTGTGGGTGACTCTGTGCCGAAAGCTTGGGAACAACTGGTTAGAGGGTATAAGGATTCCTGTCACCTTTGCTGGTGTAATGGGAGAATTAACTGAGTCCTGTGTGTGTTTTGTATAGTTAAACACAATGGAAACATCAGTCTTGATGAGATTGTCAGCATTGCTCGACAGATGAGGCACCGGTCCTTGGCAAGAGATCTCTCTGGTAAGAAGGAGCCATATAATTATAAAGAAACATGCGTTGGGGGTTGGTGCATTGTGTTAGGTACTATGAAGAGTTAAAATATGCATGACAAGTTTTTAAAATTAAGACAGTGCTTTGGGTTTTTGAGCAAATATGTAATGAAGTTGTGCAGCCTCTGTACTTGTGAATGTTTGACTTCAGCCACCTGCCACTGCACCTGTATCCAGGTTGTTGGCTGGTGCAATCCAGTGGTGAGCTGAGAGGAAAAACCCAGCTTAGGAAACAGGGTTATTCTGTTTGTGGGTGACTCTGTGCCGAAAGCTTGGGAACATGGAGCAACAAACCTAACTGATGAAGTCTTCAATTAAGTAGATGTGAAGACTAAACCATTTTTAAAATGCCTTTATTTGTAATATATGATATACTGTACTGTTGGTGGTTAATATTTTAAAGCAAGAAATCAGAGGACTTTGTTTTCCCTGCAGAACACAAGGTTGAGTGAATTGCATGCACTGGGAGCCTAATGCCTTATTTTCCCCTTTTGTTCCAGGAACCATTAAAGAGATACTTGGGACAGCCCAGTCTGTGGGCTGCAACATTGATGGCCGACATCCTCATGATGTCATTGATGACATCAATAGTGGTGCTGTTGAATGCCCAGCAGTAAGTATTAATGCTCCTTAATGGTATTTTAACGTTGTTGGGGACAGATTTAATATAAAACTGATGACATTTCTCTTCTTTCCGCAGAGTTAAAAGCTACAAAGGAGACTGTTGCAATAAATTTAATATTTGACAACAACAGAGGCTCTTCCGTTTTTTAGTCTGGAAAATTTGTGTCAGAAGCTACCATTCGTTCTGGGAAATAACACATTAACTTAATTTCTTTAGCCCTCTTGCTCTGCATTAACTTTCAGCTACTTTGGAGGAGGGAAGGTAGTGTAAAACTCGGGGCAGTTAATGGCAGTAATACTGGGATTTGGGAATCAAGAAATTGAAAAGAGAAGTTCTAAAGGAATAACCTTTTGATATGAGAGGTTTTTTTAATAGTATGGATTTATTCTAGCGTAATAATTGTACATGGTCAAAAATTACATAAAATTTTGTGTTTAGAGTGAATGTTGTGTGGTGCCTCATAAGTGGGACTTGGGCATCAGGATATGCTGGCTTGGAAGTTGCTGAGTCTACATGGCATTTCTATATACTGTTTACCCACACAATGAACTGTGTTCAGAAAATACAAGAGTCTAGATCTGGCTGAGCCTCTAAATCCTTGGTCCTGTGGACCTCTTTCTTTTCTCTCTGTCCTGGGACTTTGTTTTAGGGAAAGATTCATGGAAGGGTATTTCTGAAGAAAAAAATTAACCTGGCTGTCCACAACATCTGTTACAAAACATCTGTTATAAAAGTAGTTGACATTGCAGTTTCAGAAGTGACCATGGGGTGGCAGCACTTGCTCGTGCCTGTTGCTGATTGCCAGTGTTCTCAAAGCTTGTAGGATTCCTTGCAGTTGCTGGGGAGTTGAAAGAACTGCATAAGTGCAGAGTTCTCAGCAGTGGTGCTCCAGGATTATCAGTGTTCCTGAACCTTGAGAAGCAGCAGAAATGAGTGTAGGGTTAATTGGAAAATTAGAAACTGGTGGCATGAATTGTGTGTCGTCACTTGCATAGCTCAGTTTAATGCCTTTTGCTAAATCTGGTTGGTCACTGTAGGCCACCTTTGTGTTTTTTTCTTAGTGCCAACGTGGTATGTAGCACAGGACACTTTAGGTTCCCTTCTGGCTCCTGGACCACTAAAGGAAGAGACCTGTTTTCGTACCTGGAATTGGTAGATCATAGTAGGAGCTGAGAGGCAAAACTGGGTGGGCTCCTGCCACTGAACCACCAAGAGAAGAAGCTTCCACAGGTGGAGAGGGAGGAAATACAAAGGTTTTAACTGAGTGCATGAGAAGCCTGCTGTTGGGCTGATAAAAGTTAAGGGGAACTTAACTTTTAGTTGTCAGTCAATTGGACTATCATAAATTTGAGACCAAGAGCAAACGTCAATTCTTATACTTGAAAGTCTTTTCTTAGGAGTGTCTGCCCTTCATCGTTCCAACTCATGTTCAAGCTCTGTCGAACTGCATGGGTTAGCTTTTGTCTTCATGATTTGCAATAGATGTATGTTGAAATTAATGAACATCTGTATTTGGAGGGAACCATTGGTCATCTGACCCAACCTCTCCATTTTATAGAAGAGGAAATCTCTCTAGGGAGTGGTTAAACCTCAAAAGCAAGGTTTTTAACCCCAAGGTCCTGATTCCAGAAAGTGTTAGTGTCCACTTTGCAGTAGTGACCTACTTTTATTTCCTCAGAAAACACCAAAAATAGAGCAACGTTTACTACTTAACAGGTTTGACAAAGGTTGAAGAACGTTTTGAGTTTTCCAAAGGAGATAGTGAGTGATACTGTGGACTTTAGATTAAATGTCCCAAAACCAAGTAAAGATTTAACAGTGTTCCACTTAACTGCTTCCAAGTTTATCACTGGCTACCCTGAGTCTGATGACAATTCTGAATCCAGCTGAAGTTATTTACCCACATCTCCATCCTGTCCAAATGCTAAAATTTAGACACTAAGTGTGCATTTCTCATCTCCTAAGGTAATGACTGCTGAAAAAAGATTTTAATTGAGCAATTTTTGAATGACTACCATGGTTCGGACTCTATAATAAATGTTGGAGATAGACACAAGATAGTTCCTGCCTCCAGGGAACTCGATTCTACTGAGGAAGAGTTAAATATATATGAGGAAAATAAGACTGTAGAGGAGCCCCAACATCTGAGACAAAGATAGGCGGCGGCATTTGAGCTGCTCCTTGAAGGTGACAAGTTCCAAGAGGCATAACCCTTGCAAAAAGCACTGACGGAAGGGGAGACTAGGTGAGACAGTGAATACAGCTGGCCCTGGAGTCAGGAGGACCTGAGTTCAAATTTGAACTCAGACACTTCAGCCATGTGACCTTGGGCAAGTCACTTAACCCCAATTGCCCTGCCTTCCCTCCAAAAAGCAAAAAAAGAACTGACAGAAAATGTCAAGTACAAAGGAAAGTTAGAACAGTTTGGAGCAGAGTGCTTGAGAGGTGGTTGTATATCTTGAAGGCAGATTGTCAGTAAATATTAAAGGCCTGCTATATGCCAGACACAAACAAGCACAAAATACTAAAAGGCAAAAAAAAAAACAAACCCAAACCAACCTGACTTAAGAAGTTTAGAATCTGATGAGGGAGGCAACAAGAAAAATACATACAGAATGAATTGGAGGTAATAGAGGGAAGGTGCTAGAATTAAAGAGTTCTCCCATTGGAGAGTTCTGTATAGTTCTATTGGAGAGAGGGTCTTGGATTGTGAAGGGCTTTCAAGAAAGTGTGTAAGGCAGGAAAACCAATTAGAAGGCTCTTAGGTTGGAAAGGGGTGGATGTTTCTAAGCAATAGAAGAAAGAAGGGAAATGACTTATTTTTGTGCACATGGCAGTATTAGATTGGAGATGTCCCAACAGAACTGCTGCTGAAAGAAATATGGCAAATAGGAAGAAGGAAAGGTGACAGGTTGAATAGAGCAGCCTTATAAAAATAGTATTAGGAGCTTGAAAACTCATGGAAACTAGAAGGAAAACAGTATTTGAGGTTTTAAGTTTTTTGTGGGGAAAAGAAGGGGCCACTAAGTTATATTGGAGGAAAGAGGAGGACCAGAGGAAGGCTTGGACCTGTGGTGAACACCCAGCTGTCTCTGATGAGTTACCTGGTGCAGATAAATTATATCCCAAAGTGTACCGCATGTGATAGGATTGGAAACAATACTTCACAATCTCCATGCCTTTTCGTCAGTAGTCCCTTGTCACCTAGAATGCTCTCCCTCCTTATTTCAAGATAGCTGAAATACCTTTTGCACAAGAACTTTCCTAATCTCTACCCCTACAACTACTCACAACTACCTTATACTTTTGTGTGTGTCTATCCCCTCCTTAGGCAAAGTGCCCAGCACATGTTGTTTATTGTTCAGTCATGTCTGACTCTTCATGACCCCATTTGGGGTTTTCTTGGCAAAGATACTGGAGTGGTTTGCCATTTCCTTCTCCAGCTCATTTTAAAGATGAGGAAACTGAAGTAAACAGGGTTAAGAGACTTAGTCAGGGTCACACAGCTAGGAACTGTCTGAGGCCACATTTGAACTCACAAAGATGAGTTTTCCTGACCCCAGGCCTGGTGTACTATCCCACTTCACCACCTAGTTGCCCTATCTGGCACATAGTAATAAATGGTTTTCAATCATCCATTCATTCCTTGTGGAGAGCAAGAGAGGGATTAGAGACCTAGAGAAGAGCAAATGTACCAATTTAAAAGAGAAAATAAGGGAAAGGTCTTTTAACTATGGGCCAGTGAACTTGATTTTGATGACTCCTGATGTTATGATGGACAAATTCAACAATAAAGCATGAAAGATTTGGTTGGAAAGTTTCTTTATAAGAAAGCAGTTGATTATGGCATAGCTTTAGCAAGAAAAAGTCCTGCCAGACTAATTGTTTCTTTTTTTGACAAGAATTATTAAGCTGGTAGATTAGGGGGATGCTCAAGATAAAGTTTGCTGAGATCTGAGCAAACCATTTAATAAAGAATCTCATACTATTCTTGAGAAAACCTAAGATGGTGTGCTAGATGATAACAGTTATGAGAGTTTGGAATTGGTTGAATCGCCAGACCTTAAGAGTAGTGGTCTGATAGCAACTTAGCCAGCAGTCCCCATTGGAGTGTTGTTGCTTCACGTTTTTATCAGTGACTTGTATGAAGGCGTACATGGCATCCTATCACCTTGATAGATGGCACAAAATTAGGGATAGCTAATACCCTGGATGACAGTTAGGATCCAAAAAGGTCGGACAAGCTAAAACATTAGGATGAATCTTTTATTATTGTTGTGCAGTTGTTTAAGCTGTGTTCAACTCTTTGTGACCCCATTTGGTGTTTTCTTGGCAGAAACACTGAAGAGGTTTGCCATTTCCTTCTCCAGCTCATTTTACAGATGAGGAAACTGAGGCCAACAGGATTAAGTGATTTGCCATGGGTTACATAGCTAGTGTCTGAGACCATATCTGAACTCAGGAAGATGAGTCTTCCTGAATCCAGGCCCAGCACTCTAGCCACCTATCTGCCCCTGGCTAAATATTTAAGAAACATTAAAAATGTTTTTCTTCCAATTAAACCAAAACTGCTTTCTCTTCTTCTCTACCTCACCCACCCACCTAACTGGAACAGATTTTTTTTAAATCCTTGTAACAAATACATATGATTAAACAAAACATATTCCTACATGTCCAAATTATATGTCTCAGTTTTCACTCTGAGTCTGGAAACTGTCTGGGGGTGTGTACCACGTTGAGACAAAATTCAAAAATTAATTTCACAGAAAGTATGAGAAAGCATTGTTAGCAATTTTTCTCAAAAAGATCTAAGGATTTTAGTGAACCAACAGCTCAATATCAGTCAGAAATCTGATTTCTGTAGCTCTGAAAGCTAATATGGAGGGGCAGCTAGGTGGTGTAGTAGATAGAGCACAGGCCCTGGAGTCAGGAGGACCTGAGTTCAAATCCTGCCTCAGATACTTACTAGATGTGTGACCCCGAGCAAGTCACTTAACCCTGATTGCCTCAAAACCCCTCCCCCCCCACACACACCCCAATTAGTGTGATTTAGGGCTACATTAAGAAAGGCATCATTTCCAGGAATGAGGAAGTGATAGTCAAATTGAACTGAATTGAACTACCCTGGTCAGAACTCACCTGGAATCTTGGGTCTAGTTATTGTACTTCTTCCTTTTTCCCCCAAGTTTAGGAAGGACATTGAGAAAGCATGCAGGGGAAGACAACCAGGCTAATGAATCCATATCATATGAGGGTCAGTTGAAGAAACTGGATGGTTAACCTGGAGAAGAGAAGATGAGGGGGACATAATAGCTGTGTGCAGCTGTTGTATGGAAAAAGCCCTACCAGACAGAACCAGGAGCAGGGGGCAGAAGCTGCAAAGGACTCAGGTTAGGCATGCTGTCAAGGCAAGGCTTATTAACAACTGAAACTATTGAAAAATGGCATCAGCTTTCTTGGGAAGTACTCCCTTTCTCCTCGTTTGGGGTCTTCAAGCTGAGATTAGAGAACCATTTTTTAGTTGTGTTATAGTAGGATTCCTTTTGAGGATGAATTAGACTAGAAAGAAAGTTTGAATCAAGGGAAGATCCCTAATTTTGCTTCTCCACCCTCCCCCTCCCAGTGGATTACTGAATACTTCTTTATTTTGTATGTAAAAACCACAAAGGACCTAGCATGTGAGCACCTCAGGGACTGCACCACAAGGGTAGGCCTTCACATAGACACAAGGTCGTGAAGAAGGGTGAGGAAAAACAGTCATTTTATCCAGTCATAAGCCCACAAAGCTGTTTTCCAATAGAATTC
This sequence comes from Petaurus breviceps papuanus, assembly GCF_028583685.1. NCBI lineage: Eukaryota > Metazoa > Chordata > Mammalia > Diprotodontia > Petauridae > Petaurus > Petaurus breviceps. Next base: position 11,765,648 of record NW_027187344.1, read on the forward strand.
CAGGTAGTCAGGAACGTAGTCCTGGGACCACAAAGGGGTTGAAATGAGAGAGGATTAAGCAGCAGAGCCCTCCCAAATACAGCTGCTCTGGTATTGGACCTGCCCCTTTTTAGTAGAGGAGCAGAGAGTCACGACTAGAAAGCTGCTGAGATCAATTCTGAAATTCTATGAAAAACACGATTAAGTGGAAATATGGGCAAGGCAAGGCATCATAGAGGGTAAGGGTGCCTTTGCCATGGAGTTCTGGAGCTGCTGAAGGATGCCACATTAATAAGGATGTAGTTGGCATGCATGTTGCTGCCTCCAAATTCTTCCAACCTGAGATATATGACTTGGACTTCGAGTCTCCTGATGATCCTAATGGATACATCAACCTGATCAGCTTGGGGACCTGGCTAAGACCTTCCTCAAGGATGTCCTGATGATGTTTATTGAGATCCCTTTAACCAGGATGATTGGGGAGCTTAGAAAGCATTCACCATTACCATAGGCATTCAAGTAGCAGAGGAAGATCTCAAAGTGACCAACAGGAAGCCACAAATTAAGGCCTATGAAGAACTATGGAGTCTGAATACAGATCGAAGCATACTATTTTTATCTTTTTTTGTTGTTACTTTTTATTTCTCATGGTTTTTCCCTTTTGTTCTGATTCTTCTTTCACAACATGAGTAATGTGGAAATATGTCTAATATAATTATACCCGTGTAGCCTATGTCAGAATGCTTGCCACTGTGGGGAGGGGGGAGGAAAGGGATGGGGAGAAAAAAATTTGGAACTCAAAATCTTATAAAAGTGAATGTTGAGAACTATCTTTACATATAATTGGAAAATATATATATTAAGTGGGGAAAAAAACAAAAACTGTGCTTCTCAGAGGAGAAAAAGAGAAAGATGAACAGGAGGTCCAACCTTCCTATAACCTGCAAACTAAATCCAATAACCTCAACATGATCATCTTGACCTCTTTTAAAGTTCTAACCTAGGCCATGGCCCATCCTGATCATGTCAGTTTCCCAATGGCTTTAGCCCCTTCTTGAAACTGATCCAGAAAACCTTGCTCCTTTGACCTAGGGTTTCCTTTTTACCATATTACAAACCCTGTTCATCATCAATTCCCAGCTCAAGATTGCGAATCCCTGACTCTTCTTGGCCTCCTGGTCTTAGTGATCCATTGTGTTCAATTTCTAATTATCTTTCTCCCTTTTGCTGCCATTTCCACCATCAATGGATCTTCTAGAACCATTTCCTCCTACCCCTTTCATTCCCATGACCACACACTCCAGGCGACAACCTGTATTCTAGGGAACTTATTTCAGTTCTCTAATACGTTAATGGATCTGTGATCTCATCAGTGGAAGTAATCCATCCAATGACATGGACTGCAACCCATCCAGTCTTTCTCATCCTGTGCAACTCTTGAATCTATTCTCCCATAAAACCTCAGGAGATCAACTCAGTGTACTAAGCACCTTCCTTTGGATCTCTTGACGTTACATGGGCACTGTCCATTGAGTATCCTTCACTATCGATATGTGATTGATGCACCTCCTCTTTTTTCTTGTACATCACTTTTTGTTTGCAAGTTATTGTGGGTAGTGTGCTGCAGACTACTTATACCTGCATTGTGCATCTCTCCATTACAGGTCACACTTAATTTTGATTCCTTAGAGATTGCTGTGTTTCATGATTCACAGACACATAGTCAGATAGCATGCCTGAAAAAAATCTCAATGTAAAAATATTAAATTTGTGGAGGAAAATAAAGACCAGAAACAACCAAAAAGTCTTAAAATAGAAGAACAGTTAAATAAATTCTTTTTTTTTTTAAGCAATTGGGGTTAAGTAACTTGCTCAAGGTTACACGGACAGGTGTTTCTGGGTGAGTGCTAAGTATCTGAGCCTGGATTCGATCCCAGGTCTCCCGACTCTGGGGCCAGCACTCTTACTGCGCCACCTGGCCGCCCCTAAATAAATTCTTAATATAATTGAATATGAGGGTACAAGTAAGACAAATAAACATGAGGGTTACAGAGAAGTTTAGAAATTCTTTAATCATATTTTAAAGCAAAGTGAACAAAAAGCCTAACCAGAAAAAAAGGTTTTACGTTAATTGCAGGAGGAAAAGTGAGTAAGGATAAATGAACAAATAATCTAGATAGGGACTTAGAAGGAATGACTAAAAAATTACTATGATTCTTATGAAACAATAAAGACAGGAGTAGAGCAAGATGCCAACTCTCCCCAGTAGTTCTGCAAATTCTAGCAATAGCAGTAACTCAAGAGAAAGAAATTAAAGGCATAAAGAAAGGTAAAGAGGAGATAAAACAATCCTTATTTGCTTGTGATATAATGATTTACTTAGAAAATTTTAGGGAATCAGCAGACAGCAGTTCAAACAATAGCTTCCACAAAGTTTCAGACTACAAAGTAAATCCTCAAGAAACAATAGTATTTAACAAAATCCAAGAGGCAACAAGAGAAAGGTAAATCCTATTCCAAATAACTACATAATGCAAGAAATATCTGGGGATCCATCTACCAAAGTACACAAAGTACTTATATAGATTGAATTACAAAGTACTCCTTAAAGAAATAACTCAATTAGCTGGAGGAATATTTAGTGTTCATGACTATACCAATAACAATATTACCAAAGTTAATTTATAGTTCTAATACTGTACTAATCAAATTGTCAAAGGGCTACTTTACAGAACCCAATAAAATAATAACACAGTGTATTTGGAAAAATAAAAGACCTAGAATATGAAAGGAAATAACAAAAAGATGTAGAGATAAAGAAGGAATAGCACTTATGGATTTCAAATTATTCTATAAAGCAGTAGCCATCAAAACCATCTGGTATTGGTTAAAAAATAGAGATAGAGGGGCCACTAGGTGGTGCAGTAAATAGAGCACCAGCCTTGAAGTCAGGAGTACCTGAGTTCAAATTCAGCTTCAGACACTTGACACACTTACTAGATGTGTGACCTTGGGCAAGTCACTTAACCCCAATTGCCTTGCCTTCGCCCCTTCAAAAAAAAAAATAGAGATAGGACAAAGGAACAGACTAAACAAGGTAGAATCCGAAACAATGGAATTCAATAACCCAGTGTCCCATAAAATGGAATATACAAGTTACTTAGGAAAGCTTCATGCATTGAAATGTATTTAATTTCAAACGGTTATCTCACAAGTTATTTGGTTATGTTGATGTTCAATGTTAAAGCTTCTAATGAAACATTGAACAAATTTTTAAGATGGGATTTTGCTTTAAGTAAAGAAGTTTGGGATCTTTGAAAGAGCTGTATGATTTCCAGTCTCTAACACACAGTAGCTGTGTGACCCTGGGCAAATCATTTAATCTGTAAGTGCTCTAGGCTAGTGGTTGTTGCTGCTGTTTAGTTGTTTCCAACTCTTCCTTACTCCATGTACCATACTGTCCAGGGGATTTTTTTTTAAGGGGGAGGGCAGGGCAATTGGGGTTAGGTGACTTGCCCAAGGTCACACAGTTGGTAAGTGTCAAGTGTCTGAAGCTGGATTTGAACTCAGGTCCTTCTGACTCCAGGACTGGTGTTCTATTCACTGTGCCACCTAGCTGCCCCCCGCCCCCAGGCTTTTCTTGACAAAGATAGGGTTCATTTCCTTCTCCAGTGGATAGAGGCAAACAAAGGTTAAGTGACTTGCCCAGGGTCACACAGCTAGTAAGTGTTCATGGTCAAATTGGGTCTTGGTGACTGCAGGCTTGTTGTCTGTCCACTGAGCCACCCAGCTATGTCCTAGACCAGCATATCAAACTCAAATAGAACTGGGGACTTCTAAATTATACATAAGGATCCCTGCATGTCACATATTGACAGTTTTAAAATGTAATTTTATCTGTGCTTTATTGTTATTTTTATTGTTTTGTTAAATATTTCCCAATTACATTCTAATCTAGTTCAGACATCGCTTGGGGGGGTTGCAGGCTTCACTTGGCCCCTGGAGCAGCCTGTTCAACACCTCTGTTCAAGGCAACTTTTCATTGCTGTTGTTTCAGAGAAGAAGGTACCAACTTGCATTGGTAGAAGATTTTCCCTCATCTGGGAGTTGCCTGTATAAATGAAATTACATATCCAGTCCCTCCCCCCTGTGATTTCCCGAAGACAATCCTGATGGCCATCTGCCTTTTATTTGGTCCTCGGCCCAGCTTCCTCTGTCTATCTGTAGTGTCTGACTGAACAGCTCAATAGACTGTCCAACTGTACACAATGGTCTAAGCAACAAGGACTGTTCATCCACTTGGTTTTTCTACTTAATTTAGGTCTTCTAAGTCTCCTTTTTCTCCAAGGTAATGTTTTTCATCTGACCCTCATGGGGTATTATCTCAAGGAACTTCATAACCCAGGCTGTCCTTCCTGGACATTCTCTTGTTTTTCATTGTCCTTATTTTACAAATTAAGAAACTGAGAACCAGAAAGGACAATTGACTTGGCCAAGGTCACTTGTGTTGCAAGCAGCTGAGTCAGGACCTCTGACTTCATATCTAGTTAACTAAAGACATATGCTTAGAGAGGAGCAAAACCAGGATCAGAACCCAGGACTTCACATTCCCAGGTCATGCTCTAGGAATCATTTAGGCCAATGCCCTCATTTTACAAATGAAACCGGGAAAGATGGGATTGTACAAAGTCACCCAGCTCTGTAGTTGTTATTGTTCAGTCATGTCTGGCTCTTTTTTACCCCATTTGGGGTTTTCTTGGCAGAGATATTGGACTGATTTGCTCTTTCCTTCTCCAGCTCATTTTACAGATGAGGAAACTGAGGCAAACAGGATTAAGTGACTTGCTCAGGGTCATATAGCTGGTAAGTGTCTGAGGCCGAATTTGAACTCAGGTCTTCCTAATTTCTATCCATTGTACCACCTAGCTGCTGCATTTCCCTCTCTACTCATGCTATTTTGTTCTTATTAATTCTCAGGGCTTTCTATCACCTTCCATGCAAATAAGTCCTATATCTACCTTCTTATTCTAAGTTTTAGAAGTCTAGCTAGTATAAGAATTATTTCTTTAAAACTTTAGCAGAAATGATGTATGATCACATCTGGAACAAATATCTTTTTGCAGGGCAACTATGTAAGGCCCAGGTGATTACCTCCTGAGATTGATCTAGTTAGGTTACAAATTTCTTGTTTCATTAATTTGGTGAGTTGATGTGGGCTAGTAGCAGCAGTGTCTCTAAGAACTATCTCTGATAATTTTCTGGATTTCTTTGATCTTCATCATGATCTCTCCCATCTAATTTCTAATTTTGAAGACTTGGGTTCACTTTATTTTTTTGATTAGCCTGAGTCATTGCCAATTTTATTAGTTTTAAAAAACCTTGTAAAGGGGCAGGTAGGTGGCATAGTGCACCACTCCTGGAGTCAGGAGAACCTGAGTTCAAATATGGCCTCAGACACTTGACACTAGCTGTGTGACCTTGAGCAAGTCACTTAATCCCAATTGCTTTGCCTTCCCCCCCTCAAAAAAACCAAAAACAAATGAAAGAACAAAAAACAAAACAAAAACCTCATATTTAGTTACCATTTCAAATGTTTTCTTAATGTTAATTATATTAATCTCTGATCTTATCCACACTTATTTCTCTAATGTTTCTCTTTGTTGTTTGTTCCTTTTCTAAATGTTTTATTTATAACTTTTTCTCCCTCTCATTGGTATAGGAATTAGGAAGTTGGAATGTTCTTCTGGGTACTGCTTTGGATATTTACCAAAGATTTGGAAATCTTTTAGTGACATTATCTCTAATGTAATTTTAAAATTGTTTTTATATTTTTTTTCTTTTACATGCTACACTGCTGTGTACTCTAATCCAGTGACACTGCTCCTAACTCTGGGCATCCTCTCTAGCTGGCCCCCATGCCAGTAATGCTCTCCTTCCTCATCTCTATCTCCTGGTTTCCCTGGCTTTCTTCAAGTCCCAGCTAAGGTCCCACGTTCCACAGGGAGCCTTTCCCAATCCTTCTAAATTCTAGTGCCTTCCCTCTATTGATTATCTCCAGTTCAGCCTGTAGATAGCTTGCTTTTGTATAACTACTTGCATATTGTTTCCTTTATTAGACTGTGGGTTTCCTGAAGTCAGGTTCTGTCTTTTGACTTTTGACTTTCTTTGAATTCCCTTAGCACAGTGACTGACACATAGGAGGCAATTAAGAAATGTTTATTGACTATCTGATAGTCATTATTTATTAAGTAACTTTTTTAGTTTCCATAGGGATGCCTACATCTTTTATTCATTGTGTATTTAGTATTACTTTTAATGAGTGGTGATCCATAAGTGAGCTAATGGAATCTTTGGCTCTCCATATTTGTCTTTGTCTCTATTATGACCCATCAGATAAACTAATTTTTGCATTAATTCTGCAAATGCCAGAACAAAAGTATAGAAGATAGTAAACTCCTCCTGGGAGATTCTCTTTTCCCTGAAGAGAAAAGAATTGCTTTGTTCCTGGGCTTAGTTGAAAGTCCTTTCTGTTTTGTAGGTTTTTGTCAAGTTGAAAAAAGCTTCTCCTTGATAGTTTGTCAGCTCAAATGCTTGCACGGAAGCTCAAAACACTTTCCCTTTTTATAGAGAACTTCTGTTCTTCCCTACAGAAACCTCAGATGAGAGATAAGACAAATAAAGGTTTGTGTAAGAGGCATAAGGTGTAAGGTATACTTTTGGCTTGCTGCATTGAGACCATACCATATACATATACATATACAAGGTCTACTTTAAGTAATACTGTTTAGCTTTGCAGTTTCTTTCCTATGCATCCTTTTGTTAGAATTATCCTATGTTTGGATTGTATTAAAATAGTAGGTGCCCCCATGTGTAACATGGTCATGTATAGCAAAGTACTGAATACTCCATTTGTCAGTAAACATTTATCAATTGCCTACTATTTGCCATGACTGTGCTAAGGGCTAGGTCACAAAGAATGGCAAAAGACAGTCCCTGCTCTCAGTGAGCTCAAAGTCTAATGGAGGATAGAACTTGCAAGCAGCTATGGACAGACAAACTATGTGCAGGCTAAATTGGTGATAATAAACAGAGGGAAGGCACTAGAATGAAGGAGGATTGGGAAAGGCTTTCTGTAGAAGGTGGAACCTTAGCTGGGATCTGAAGGAAGCCAAGGAATTCAGGAGGTAGAGGTGAAGAGAGAGAGCATTCCAAGCATGGGGGCCAATCAGAGAAAATGCCTGGAGTCCAGGGATGGAGGATCTTGATTAAGGAGCTGCAAGAAGGCCAGTGTCATTGGATGGCAGAGTACATTGCGGGGTGGAAGGGTGGAAAATGTAAGAACATTGGAAAGGTGTGTGTCTGAGAAGGTTTTGAAGGGCTTTGAACACCAAACAAAAGATTTCATATATGATTCTGAAAGCAATGGGGAGCCACTGACCCTAAGTGATTAAGGGAGTGACCTGATCAGACTTGTGCTTTAGGAAGAGGTCTTCAACAGCAGAGGGGAAGATGGACTAGATTTTAGTCTAGAAATACCAAATACACAATATTTCCAAGGGCTTCCCAAACCAGATTGAAATGTAAGTGGGAAATATTTAACAAAATAAATTAAAATGCAATAGAACATAGGTAATGTTAATATGGAGTTTTCTAAGTCAATGTGCTACCCACAAGCATGCTTCTGTTCAGTTTACTGGTTCCTATTTTCTATCTGAGTCTGACACCAATGGATTAGTGTAAGGTGGGATTTGTGGCAGGGAGACCAACCAGGAGGCTATTGCAATAGTCCCAGTACGAGATAATGAAAACCTGCAGGCTTTCAGGGCAATGGCCATGTCACAGGAGAGAAGGGGATGAATTCAAGAGATATTATAAAGGTAAATCAGCAACCCTTGGTAACAGATTAGACGTGAGGAGTTAAAAAAAAAGCAAGGAATCAAGGCTGATATCTAGGTTGTGAGCCTCAGTGGTTGAGATGATGGTAATACTCTGCACAGTAATGGGGAAGTTAAAGAAAAAGAGAGGGTTTGGAAAGAAAGAGAATAAGTTTAGTCCTGGACATATTGAGTTTAAGATATCTATGGGACATCCAGATTAAGATGCCTGAAAGGCAGTGGGAGATGTGAGATGGGAGGCCAACAGAGAGGTTAGGGCTGGATCAACAGATTTGAGAATCATCAGCACAGAGGTGATCATTGAGTGCATAGGAGCTGATGTGGTTATCAAATGAAATAGTATAGAGAAGAGAAGGACGGGGACAGAGCCCTGTGGGATACTCATGGTTAGCAGGTATGACCTGAATGAAAATCCAACAAAGAAGACTGAGAAGTGGTCAGTAAGCTTGGAGGAAAACCAGGAGAGAGTAGTTCGTGAAAACCTAGAGAGAAGGGCTTATTGAGAAGAGAGGAATCCAAAATGTCAAATGCTACAGTAGTCAAATAAGGATGAGGACTGGAAAAAGGTCATCTGACAATTAAGATACTGTTAGTTCCTTTGGAGAGAGAGGCTTCTGTTGAATGATGAGTTTGGAAGCCAGGTTGTAGAGAATTGAGAGAGAGAAAAGGAAGTAGAGGTCTCTATCATAGACAAAGAGCTCTACTGTAAATTCAAGGAGCTTAGCCACAAAGGCAGGAGAGATAAGGGACAACAGCTAGCAAAGACGGATGGATTAGAGGGTTTTTTGAGGATGAGAGAGACTGTGGGCATTTTTGGAAGTAGTAGAGAAGTGGCCAGTAGAAGGGAAAGATTGAAGATTGAGGAAGTGGGGATATAGAAGGGGAAATCTGGTGGAGGAGATGGGATGGAATAGGCTCACATTCATGTAGAAGGGTTTGTCTTAGCAAAAAGGGCCATCTCATTATGTGAGACAGGGGTAAAGGAAGAGATAATGGCAGAAAGTATCTGAACGATATGATATGAGGGGAGAGAGAAGTTCTCAGTGAATGGCTTCCATTTTTTCAGTAAAATATGAAGCAAGGGTCTCAGCTGAGAAGGTAGTAGTAGGGGGAGCCATAGGTTTTAGTGGGAATGAAAGGGTTTGAAAAAGGTGCTATGGCAAATGGGGTAGTGAGTTAATTAGGGAAGTATAGAAGAATTTCCTTGCAGCAGTGAGAATTTCCTTGCAGAAGAGTTCATGTGACATAAATTTGTAGTGGACCTGTTCAGCATGGAGTTGGATTAGCTCACTAAGGGGTCAAGATGGGAAATGGAGGAGCCTGTAGCTAGTGCAGGTGAGAGGCCTGGGAAAGAGCTGAGCAGTCAAGAAATTGGAGGTCACCGTGTGGATGAAAAACAGGCTTTGGGTCTGAAAAGGAGGAGATATGAAATGACAAGAGATCATGATCAGAAAAGGAGATTTCAGAGTTCACAAAGTGGTGCGTTTGTGGGTGATGGCAAGATCAGGGGTCTGATCATCTTTGTATGTGGATGGAAGAGGGAATAATAGGAAATGAGTAAATGGAAGCATTGTGAAGTTTCAGGGTCTGAGGGAGGATCAATAAGTCTATTGAAGTCCCCTAGTATGAGGCAGGAGATAAGAAAAGACTGGGAGCCAGGTAGTAAATTCTTTGAGGAAAGAAGAGGAGCTATCTACTGATCTCCTGGAGATCAGCAGATAACATCTACTAGAATCTTAATTGGCAGGTATATATGGAACAAGTGACCCTCTAAAGAGGTGAGATTACTGAGTAATGACGGTAGAGAGGGAACCTGGTAGTTGTGGTGAGTAATAAGGAGCATGGGGCCGACTCAGTTCCATAGAATAGGCATACTAAGGAGAGACTGATCCTTCCCTGGCTCAGATCACTTTTGCTTCAAGCAGGGGTGTGATGGAGCCAGCTCTCACAAAAACCCACTTGGTTTGTGAGAGTTCCTTATTAAATCTTGTCAATCTATAAATCAGGCCTTGAGTTACTCTTTTGTTGATTACCTAGATTTGAGAAAGTGTTAATATTGCAGATTAAATGTATATCTTTTTTCCTAGTTAATAGCATTTTATTTTTCCAATTACATGTAAAGATAATTTTCCATATTCACTTTTATAAGATTTTGAGTTCCAAATTATTTTCTCCCTTCCCCCTCTCCAAGACAGCAAACTGAAGATTAAATTTAAATTTAAATCTATTCATGTGATACATTTTCCCCAGAGTCCAATTACTGGCACACCCTCATAAAGATTACTCAAGCTCATCAGAAGGGGGACTGTAGGATGATGATGATGATGACTCGGTCGATGACCGCAATGGCAACTACCGACATCTATATAGCATGTTATGGTTTGCAAAGTGTTTTACATCCATTGTCTTATTTAAGTCTCACAACTGTCAGCTAGAAAATTCCAATCTGTAACAAGTCACTGAGACAGAGCTATGAAAATGATCAATCAGTTTATTAGGGATACCAATGGTCCCTAATAAGGAATCAAGACCTTCCTTATGGTCAGGGACCCCAATGTTTGAGGAAAAATTGATTTTATAGCCATTAAGGGGTACCAAAAATAGAATGAGGTGGTAAAATTTCATGATTTGTCAATTCTGGAAGTGGGGAAGTCTTATAGTTGGCTAAGGGAAATGTCCGTCAATCATAACCACTTTGTCAACTGGCCTTTCATATGTCATTAACTACAGGTTACTCAAGTATAGGCTGCCAATTATCTTAGCAGGGGCTTTCCAAAGGTCATAAAACCCTGTCAACAGACCCTGTCTCAGGACCTTCCATATGTCATAAGCCCCAAATGGTTAAGTGACAGCATTCTAGGGTCCAAGGAATTTGTGGTTTTAAAGCAAAGGTCACTAGGGAGTGAGTGACAGTGACTCATAGGAGTAGGGAGGCAAATGAAATCTTATTACAAGTCCTACACTTGTGGGGGACAGGGGTAACATGGCAATAACATTCCTCTTACAGTCTTATAACAGACCTAACAACAGTATAAATCTAGATGATAAATCAAATACACTTAATATAATCACTAATACATGGTGGATCAATCATGACTCTTATCATAACAGCATTAATTAACATAATGAACTCAAACTTAATCCTATTCCACTTAATTCATTAATACAATCACTGATACCCATCAAATCACGATGAACTGAGTAAATGCTGGTCAAATTGAGTAGGGGTGTCAAAATTATCTTCACACATTTTTGCTTCAAGGATCATCTATATAAAACTATGGCTCTGTGTTTATAGGCTTTCCTTGTTTTAGGGAAGATTTGCACTTGCCTTGGGTAGATATTATGCCTCTCTTGCTGGGGTTACCTCCAAAGAGAAGTTTACACTTTATTTGGTAGATAATTATTGAAAGATTATGAGCAGTTGAGTGACAAGTGCAGATCTACATATGAAAGAAAGATTTTGGCAGAATCTAAAGGGAGTGGGTGGGGAAGGGTAGGGGTGGAAAGACTTGTTAGGAAACTATTGTGAAACGTGGGTAATTAGTGCGTGTCTTAGGGTGTTGGCAGTGGGAAATAGAGAGAAGATGAATGCAAGAGATATGGAAAAGGCAGAATCAGCCTCAGAACTTATTAGTTATGAGAGATGAGGGAGAAGAAGAGTCAAAATAATACCAAGGTTTCAGACAAGAGAAGTCAAGTGAATTATGGTGCCACTGACAGAAATAAAGTTAGAAGGAGAACAGGTTTTTGAGGAAATGGAAATATCAGGTACTTATATTAATATTTTGTATCAAGAATTAGCCAAGGGTGACAACAGATTAGAGCACAAGCTCATTTTAATAGAATGAAAGAAAATTATGAACAGTATCACTTTTTTAAAAATATATTTTCCCAATTACATGTAAAGACAATTTTAATTTTTTTTCAAATTTTGAATTCCAAATTCTTTTCCTAACTCTCCTTCCCCCTCATTGAGAAGGCAAGCAATTTGACATAGGTTATACACATGTAGTTATGCAAAACACATTTCCACACAAGTCATGCTGTGAAAGAACACACAGGCAAAAAAATTTTTCTTTTTATTTTTGACATTTATTTTGAACAATTTTGAATTCCACATTTGCCTCTCCCTCCAGTCCTTCCCTACCTATTAATAAGGCAAGAAATATGATACCCATTATACATATGATGTCACACAAATCATACTTTCATATTGGCCATGTTGCCTAAAAATTAAGAAAGTGAAAAACAATACGCTTCAGTCTGCATTCAGAGTTCATCAGCTCTCTCTCTGGAAATGGAAAGCACTTTTCATCATGAGTCTTTTGGAATTGTTTTGGATCATTTAGATCAACAAATCCAGATAGCATGGCTTTTGTTGTTTCCATCCTCCATTCTTCAAGAGGATCAATGACATCATGAAGGTGATGTCTTGAATGTCAGTGAATTGGATTGGTGAGGCAGAGCAGTGCAAAGTTATCAGCCTGACTCTCTTCTCCCCAGGCATCAAAGTCCAGCGGCAGGACAAAACTCAGGAAGATAACTGGCGGTGGCTCAGGACGTCGTGAATGATGGCCTTTCTAAATTAAGGTCTTTCCCAGGTGTCAGTTTGTCTGAGGCCATGTCTATTCAATGAGTCCTGGCTGGGTAAGAATTGAGACAAAAGATGGCCTAATTTGCAATCACAAAAATATCTATCTAGGAGGGGAAGACCCTCAAAGTTACTGGCCAAAACAGAAAGTAATTGCTATTTACACTCATTCGAAGACAGTAAAAGGCTTCTTGACTCGAACTGAATAACAAGGCAAGGCAGATTAATTGTATTTCCTTTCTTCACAAGAATATCAAAAGCAATGGATAATATGGAAATATATTTTATAAGACTGCACATATGTAACCTACATCAAATTGCTTACTGTCTTAAGGTGGGGGGGGAGGAAAAGAGAAAATTTGGAACTCAAGATTTTTTTAAAATGAATGTTAAAAATTGTCCTTACATATAATTAGGGAAAAAATAAAATATATTTTTAAAAGAGTATCAGAAGCATTTATATGTAGAAGTGTGAAGAGAACAAGAAATAATCATGAAATAAAATAAATCTGCCAGCATTTCTCTATCAATCTATTCTTATTGTAGCATATATTGGAACAACCATAATGGAACTCCATTATATAATATGAGAAAGTGGCAACAATACTTAAGAATGTGAAGTTTAGAAAGGCCAGATACATACAGAAAAAATAGTGCTGAAGGTGAAACAATTGTTTTTGGTAAATAATATTTTATTTTTTCCAATTATATGTAAAGATACTTTTCAACATTCATTTTTTATAAGATTTTGCGTTCCACATTTTTCTCCCTCCCTCCTTCCCTTCCCTCTCTCCAAGACAGCAAGCACTATGATGTAGGTTAGACACGAACAATCACATTAAACATGTTTCTTAGGTGAAACAATTTTAAAAGTACTCAGGGATCAGTTTTCAAAATATTCTAAAAAGAGAGAGATTCTAAAACAGGAAAAGATGCTGGAAAGTCTGATTACCCAAAAAAGATGACAGAATAAAACAACTGCTCACTCATGCCTACTTTCTTATCTCTTAAAAATTCTTATAAGAAGCAAGTACTGAGCTTATCAACGAAAATAATAGAAAGGAACAGCAAACGTTTGCAGATGATATTCTGTTGTTGTTCAGTCTTATCTGACTCTTTGTGACTCCATTTGAGGTTTTCTTGGCAGAGATACTGGAGTGTTTTGCTATTTCCTTCTAGAGCTTATTTTACAGAAGAGGAAACTGAGGCAAACAGGGTTAAGTGACTTGCCTAGGGTCACACAGCTAACAAGTGTCTAAGGCTGGATTTGAAATCAGGTCTTCCTGACTCCAGACTGGGTGCTCTAACCACTACCACCTAATTGCCCTACTGCATTAATTCCTAGACTATAATTAGATCTTATCAGCAAAACCTTCAGACCATCAACTTTCTGCTGCATATCCTACCCGGCCAGTATGACTCCATTCTTGTATCTTTGTGGTCAAACACAAAGGTGTATTGTCTCCACCTATTAGAATATAGTTCCTTGAAGGTAGGGACGATTTTTGCTTTTGTGTTTGCAACATCAACACAGCACAGAGCTTGGCACATAGAGATCACTTAATGTTTTCTCACTCCTGCCCTGAAAGAGGTCACTCAAAAGAGATATCCTAGCCTTTCACAAGAGAGAAGCCCAGTTGATGCAGAATGCATATTACCCAGATGATGATGTCAGCAGGGTGGGCAGTCCATTAAGTTGTTTGTCCTTTTTTAATCAGGAGAACCTGAGTTCAAATCCAGCCTTAGACACTTGAAATATTTACTAGCTGTGTGACCTTGGACAAGTCCCTTAACTACAATTTTTCTGCCTTCCTTTTCCAAAAAGACAAAAAATAAAATTCAATGGCAGGACAAAAGTCAAGATGACTGGTGATGGCTGGCTGAGATGCAGTGGATGACTTTGGTGGTTTCAATGTCTGATCAAGCTCGAAGTATTCTACAGGGCCTGCTTCAGCTACCTTTGTGGTGGCTGGAACAAATTGTTTTCATCTGCCCATCCTGTAGGGAGGGAAGTCTTCACATGCTTGGGGTAGACATCCCCCTAACTCACCAATGGGTTGGAGGTCCTCTTGGTTACTCTTATCCTGGTTTAGCCCATTGGTCAACATGGTTTTACTTGGGGTGTGGCCACTGTGCATGCTATAGCTTTTTGGAGCCACAGGTGAAAGGTAGATGACAGGTGGACACCAAAAGTGGATGAGTAGCCCTGAAAAGGTCTCAGCAAGCCCTCACACCGGAGGTGCCAGCCCTCCCTGAACACTCCAAATACCCCATCAGTAAGTTTATCTTGGACTGGACCCTGAAGATGAACAATGAGCTTCCCAGAGTTGAATGGGAGGAGGAAATCAGATTGGATTACATTTGGAAAACTGTGCAGTGCATTCAATAATCCAATGTACTATCATTTTTTAACACCAAAATATTTCTAATGAATCACAATTGCGGTGAGCAATGGAAAGACGCCTAACAAATTCAAACTTGCAACATTGAAAATCATGACTTGCACATAAGGAATGATATAAAATATATCACTGAGCACATGTGTGACTGTAAAAGAAGATGGATGAGTCATATAATCAGAGTCAGGGATAACATGTCACACTGCTATCTAAGAAATATTTATGTAGTATATTAAAAAATTTTATTATAAATTTAATAACAATTAACCTGCTCTCCTGATCAGTTTTGGGCCTCATTTGCTGTCTATTTACAACATTTGTCTAAGGCGCAGATACTAAGGGACTAGCTTTATGGGTTGTTCATCCGGCTATTACATCGTAGTCTAAACGACAGGCACTCTTTAACTACTTGTTTTTTCCTGGATAGATAGTTAGTCCTTTGGGAAACTGCATGGTTCTTTTAAGGATTCTGAGCTTCTCTCTGAAGGCCCATCTTTCTAACTCCAGTATTCTCATAAAAATGTTGTTATAGGGGGCAGCTAGGTGGCACAGTGAATAGAGCACCAGCCCTGGAGTCAGAAGGACCTGAGTTCAAATGCAGCCTCAGACACTTGACACACTAGCCGTGTGACCTTGGGCAAGTCATTTAACCCCAATTGCCCTGCCTTCCCCCCTCCAAAAAGGCAAAAAAAAAAAAAAGTTGTTATGAATATAAGTTGTGAAATGCTAATTACAGTCTCTGAAGAATTAAGTTCAACCTCTCCCAAGAGTAATGGGGAATAGCACAGGCCCTGGGACATGACACATTTGTCATGTCATGTCTGGCCAATTACAGACCCACTCCTTGAAGCACACATAATACCAACTCATGGAGAAGCTTGGTGAGCTTGCTTCTGGGTAGGCTTCTTGGAAGGGACCTTTCACCCTCAAACAGGTATCCTCTGACTATTTCAGAGTCAGAGTTTGCCCTCACTGTATAGTGACCAAAAAAATCATTTTAACCAGATGAACCAGAAGTGAGGGTGCATATAGAAGGCTCTAATGAAAGCAATTTTCAGCCATTTTCTGCTTACGTGACCTTGGGTGTATCTCTTCTTCCACTGGGACTCAATCTCCACATCTTGTAAAAGTAAAGTGGGATTAGATCTTCTCTAAAGTTCCTTTCATCTCTAAACCCATAATCCTATGACCCTGTGACCGGTGATTCCTGGTTCATTTTGACTCTTCAGAGAGCACCCAATCTTCCTTCGTTTCTTTGTATGGCATTCACAAAGCATGAAAAGTCTCTGTGAAAGGTTTCCAGTGTGCTGGGTGGGTTTTCTGTGCAGAGATTATAGAAGCGGCCCAGAATCACAGAGGAAGAAGGTGGCAGGCAGCAGGTCCAGATTTACACTGGTGGACGGAACATCAATGAATCCAACAAGTGGTCTACACTGATGAGCTCACTGAGTCACTGAATTGAGCAGTCCTTGGGGGTTTGTGGAGTGAAAAGAGATCTCACCTGGGCAGTAAGAGTCCTGCCTGGCTTCTAGTCCCAGCTCTGTAACTAATTTACTGGGTCACCCTAAGCAAGTCACTCCTCCTCTCTGGATTTCACTTAATCCTACTTTTAACTGAAGGGTCCAGACTAGATAATTCCTGAGGTCCCTACCAGCTCGAACACTATAGTTTTCTTTGTACTCAGGAAAGGCCCTTGAAATTCTTTCAGGGTGGAGGAAGTGACAAATTAGCTCAGTGACTCTTTTGTGTTTTTCAACCTCTCTATATGCTCCTAATAATAGTAATAAAAATAATAACTAGTTTGCATATGACATTTTAATATTTGCACACTGTTTTCCATATATTATCTCTTAATTTCCACAACGATGCTATGAAGAGCTGTTATCACCCTCCTTTCACAGATTAGGAAACAGAGGCTGAGAGCAGTTAAAGTAACTTGCTTGAGGGACCATTAATGTCTATTCATGTCAGTGACTATTAATGTTTGAAGCAGGATTCAAACCCAGGTCTTCCTTATTCCAAGGTCATTACACTAGCTCCTACCCATGTTGTTGTTGTTTGGCAGCCATAGGGACTTTTAAAATGCCATTTGATAGCAGTTTCTTGATTTTCTAGAGTAACATTCTTTTTTTTTTCTCCTTGATTCAGAATTAAAAATTGTTTCCATCTCATCCTCCTGAAGGTGAGGATAAAAACAAGGCGCCAGACTTGTTCCAATATAGTTCTTGGCAACAGAGCACAAGCCTGCCCAGTCTAGATAGGGCCGAGAGATTGATAGCTGGTTTTGCTAGAACAATTGCCGGTGAGTGTTGGAAAGACAGGAAGAAGCCCTTCGCTTGTATCAGGAAAACTGCCAAAGAAATTAATCAAGAAGGAGTAATCTGAAACTGATGGGGTATTTGCCGGATTGGGGGGTGACCCAGAAATTTTGGATCATATAGTCCAAGACCCCCATTCTCCTCCCAGCCCCAAATTTTGGTTTATTTCATCCCTCCTGGCCCTTTTGAGTTTACGAAAAAAAGGAGCCGCTCAGCGTTACCCCCACAGCACCGATGGGGAAGGCGGACGAGCACCAGCTGGCAGAGCTCCGCGTTTCAGTTTTCGAAAGGAGTCTGGGGAACCGGTTTGAAGGCAGAGTCCGACCGGATCTCTCTCCCAGGATTCCCGAGCCCGTGGAACCACAACTCCCAGGATTCCCCTCCCCTCGGACTGCCCTCCTCTTGGCTGGCGAGGAAATCCACTGGACCCCGCCTTCCAGTCCTCCAAAGGGGAGGGTGACTCTCTTTGGAGCCCGCCCCTGGGACTCGGCGGGTGGCCTGGGAGCTCGGAACGTGGTTTGCAGCGGCTTCTCTTTAACTGCTGCTGCAGGGCAAGAGTCCGAACGTAGCGAGAGACCCCGGCAGGATGCCTGTGAGTACACAAGGGCTGCCTCGGTCAACAGGGTTGGCCATTTGAAATGGAGAGTGAGCACTTGACCGCTGCCCGGTGGGTGACGTTCTTGGGATCCTGGAGTATCTGAGCTGGAAGGGACCCTAGAACATGGAATGTTAGAGCGGAGAATGTGGGAGCCTGAAGGGACCCTAGAATGGAGGGGCTCCAAAACAGGACCTTCCAGATGACTTCGCCCAGCCCCTCTTAATTTTTCAGCTGGAGGAAACAAACCCAGAGAGGGGAAGCGACTTACCCAAAGTTGTTTTGCCCCTCTGCCAGCCGTCCTCCGCCTACTTTCTGCTTCTCCCCAAGAAAAATGTGCCCTTCCCTCCTGGGAGCTCGAAGGGTCTTTCGAAGGACTCATTTTGGGAGTGGGGTCCAGGGAGGAACCCAGAAATAGGAACAAGGCACATCAGGATTTAACTAGAGTTAGGAGAGGAAGCAGGGGAGGCAGGGGATTTCCAGCGGCCCCTGGTCGTCCCCAAGTGCCCCCGTGTATTGTATGCCATGAAGTATCAGGGCATTTTCGAAAGGAGCCCAGGGCACATTTACTTTGGTCTGAGTTGTTTTTGTTTTTGTTTTTTTGAGGGGACAGATAGGCATAACAGCTGACTCCAGAAAATCGGGTGAGATTTTGTTTCAGTTTAAAAGGCACCCCGCCCCATGGGCCTGGCTGGTACAGTCTGCTGCCGGGCTGCCAATTTCACTTGTCATTCCAGTTATCAGTCCAGCCTGAGGACACACTGTAGCTCAGATTTGGAAAGACTGGGACAAAAGACACCCCTTATTTCGAAGATACTGAAGATTGACCAGTGTACCAATAGCCATTATAACTTTTTGGCCTTTTTTTTAAGCTTGCAGTTCCTTCTCCTAGTACCCATTTTCATAGACTTTGAGAGTTAGTAGGAAGAACCTGGAAACATAGAAAGTAGAATGTTAGGTAGAAAAGAAAGAATTAGATATATAAAGATAGAATAAAAATATAAAGATAGAATGTTAGACATAGAAGGGACAGAAACTTAGACTATAGAACACAGAATACTGGAACTGAAAGGGACCTTAGAACACTGACTTTA
Source organism: Petaurus breviceps papuanus (assembly GCF_028583685.1). Lineage (NCBI taxonomy): Eukaryota > Metazoa > Chordata > Mammalia > Diprotodontia > Petauridae > Petaurus > Petaurus breviceps. Next base: position 11,784,522 of record NW_027187344.1, read on the forward strand.
GAGAAAATCCAATCCACCAACCCACCCACCCCCAAGAGAGGGGGAGGGACGTTACAGGCACACAGCTAGTTAGTGGCAGAATCTGGATTAGGACATAGGCCCCCTCCTAAAGCACTTTAAAAAAAAAACACATGAGGAAACTTCTCTAAACACAAACTGCTAAAAAACAGACAAAAGTGTTGGGGGTGGGGAGAGGAAAAGATCAGAGAAATGCAACAGGTAGGTTGTTCTCTGCCCCATCTCTGCTAGATTTCCTTCCAAATTCTTCACAGGCTGTTTTGCCTGTTTCCTGGAGCATGGTTAAAGCAAGGTTGTGTTCCCCAGCCTGAAATGCAGATAATCTAAATCTATTTGCTGAATGCTGAATTCCTTCCTAATGGAGAAAAACAAAAAGTCTGTCTTCCTTCACACACACACACACACACACACACACACACACACACACACTCTCTCTCTCTCTCTCTCTCTCTCTCTCTCTCTCTCTCTTTCTCTCTCTTTCTCCATCTCTCTCTCCCTCTTTCCCCTCTCCTCCCCCCTCCCTCTCTCCTTCTGAACTAGGCTGTAGTTGAGAAAGAAACCAGAGAATGTAGGAAAGAGATCCCAGTTGTTCAGGTCCACACTGAGCAGGCTGGCCCAGGACTGGTGGGAGGAAGTCTCCCTGTCATACATTCAGAGGCCTATTGCAATAAATCACCCACCATTTACAGTGCAGCATTGCATGCCAATGGCTTTATGAAGCTCCAAGAAGTTATGACAGACATATCCATGCCCAGCTGTGCTGGAGTGGGCTGTAGCTAATTTGAGTGGGTTAAAGGGGAAAAATAAAACAATCTCATTACTATGGTCTCTTAAAGTTTACCTTCCTAGAAACAGTAGAACGAAACAGTATTTATAAAGCACTTACTATGTACTAAATGCTGGTGACACAAAAGAAAAATGGAGACATTGCTTGCTCCTATGGAGCTCGTATTCTGATCAGGGGACAGAACATATAAAGGAGGATTTGTGTTTATAATGATCTCATAACCCCCATTTTACAAATGAAAAAAATGAAGCTCAGAAAAATCAGGTGACCTGCTCTGGGGCCAGGTAATTAATAAGCACTGGAGTTGGGAACCAGTGTTCTAGTCCAGGGGTGGGGAACCTGAACCGATGTCTGTCTAGACCTTCTCTTGAAGGCTTGGCACCCTGACGTCTCCTTGAGTCTAAGTAAATACCTACTACCCCTTAATGTGCCAAAGGGATGTGTTTGCTTGGATTTGATAGGATGTCAGAGGTGGAATAGACCTTAGGGGCTATTTAGATTCATGTGCAGGTGAGGAAACTGAGGTCCTGAAAAGGGGATTATTTTTCCAAGTACACACCACTAAATTCAGGAGACAAGCAGGGTTAGATCCTTTCTGGTCTCAAGACTCTGGTCCAGAGCACCTTCTACCTGTTTCACACTGCCTCTCAATCTTTTTTTTTTTTCATTGAAACACTTGCTCTCCAAGAAAGTCCAACTCCCTTCCTATTCTATTTGTGAAATGCTGTGTTATACTAATCAACTCTGTGAGCCTGTTTTTTGTTGTTGTTGTTGTTTTTGGAGTGGGGAAGGCTAGGCAATTGGGGTTAAGTGACTTGCCCAGTGTCACACAGCTACTACGTGTCTGAGGCTGGATTTGAACTCAGGTCCTCCTGATGCCAGGCTGGATGCTCTCATTCACTGTGCCACCTAGCCATCCGTATCTGCTTTTTGTTGAGTGTGGGAGAGGTGGGTGGGGAGGCTGACCCAGATTGCCGGGGAACCAAATTGGGGCTCTCCCACATTCCTGGAAAAACAAAAGCAACTTCCTGAAGAAATGTTTTCAGAATGACCCATGTGACTGGGACTGTAAGTCCTGTTTTTCTCAGTGGTAGTTAAGTGCACGGAAAACTAGCTGGTGTCATGGGTAGAGCTGTGATGCCCACACCAAAGGGGCGCAGGCCGAATGTGAGAGCATGGGAGTGATGAGACACAAGCCGGGCGGGAAGCTGTCTAGTTTATTTATCTGAGGGTAGGAGTTTATATACAGATGGCAAAAGTGATTACATCTGGTATTCTATCCGCTAGTACTTTATTCCATTGTGTGCACGTGTGATCACTTCTTGGTAATCGCCCTGTTTTCTTGCTAATCAAGGAAAGATGGTGAGCCAATCACCCTGAGCAACAATGAGCTTTCACTGGAGGGAGGGGGAGGGGGGAAATAACCCTAGGGAAATCCTGACCCAGACTCTACCCATGATTGGCTGGACTGGCTCAGTACTGGCCCTCTACAGGGCTCTGGGCCTGGAGTCAGGAAGACCTGAGTTCAAATCCAGCCTCAGACACTTAGTAGTTGTGTGACCCTGGGCAAGTCACTTAACTCTGTTTGCCTCAGTTTCCCCATCTGTAAAATGAGCTGGAGAAGGAAATGGCAAACCACTCCGGTATCTTTGCCAAGTCACACAGTTGGACACGACTGAAAATGACTGAACAACAAGAAGTAAAATATGTTGGCTATTAAAGATGCCAAATATGCTAATTGATGGGAGACAAAAAATAAGCAGCTGGCTAAAAAGACAATATCCTTCAGTGCTGTCAGCACCCTGGGATATCTGGGGATGTATGCCTAGGCCCCAGCCAGAAGTTTTATTTGCTAGTTATTTTCAGTTCAGAATGTCCTAGAGAGGCCCATAACCTGGTTCTGAATACCTTTTCCCTGTCTATTTGTCAAAACCCCATGAATTTGTTGAGGGTTTTCACTGGATCATGGGGTTTTGGAGTGGGAAGTGTTCTATACTACTTATTTCCAGGGCTAACCTTACTATAGACAGAGTAAGGTGACTTGACAGTCTTGCCCTGGTAGTGGGATCTCTTTAATTGCTGATCTGTTCATCTGTGCTTCAAGTGAGAGGCAGCTCTAGTGATAAAGAAAATGACTGGACTGTGGCTCAGAGGCCTTACGTCCAAACGCCAGCCCTGCCCCTGGCTATCTGTATGACTATGGGCAAGTTGCTGGATTTCTCTGGGCCTCTCTTTCCTCACCTGTAAAATGAGGGGCTTGGGGTAGATGACCTTCTGTGTCTACATCTATGATCCCTTTTCTGAACATATAATATGGCCACTCACATAGAACAAGGGAGTCCATAGAGGGACTGCCAACCAGGAGGGGTAGATCAGATTGCTAATCCTCTAACAGATGGGTTTGAAAACAGAAGCCCAAACTGCAAGTGGCAAAGGCCAAATACACGGTCTAAAGGATGCCACAGACTAGAGAAAACACACAGAGAAACAATAACTGGCCAAAGGCCATGTTCTTCCTCTGTTTCATTTTGTTTTTCCACTCTTAGTGGGGCTTTGAGGCTCCTAGAGCTCAGGAGGTCAGCTCAGTTTTGACCCAATTCAACTGAGGACAAAGGGTATGTCACAGCCCAGAGACAGAATGTACCTGGTCAGCCTCCATGGCTTGGATCAAGAAAAAAAAAAACCTAAAACATTAGAGCTAGAAGTAGGTGAAGGAGTGAACCCTCTCATTTTATAGATGGCAAATTTGAGAGGGAAAGACACTCACCCAAAGTGTCACATCAGGTCAGTTCAGAGGGAGGAATGAAACCCAGGCCCCCAGACTCACAACCAATCCCCTTTCCACTATATTCTTCTCTCCAAATGAATGTTAACAGTTTTAACTTTTTAACTTTCTCTAACAGTTAAAAAGAAATTCTATGATTCTATAGTCCTACAGGTTGTGAGGGAAGGAGAGAAATGGAGAAGGCCACAAGGCTTTGTTTGACCCAGGGGTGGCAAACCTGCAGCCTCAATGTGGCTTGTGGCCCTCTAGGTCCTCAAATTTGGCCTTTCACATAAAGTTTGGGTTCAGTCAAAGGGCCACACTTGAGGATCTAGAGGGCCACATGTGACCTCAAGGCTGAAGGTTGCCTACAGCTGGTATAGCCAATGTGTGATTACCCACAGGGCTCCATTGCTCTGGTCTATAGTGACCAAAGTTCCATGACCCTTAATTGGAGAAATATTTGGAAAATTCAAGGTCTGACAAGATTTAAGACAGCAAGTCTGTTGGCCCTTCTTAATAACTGTCTCAGCCTGGTCAGTTGAACACCAAGAATCTGTCATTGCCTTAGTGTGACAATTTCCTCCACCATATGTAGGTCACAATATAACTTAGTAGATAATAGTTATTTCCAATTCTGTTCAGCTCCAGCATCATTCACAATAACATACAACCTTACTGGTCACAGAATTATGTGCTCTCCCCCCCCCCCATCTCCCTCTCCCTCTCTCCCTCCCTTCCTCCCCTGACTTTTTTCTTTTCTTTTTTTCTTTTTATTATTTTGTATTTTATTTTTCCCCAGTTCCATGGAAAAACAATTTTCAACATTCATTTTTTAACACTTTGAGTTCCAAATCCTCTCCCTTCCTCCCTCTCTGATCCCTTCATTGAGAAGGCAAGCAGTTTGACATAGGTTATATATGTGTAGTCATGCAAAGCACATCCATAATAGCCTGATTTTTTTGTTCATGAGAACAGGAAATCTTCTATTCTCCAGTCTCACCTCTGTCTTCTAGCCCTTGTTACGAACACTAGTTCCTGACCTAGTGAGGAGCAAGGCCTGCTCCAAAACAAATTCTCCATGAACATCTTGAAAAGGAAGGGGATTAGATGAGTTCATCCCAGTTCCCCTTGGGAGCACTGAATAAACCATGAGGAAACAAGGTTAAGGCTAACGTTTCTGGAGCCCCTGCTCCTTATTGGCTGGGGAGAGGACTAAGCTGGTGACAAAGGTGTGATTATGCCGTGTCTCCGAAGGATCAGAGGGAGTTCCTGGCATCTGGGGCTGGTTTTGCCAAACCACACAAGGACAGGATTAGAGTGATGGATTTAGCTGATGTCTTAACTGGGGCCATCCATTACCTAGGGTAGAGTGACATTTCATTTAGAGGCCACAGGCAGCATTGGGAGTTAATTAGCAGTATAGAAAAAATAGAACTTAGGAAGTTAAGAATAATTACTTAAGAAACTTCCGGATGGTAAGAAAGGGTGAGCTCCTCTGCCATGAGGTCTGTCTCCCTAGCAGCCTCCTCTTGCTGTCCCAGGATGTGAGCCCTCCATCTCTCAGTTACCTTCTAGTGCACCTCTGCATGTTTGCCTCAGGGCAAAAGTGCCTAGTTACCGCTCCCTTGTATGGAGAGATAGAGGATTGAGGTGGCACAGTGGGTAGAGTGCTGCATCTTACTGACTTCAAATTCAGTCTCAGATGCTTCCTAGCTGTGTGACCCTGGGCAAGTCACTTAACTGGTTGCCTCCGTTTCCTCATCTGTAAAATGAAGTGGAGAAGAAAATGTCAAACCATTCCAGTACCTTTACCGAGAAAACCCCAAATGGAGTCACAAAGCGTGAGACACGATCGAAAAAACAAAAGACAGAGGATTGACGGTCCAGAGCCTCTTTTGGGAGACTGAGTACCTTTCTGAGATAACAATAATAACATAGAATTCATTTTCTTTCCTGTCATGCTCAACCTGCTTCCCCACTTCCACATTACTGTTAAGGTCACCGCTATCCTCCATAGCCAGCAGGCAGCCACGAGTCTTTCTGAGTCTCCCTTCACAGCCCAGCTGCCCCTGTATTTTCTGTACCTGTGACTTCCTCTCCATTCCTGTGGCTACCATACTACCATCCTAGTTCAGACCCACATCGGTCCTTACCTGGTGCTCTATAGCAGCCTCCAGATTGGTCTTCTTGCCTCCGTTCTCTATCTTCTCTATCCTCTACAGAGCTGTTAAGGTAATATCGATAACTCACAGGACTGCCCACCTCCTTCTCCTGCTGAGAAGTTCCAGTGACTCCTGTTAGCTTTAGGATTAGATAGAAATTCTTCTGGGCATCATTTAAAGCCCTTCACAACCTGGCCCCACTCCACCTTTCCAGGCTTCTTGCTTATTCCTTCCTCTCTTGTGCTCTGGCTTCCAACCGAACTGGCCTCCTGGTCGTGTCCTGGCTAGGCCATCCTATCTCCCCTCTCTGTGCCTTTGCTGAGACAGTCCCTTATACTCGGGATCCTCACCTCTTGTAATCTTTCATTCTGTTTTAGGATTCAGCCTAAGAACAATCTACTACCCAAGGCCTTTCCTGACTGGCCCCAGACACTAGTGCCCCCCTCTTCTCGAAGTTTTTAAGTTTATATGTGAGAGATAAGGGGGTGCAGTGGCTGGAGAGCTGGCTTCACATTCAGGGAGACCTGGGTTCAGATCCTACCTTTGACATGTACTATGACCCTGGGAAAGGCACTTGACTTTTCAGTGCCCCTAGGAATCATTCTAATAGGTTCAGTTTATATTAGTTCAGTAGCTTTCAGTCGTTTCCACATTTGGAATTTTTTTTGAGGGGGGAAGGCAAGGAAATTGGGGGTAAGTGAATTGCCCAAGGTCACACAGCTAGTATGTTTGTCAGGTGTCTGAGGTCAGATTTGAAATCAGGTCTTCCTGACTCCAGGGCTGGTGCTGTATTCACTGCTGCCCCCTGGAACTTTCTTGGTAGAGATATTGGAATGGTTTATCATGTCCTTCTCCAGCTCATTTTACAGATGAGGAAGCTAAGGCAAACAGAGTTAAGTGACTTACCCAGGGTCACATAGTCAGTAAGTGTCTGAGGTTGGATTTGAAATCAAGAAGATGAGGCTTTCTGACTCCAGGCCTGGCTCTTTATCCACTGCCCCACCCAGCTGCCCCTGTATTTACTTATATTTATGTTTGCTGACTCCAGGATAAAAGATGAGCTCCTTGAGGTTGGGGACTGTTGCATTTGGGGCCGTAGCACAGTGCCTGGCACTTAATAAATACTTGTTGATTTCTATGGCGCTTTAAGGATTGCAAAATACTGTTCTTGTGCTACCTTGGTGTTGTAGGGAGTATTCATTTTATAGTACCAGTTTTACAGAAGAAGGAACTGAGGCTAGAGAAGTTAAGTGACTTGCCCAGAGGCACACAATTGTCAACTTCTGCAGGCATCTTCAGAAAGGCCTGAACCATGATGGGGTCGACAACAATAGTTTGTGGTTGAATGGATTCGGCCTTGTTTGTTATCTGAACCAATCTGATCAGTCCACAAACATTTATTTAGGGCTTACTCTGTCCCAGGCATCATGCCAAGTACTGGGGATACAAAGAAAGGCGAAAGCAGCCCCTGTCCTCAAGGAGCTTACGTTCTTGCAGGGAGACTTGTGCGTAGACACAAGATCCCTACAAATGCTCCTCCTCTGGGAAGTCTCCTCTGCTGGTTACTCCAGCCCATATCTTTCCTTCCAGTAGCTAACTGTGGCACTCACTGTCCATAGCACATATTTGACTTCTAGTATATCTTCCCTTGTCTTTTCCTTACTGGACTGTAAGCTCTAGGAGAACAGAGATGGTGTTTTCTGGTACTTTTGTATCTCCTGTGACACCTGAACTGTAGTAGTTTTATGGAAGGTGTTCCATAAGTACTTTAATGAACTTTAATTTAGCCTTAACCAACTGTAGAAAGGCAACAGTATTTGTCATCCCATATGCCCAATATTCTTAGAAAAAGCAATCCCAGCAGCAATATGCTTCCAAAGTAACCTGCAGAATCACAGAAACCTAGGGTTGGAAGGGATCTTAGAATACAGAATGTTAGAACATAGAATGTTGGAGCTGGAAGAATCCTTAGACCCAAGAATGCTAGAATTTTTTTTCAGATGATTAAAACTGGAAGGGACCTAAAACAGAATATTAGGCCAGAGAGGACCTTAAAGCTTAGAATGTTAGAGCTGGAAGGTGGACCTTGGAACAAAGGATAAGGGGAGTGGAAAGCAACCTTAGAATAAAGATTGTTGGAGATGGAAAGGGTATTAGAACAAAGAATGCTAGAACTTAGAATGTTAGAATTTTAATACTTAGAGTATTAAAATGAAGGATATTTAAGTTAGAAAGAACCTTAGAGCTTAGAATATTAGAGCCAGAAGGGAACTTGGAACAGAAGATATTGGAGCTGAGAGGGACCTTAATCCTCTTCATTTGACATATGGGGAAACTGAGACCCAGAGTGGTAAAGTGACTTGTCAGAGATCAGTCATGGGGTTCATAGCAGAGCTGGGACTAGAGCACAGATCTCCTGACTCCAAATGTCCAAGGTAAAGGATGCCTTTGAGGGGAAACAGCAACCACCCTTGGTATTTCTCTGCCATGATAAACACTAGTGGGACTTGCTCTAGATAAGGGCAGTTTTTCTAACCTCAGCACCTGGAGAAAAGAAGTCTCTTTATGGTTGTTAATTGTGGAACAGCCCACAGGAAAACCAGTCAGGGAGTCAAAACAGAATGACCTGTAGGATGAGTGACCTTGAAACTGGCCAGTGTTACGGTCAAGAGAGGTTCTGATCCAGCCCTAGGGATAGAGCTGTGGGCTGAACAAATGGGTGTCACATTCAGTCTGGTCTTTGGTTCCCCTCAGACCCGAGTATCATTTTTTTTTTTTTTTGGAGGGGGGAAGGCAGGGCAATCGGGGTTAAGTGACTTGCCCAAGGTTTTACGGCTAGTAAGCATTAAGTGTCAGAGGCTGGATTTGAACTCAGGTCCTCCTGACTCCAGGGCAGGTGCTCTATTCACTGTGCCACCTAGCCACCCCAGACCTGAGCATCTCAAGAGAACTTCGTAACCTCTGTTAGAGCAGACCTCTAGCACTGAGGCATCATACACAGTAAGTGTGGCAGGAACCAGATTAAAATGTAATTGGGAAATATTTAACAGAATGAAAAAAGATATGATAATACATAGATAATGTTAAAATGTCATTTTGTAAGTCAATATGCAGGGGCAGCTAGAGGTACAAGTGGATAGAGCATGGGGCCTGGAGTCAGGAAGGCCTGAATTTAAATGTGACCTCAGACTCTTACAAGCTGTGTGACCCTGGGCAAGTAACTTGATCCCTATTTGCCTCAGCTCCTCACCTGTAAAATAGGGACACACTGAAGAAGGAAATGGCAAGCCACTTTAGTATCTTTGCCAAGAAAACCCCAAATGGGGTCACAGAGTCAGACTGATCCCACAGAGAAGATGGAACGACAAAGTCTGTACAGTATGTAGCCAGCAAGGTTACTTATGTGATTATGCCCCTCCCCATTTGCGTTTGACTTCACTGCCCTCAAGTCTCCTACTGTGTCCGAAGGCATTCTTTTAGGGGCTATAAGAGTCACTCCCTGAGTGCAAAGATGACTGAGTTTGAAGTTGCAGAGATCATTTCCTCAGAGACTAGTAACACATGGCTCACATATCTTGGGGAGTCACCTTGTACTTCTGGGCCCTGTTTTTCTCTTCTGTGAAATTAACGAATTGGAATCTTCAAGGACTCCTAGCTCCAACCTTCTATGGCTCTTCTGGTTGTGTTCAATGGCTCCGGGAGACTCGGAGGGCTGAGCAAAGTGGGCAGCACTAAGTGGCCCTGTTTTGGAGACACTTCTCACCTGGGAGTGGGTGGGAATTATCATTTGCTTGAGAAGCCTTGGGCCCAGCAACTCTCTCTCAATCTCCAAAATCCCGATTGAGAAGTGAAAGCCTCAGGCAAAATGAAATCATCTACGGTCCACGAGGAAATTTGCTAAGAATTATAACCAAAGGAGTGAACCATGAAAAAGAAGGAACAAAACAAAACACAAAAGAGAGACAGCAAGTCGTTTACTTTCATCTGCATTCAAACTCTGTAGCTCTTTCTCTGGATTCCGAGAGCCATCATAAGTCCCTTGGAGTTGTCTTACAGCCTTGCATTGCTGAGAGGAGCCCAGTCTATCAAAGCTGGTCATCACACATACGATCTGTCTGTAATTGTGTACAAAGTTCTCCTGGTTCTGCTCCTCTCACTCGGCATCAGTTCATATAAATCTTTCCAGGTCATTATGAAGTCCATCTGCTCCTCGTTTCTTATTGCATAATAGTATTCCATAACATGCATATACCACAACTTGTTCAGCCATTGCCCAATTGATGGGCACCCCCTTAATTTCCAATTCTTTGCTACCACAAAAAGAGCTGCTATAAATATTTTTTGTACAGAAGGGTCTTTTTCCCTCTTAGAAGATCTCTTTGGGCCTACAAGTATTTATTAAGCCACTCCACAAAGTGATTAGGATACAGAGATTGAAAGTAACATTCCATGCCTTTGGTTATAATTCTTTACAACCTGAATAACGTTTAGTGTGAAGGCATTTGTAGAACCTATATCTGATTGCATGCTGCTATGGGGGAGGAATTTGCAAGTCAAGGGATGGTGGAACTGAATGTTGTTAACTAAAAGTAAATAAATACATTTAAAAAAAAAAGATTAGAAAACCCCAATGGCCCCTCCAAAAAAAGCAAAAAACAAAAATCCCAGAAAAAATAAATACTTGTAGGGAAGAAAAATAATCTTTGACATCTAGACACAATGCACAAGGCTAAGGAGGCTGCAGATAGGGTGAGTACCTTGGAAATCACCTACTTTAACCCCCTCATTTTACAAATGGGGAAACTGAGGCCCAGAAATAGAAGTAGTGTATGAGTTCCATAACTCATAGCTAGCATGCTTGCATGAGAAGTAGTGTGGCTTACCGGTAGCAGAAAGGTGATGGGACTGGAAGACATGCATTTAAATCCTACCACTGATAGTTGTGTGAACTACTTGCCTCTCTGAGTCTCAACTTTCTACTCTGCAAAATGAAGATGACAAATAGTAATTATAATATCTATTTCACCGGAGTTGCTGTGAGGATTGAAATAGTTAATTAGGTTAAGTGTTTTGCAGACCTGAATAATAATAATGGTTAGCATTTATAGAGCTTTGAGATATTACCTACAGATATTATCTTTTTTTATTTTTTTGCTTTTTGTAGGTCAATTGGGATTAAGTGACTTGCCCAAGGTCACACAACTAATAAGCGTTAAGTGTCTGAGGCTGGACTTGAACCCAGGTCCTTCTGACTCCAGGGCTGGTGCTCTATTCACTGTGCCACCTAGCCGCCCCTGTACAGATATTATCTAATTGGATATTATTATTGCTATTATTATTCCCCTTTTACAGATGAAGAAACTGAAGCGTCTGTCCAAATCCTCATCCCCTCATACCTGGACTATGGCAATAAAGAGCCTGGGACTTGGTTTTCCTGCCACAAGTCTCTCCCCACTCTAATCCATCCTTTACTCTGCTATCAGTGATCTTCCTAAAGTTTAGATATGACCTTGTCACTTCCCTAACTCAGTAAACTGCAGTGACTCTTCATCTCCAGGAACGAGTTACAAAATCCGCTGTTTGGGGTTTAAAACTCTTCGTCCCCTGCCCCTCCCCTACCTTCTCACACCTCCTCTCACCCTTTCCACTCTGCCCACCTACCTTCCAGCTCTGCACTCCAGTGAGTGAGGCCTCCTTGGGGCCACCCCTCGGCTCTGGACATTCTCTTTGGCTGTCCCTCATGCGTTTCCTCTCATCACAATGCTCCTCCTCCTCTCTACCCACTGGCGCCCTAAGTTCCAGCTAAAATCTCTCCCCCTACAGCAATCCCTTTCCAATTTCTCTTAATTCTAGTGCCTTCCCTTTCCTGATGATTTCCAAAGTATCTTGCATATAGTGTGTTTGTACAGAGTTGTTTTTGTGTTGTCTCTCCTCTTAGACTGTGAGCTCCTCAAAGGCAAAGGCTGTCTTTTGCCCTTTCTTTGTATCTCTTCTTCCTCCCCCTGCCCCCCGACAGTGTTTATCACGGTGCCTGGCACACAGTAGGATGTGCTTATCAACTGGTGGGCAAGCTAGAAAAAAATGACCCAAATATTTCCTCAACTTTTCAACCTGTAACAGTGTCCTCTTGCCTCCGTGTCTCATAGTCATAGGATTTAGAGCTGGCATTGCCTTTAGGAATAGTCTCCTCTAATCCCCCTCACTCCACAGGTGAGAAATCTGAGGCTTAGAGAGGTTTAGTGATTCTCTCCAGGTCACACAGGTTATAAGTAGCAGAAGCTGGGTCTGAGCCCAGGTTTTCTGACCCCTAATTCCCTGCTGCCTGGCTGCTGAAGCAGGAAATCCCCATCCCTCAGGGCCTGGTACAGCACAGAGTCAGGTTCATGCTTGATTTAGGAACAGGTGTATTTGTTGGAAACTGTTAGGTACGCCTCCCTTGGATCCAAGCAAGTTGACTTAACTTTTAAAGAAAACAGTATTTATTTTTCCAGGAGGCTGCCCTTGACTTTTTCTTTCCTTTCTTTCAGATGCATTTCATCTTTTCCAGTGAGGTGGAGCTCCTCTTTGATTTCTGGAGGGTCCACAGTCCAGCCGGTAAAAGTGTGAAGCCCCTTTCTCCCTCCCTCCCTCCTTCCTTCCTTCTCTTCCTCCCTCCTCTCCTTCCCTTCCTCCCTCCTCTCCTTCCTTCCTTTCCCTTCCCTCCCTTCTTCCTTCCCTTCTTTCCCTTCCCTCCCTCCCCCTCCTTCCATTTCCTCCCTCCTTACTTCCATCCATCCCTTTCTCCCCCTCTTCCCTTCTCTTCCTGACTCTAAGTCCAGTACTATATTCACTATAATTCCTAAATGTGACAAGTTGTAGTTATTAGTCATACATGGAGTTTGTTGTTGTTATTGTTTAGTCATTTCAGTCGTGTTTGACTCCTCATGACCCCAGTTGGGGTTTTCTTGGCAAAGATCCTGAAATGGTTTGCCATTTCCTTCTCCAGCTCATTTTACAGATGAGGAAACTAAGGCAAACAGGGTTAAGTGACTTGTCCAGAGTCACACAGCTAGTAAGTATCTGAGGCTAGATCTGAACTCCTGAGAAGTCTTTCAGACTACAGGCCCGGTACTCGGTACTCTACATACTGAGTCACTAGGGTCACATTCAGGTTTTGCTACTTAACTAGTTTTAGGAACTTGGCAAAGACATTAAATTCTGAGTCTCAGTTTCCTCAGATGTGTGGGTTGGACTTTAAGATGACCCCTCAGTCCATCTCCTGACTCTCCATTCAGGACTCACCTGTGGGTAGCGGCTGCAGTTCCAAGCTGGCATTTATTCGTGGTGTACAAGTCAATCCTAATTCTGAGAAGACACTTCATTTAATCTTAAACTGTTAATTTGCATGTCTTCGAAAAATATCATCCATAGGCAAACCAAGCACTCTGTCAACATCTTATTCAATCCTCTCAGAAACCCCATGAAGTAGGTATTATTTTATATTCCCTTTTTACAGATGAGAAAATTAAGGCTCATAATTAGGTGATTTACCCAAGGCTGAACAAATAGCATCCGAGGGCTGGCTCTTTTAAATGTAGTCTCTCTTATCTGAGCCCAGAGGGGTTAAATACTACAGTGAGCATTTGTTAAACCTTGTATATAAAACAGATGTAGCAATTACAAGCTTTTAAAAAGTGGAGATGGTGAGCTCTTAATTTTTTTTATAGGCTGCTTCCAGTGTGTGGCTTCTTCTCTCTCTTTCCTTCCTTCCCTCCTCCTCTCCCTCTCTCCCTCCTTCCCTGAGGTTCTTCCCCTCCCAGTTTGATTTTTTTTTTTAATTAAAGGGGCCATCCCTTGACTCACTTCTTTAAGAGCCCTACTCTCAAAGTGAGAACCTGAAAAGACCTTAGCCTAACAGGGCCAGGGTCTCCCATTGTATTCTGGGCCATCTCCAGTCATCCTAATGTATAACTGTCCATTGGACCCAGATGGCTCTGGAGGAGAAAGTGAGGCTGGTGACTTTGCACAGCCCTCCCTCACTCAAATCCAAGTCAACTGCAAGTCATGTCGTCATCTCCCTGATGTTACGATCCTCTTTGAGAATGAAGGACAAATACAGCAACAGTCTTCTTCCAACCCTTTCTGTACTTGCTGCAAGATATATGGAATCAATGAGAGCATCCTGGCTGGGTAGAGGGGCTGCTGCTTCCAGGTTTGCTCAGCCACCTGAGTTAAGAACAGGAGGCAATAAGATCATGCCTGGGAAGGCATGGCATAGGGGACTTGGAGTGAGGAAGATCTGGGTTCAAATCTTGCCTTGGTCATTTGCTAGCTGTGTGACATTGAGCAATTAATTCAATTTCTCTGTGCTTTCAATTCCTCATCTGTAAAATGAGGTTGGACTTAATAATCATTAAGGTCCTTTCCCCGATCTATGTGAGGGAAGTACGACAGAGGATCATAAGGCGGGGTGCCCTTTGTGCAATGTCCTGAATGTCTTAGATCTACCAGGTTTTAGGCCTTTGGGCCCAACTAGGACAGGGCCATCAGGATAGCCTCTCCCAGTATGGTGCAGGAAGGGGCACAGAACAACCTTCCCAATCATAGAATTATTTTGAAATTTTTAATTTAATTTTTTTCTATCAGTAAAAATCTTTTTCTCTTCTACTCAGTGCCCCCAATGGAAAAAAAATGAAAAAGAAAACCCCTGTAACTAATATACAGAGTCAAATAGATAAGCAAAACTAATTCCCACGTTGGCCTTTTGTGAAGTTGTTTTCTACCATCTGATCCCAGCATAGTCCCCAGAGAAGAGGTCCAGAGGGGAGAGGAGATGGTGACAGAAAGAAGAGCCCCTTACATAAATGATGTATGTAACAGCTTCCAGTGTGTTTCTAATGTTCATTACTTAATTTCATCATCAGAACAAGCATGTGAAAGAGGCAGAGGATGAATTACTATCCCCATTTTATAGATGAAGAAATTGAGGCTCAGAGTTTAGTTACTTGTCCCCCATAACACAGCTAGTTAGTGACAGGGACAGGACCAGTATCTAGGTTTCTGCCCCTCTCTCCTTGTGTACTTCCCCCTTTAAAAAAACCATCATCAGGGCAGCTAGGTGGAGAAGTGAATAGAGCACTGACTCTGGACTCAGGAGGACCTGAGTTCTAATTTGGCTTCAGATATTTGACATTAGCTGTGTGACCTTGGGCAAGTCACTTAACTACATTGCTTTGCCTCCTCCCCTCCAAAAAAAGACAGGGAAAAACCCATCATCAACCACAACAACTATAGTCCAGATAAACATACAGAAATGTAAAACATGAGACCAAGCCCTAGCATTTGAAAAAACAGGACTAAGAGAGTGAACAAACAGTGAAGAAACAAGTAAGATGCTTTTGGTCTGTGTGTCCCCACCATTTTCCTTCCTTCTTCCTCTCTCCCTCTCTCCTCCTTTTTTCTATAGTCATAGTTAGTGTGTTTACAATTCTGTCTGATTGTACAGCTTTTTAGGTCACTGATTCTTCTGGTGTATCAGGCTGCCTTTGAAGGGCAGAGTCTTGGAAATCAAGAGAAGTCTAGCATGACCATAAGGGGCAAAGGACAATAGGGTAAGGTAGAGAGAGCACTGGATAGAGAGTCAGAAGTCTTCAATTTAATTTATTTATTTTTAGTTTTCAGCATTCACTTCCACAAGATCTTGAGTTCCAAATTTTCTCCCCATCTCCCCTACCCCAAGAGTATGTACACTCTGATTGCCCCCTTCCCCCAATCTGCCCTCCCTGTCACCCCACCTCCCTTCTTTTATCCCCTTCCCTTCTGTTTTCCTGGAGGGCAAGATAGATTTCTATACCCCATTGCCTGTATATTTTATTTCCTACTTGCATGTAAAAACAATTTTTAACATTCACTTTTCAAACTTTGAGTTCCACATTTTATCCTTTCCTCCCTCCCCACCCACCCTCATTGAGAAGGCAAGTAGTCCCAATATAGATTATACATGTGGAGTCATGCAGAACCACTTCCATAATAGTCATGTTGTGAAAGACTATATATCTTTCCATCCTATCCCGCCCCCTCCTCCCCCCCCCAAGAGAGCAGAAATCTTGCTGGCTCAATATAATATAATGTAATATAATATAGTTACCATGCAGGAGAGCCAGACCTAGGGTCAGGAGAACTAGGTTTGAACCCCATTACGTCCATTCATTGGCTTCTGTTGCTCATAGGTCAATCATTTAACCTCTCAGAGGCTCTATTTTCTCGTCTGTAAAATGGGGATTGTATTACTTTCACCACCTGCCTCACTGGGTGTTGGGAGGAAAGTTTTAGTTAAAGTGCTATATTCATGCAGTTGTAATTATTACCTAAGTGACCTGGAACAAGTCATGTCCCCATTCTGGGTCTCAGTTCTGTCGCTGGTAAAATTAGGGGTTTCGATTAGATGAACTCAAATCTAATTCTAGGATTTTAGGATGTTTTGACTCTAGGGTTCAAGATCCCGAGCAGGAGGGAGCACAGGTCAGGGTCAGAGGCAGTGGAGAGAAGCATAGCTCTTGAGCTCAGTCTCTGGAACCACACATGGCCTTGGGGAGTCGTCTGGGCTAGGCTGGGGTTGCTGGACCTGGGCTTCCTTCTGCAGGCATGGCCGTTTCTGTGCTCGTGGTCCTCCTTTTGGCCCTGTTGTATGAAAGCATCAAGGTGGGCAAAGTCAAGTTGTTCCACTGGTCCCTGCTCAGCCAGTCCTCAAACCACAGCCAGCCGATGACAGAGTACACGGACCAGGAGTCTACGAGCTCTGGGTCAGCTCAGGCCAACAGTGACCGCACAAGGTAACGGATGGATGAGGCATGGAAACACTGGACCGACCCAGAAGGCTTGGGCAAAACTGCTCTGAGTTTCTCACTTCAGCTCCCAACCCACATTGGGCAGCAAGGACTGGGGCTTTCTTAGCCTAGCAACTTGATCCAAAGCCCTCCTAATCTCGCTGGTCCGCCTGCCCAAATTAAATATTGCCCAAAGGCAGGTGGGAAGAGCTATGGCTTGAGACTCTCCAGGTGGTGAATAGAATGCTCTTCAACCTCCTAGTAGGCTTTATTTTTCCCATGCACTCATGGCCAGCTTTCACAAGCCAGCCACTAGTGGGACCCAATGTAGCTTTGCTAGAGTTCCATGGGATCTGATAATACTGCTTGCATGTATGTAGAGCTCTGTGCTTATTCAGTGCCTTCACATCAATGAAACCGGGCAATATCATTTCCTCCATTTTCCAGATGATGAAACAGAGTGCTGTGACTAGGTCAGAGGCACAGTTTGAAGTAATCTTCCAGCTAGGGCAGGCTGCCTCTCGAAGGCCACTTTTCACCTTATAGCCTTACTTTCCAATCTGGAACACCTCCCCCCCACCCCTCCACCCCCCATCTCTCACTTCATTCTTCTCTAACTCAGCTATCTTGTGTGTCTAGGTTGTTTCTGAGTCACTTGGGCCAGTCTCTGATACATGTCGTCCAGGTGGTCATTGGCTACTTTGTGATGCTGGCTGTGATGTCCTACAACACTTGGATTTTCCTTGGCGTGATCCTGGGCTCAGCTATTGGTTACTACTTGGCCTACCCACTCCTCAGTGTGGGATAGAGGGCAGCGTGGGCCCCAGGGCTGCTGGATGGTTGTTCAGGCTCAACGGGTTGGAGAATCCCATCTCTACTTAGTGATGAAAACCCCACCATATTTAGAAACAGGCACCTCTCCAGACAGTTGTTCCACAGCTCCCTCATCCTCTTCCTTCTGTGGCCTCTTAGTTTGAGGTACAGAGGGCCCTGGGGGGCACATGTGCCCTCTTTCCCCAGGCTGGCTGTGATGGCCTCCAATGGTATTCACCAAGGACCTCTGGTGGGGGTTCTGGCTAAACCCTAGACTTTCCAAAAGCCTGGGAGAAGGAGAGGGGAGCCAGCTAAGCCTGGGCAGCTGATGACTTTGGTGAGCCTGTAAGCTACTCATGCATTTCCTGACCTGGGGGAGGAAGGCAAACTATTTGAAAAGGGAATCGAGGGAGGTGCAAGGCTCCAGATGTGCTCTGCCCCTCCTTGTTGTGCCTTAGTTCCAATGGAACAAACCATGCCAGGTTAACTGTACTTCTCTGACTGTGGAAATAGGAGGCGTACCAGCTTTTCAAATTCACCTTTCTGCCTTAGGAATGCTAGAAAATTTGAGATTGGTGTGTGTGTGTGTGTGTGTGTTTCAAATGACCTAAGATTCATTTTCTCCATTCCCAAACTCCACCCCCCCCCCCCCCCCCAGCCTCACATCACCTCCCTTGGGCATTATCAGCGAAATTAAGGTTTTTAATGGAACACTCTCCCATTATATTCATAGGGATTCAAAGTCTAGGGATTGTAGACTGAGCTCTAGTTGAGGAGTACTGGAGTGAATCCTGATCCTGAAGCTTAGCTTTGTCACTTTCTCACTCTGGGTCTCAGTTTCCTCATTTGTAAAATAAAGGGAATGGGTTAGACTAAATCTTTCAAGTATCTTCCAGGTCCAAATCTGATCCATTTCCTTCACTTTTTCTGAGGGGACACAATGAACCAATTAAGTTAAATGTTGCCAAAGGAGACATTTTGAGGGCTGAAGAGCCTGAAGGGGATGGAGACACTCAGGGGTCTTAAGCGGCTGGGTCTCCTGCAGAAGCAACTGCCTGAAGTCAAGCTGTGCCTTGAAATGATTGACTCTGGGATTCTTGGGTTAACTTTAGCAAATGCACATAGCTTGTTAGTGGCAGATGCAGGGATGTTACCCAGAGTTCCTGACTCAAGCAGGGCTCCTTCCACTGGACTGCACTCCCTCCTCGATGTTTAGAAGGAGACTGTGAAATTGTACCAGGGAAGCAGGATAATTTAGCCTTGCTAGTAAACTTATTAGTCTGGACAGATGTTGATGACCTGCATTCCATCATCTTATTCCAGTCCTTTTCTAATTCAGAAAAAAGGTCAGTGTCATTTAATAACCTTCAAGATCTCATTTCTCTTCACTGTCTCTACCCTGTGACTTGGCAGAGAAAACACTGGATGTTCACTTAAAATATTCATTAAACCGTCTTAGTCTGCTGTTGGACAAAGATTAAATCAAACCTAAGCCATTTATTCCTGCCCAAAAGGAACTTATGGTCTAAATAAAAACGTAATTTATATCTGGCATCTTATTAAATTCATTTTTTTTTAAAGGTGGATTTTAGGGGAGGTTAAGTGGCACAGTGAATAGTGCACTGGCCCTGGAATCGGGAGGACCTGAGTTCAAATTGGGCCTCAGACACTTAGCACTTAATAGCCGTGTGACGTTGGGGAAATCACTTAACCCCAATTACCCTGCCCTCCCCACTCCAAAAAAAAAAGGTGGATTAAAAAGTTACTTTAATTATGTCATTTTGGGGATTAGTGTGGCAAACAAAAAGAGATAGTAGCTGTGGAAGCAACAGAAGAGGAAGAAGGGACAGAAATAATGGAAAGAACATAAAAGAAAATCTTAAGACCAGTGGAATTCATTTCAGGTAATGAAATTTAAGTGAATGGAATTTCAGATATTTAGCTGCTCTACCTAAGGTTTTCCTGCTTCCCGAGGGTCAGCAGAACAGGGATGAGTGTCCTTTAGGAGGGAGAAATAAGTTCTGAGTCTCTAGAAGCTGCCATGACGTCAGTCTTTGGATCCAGCTTCTTAACACTACTATCTATGAATTATAGAGCAGAAATGAACCTCCATCTCCCTTCTTGACTGACTTTCTCATGGTTCCCAAGGGACAGGAAGGCAGACAGGGCTGGGAAGTTGTATTTGACAACAGAGCCAGACTTATGTATAAGTAACTAGGCAATATTGGTTGGGTTACTGGTATGATGGGATTTCAAGACTACCAATTCACTCACAACCCCACCCCCAAAATGCTTTGGTTTTCTGTTAACTAAAATTTTAATAAACATTTTAATTCATTAGAAATCAATTATTTTTGGCTTAAGGTTTCTTATTCTAAAATGTGACTGTGGGAGAAATCATACTAAGATGTAAAGGACTGAAAAGTCATGTAGTTCAAGGTCATAAGTATTAATGGATGAAAAAACTAAAGCCCAGGTAGATGAAGGGACTTGCCCAAGGTTACAAGGTCATTGCCAGAAGCAGGATTTGAGCCCTGGTCCTGATGCCAAAGCCAGGGTTCTTGGTACCACTGCTAGCTGTTATACTTGGGGAGGGGCAATCACATCAGCACATGTGGAACAAGGAAGGAATTAAGGTTATGTCATCACTTTTGGGGGAGGGACAAGGGACTAATGAACCTCTTGGATTAGTCAAACACTTATTGACACCTGGGGAAGAAGTAGAACTGTAATAGATTTGGAATCAGAAAACATTTGAATCCCAGCTTTCCTACTTAATGGTGTGACCTTGGGCAGGAGGCTTATGAATATTGCAAGAGGTGGTCCTAAGGGTGAATATGCCTAGTGGTAGAGGTTTTTGGAGAGTAGCAGGAGATAAGGTTGGGGAGGCAGCAAGTCAAAATCTCTTGGAATTTCTTCAAGCTTCTGTCATACTTTCCCCACAAACATTTCCCAGCATTAGAGGCTTCTGTTTTTCAGACTATTTGCAGTGGAAAGATCCATATAGATCTTTGGGGACAGCTTAAAAAAAAATCACAGGGGGAGAAATTAACTATTGGCTAGAAAGTCAATTTGAGATGAACCGGCCTTTAGCCATCTCAAAGGGCTTGTTCTAATAGGGAACAGGAGCAGCAGCAATAGCCAAGATTCAGAATTTCCATCATATGAAACAATACGCCGATGCTTGTTCATACTGCAAATACTTTATTTCATTTATAATCATTTTTGGGTTTTTTCCACAATGTCTCTTTATAAAGTTTCTCTCTAGCAATGTTGTTGATTTCTCTCTCATTCTACACGCTCAGAGGGCAGGGACTGAATCTCATTCATACTGCAACCAGCACAGCACATAAAAGATCATGACTTAAGACAGGGAAGGTGAACTTCAGGGGCAGTAAGGGCATGGGAAAGGATTTAGCTCCTCAGGCTGTCATATGCTTATCACCTTCAACTGGAACAAGAACAGTAAACACAGAAATCAGAGTTTTCATTTTAACTAAAATTCTTCTTTTTAAAGCCCTATAGCTGTGGGTCCAAGCTGGCTGCATGATCCATATAAGATACTTATATTGATACTAGATAATGAACTCTTTTCATCTTCCGTTTCTGGCTCTGTCCAGACGACGTGGAGCCCAAGTTGTACCCAAACAGGTCCATGGTCCAGGAGATACAACAACTGAGCTTTGGGGACCCTCTAGCTATACCTTCTCTTCTGCAGTCACTGTCAGGTTCACCACAAGGAGTATGAACTGGAAAAAGAGAATTATGGTAGATGGCCTATGGGCTAAAATTCAATGAAATACGATTCCATCATCAACTCTTTTTTTTTTTTTGCACTAGGTAATGAGCTCTGGACAGTTTTTTTTTTCTTTTTGGAGGGCAATTGGGGTTAAGTGACTTGCCCAAGGTCACATGGCTAGTTTTTGTGTTCTGTCTGAGGCCGGATTTGAACTCAGGTCCTCCTGACTCCAGGGCCGGTGCTCTATTCACTGTGCCACCTAGCAGCCCTTCTGGACATATTGTTGCACATATCTGGTCGTGAGTCCCAGATGCCAAGATGCTCTTGACTTCATTTATTCATTCAACAATGAAACGTTTATTAATTTCCTACTATATGCAAGGCACTGTGCACAGTAAGGCCACAGTCTCAGGGGGAAAGTGGAAATTGCTCTGTTTTCTTTGAATGTCCAGAGTGAACCAGGAACAATCTACTAGGATGTGAGTTGTCCTAAAAATACAAAATTGGGTAATCCCATGGATTTCCAAAGGAAAAAAGAAAACAAAAATAACGAGTTTAAGATTACCCAGTTTACAAAGAATTTTAAGAATTGGTTCCTGACCAATTCTACCCTCCCTCTCTCTCCCTAGCACTTAATTCCTTCAGAGAATAGTGCATACTCCTTGGGTAAAATCATCAGAACCAAAGTTAATTTCATCCCAGAGTATTTAGAGACTGAATTCCATTGCTGACTTTTATTTTGTTTGTTAATCTTCAATATTCATTAATATATAATATCAGACTTAAGGCAGAGAAAAAGACATATCTGAGAGCCTAGGACTGAACTCCTAATGTAAGAAGGTGGTCAGCTAGATGAAGTCCATTGCACTGGACAGTTTCCATGGGGTGGGGGTGGGCAGTTACCTATGTATTGTCAGTAAGAGGTCTTAGGGTCACAGATTAGTATAGTGAGGCTCACTGTATCAGACAGATGAAGATCCTATTTGATTCCATTTTAGAATTAGCAAGGAGAAGGCTAAGTAACACATCAAAGGGTTCCATGAAGCACATTAACAAGGCAGGGATGGGGACAAGCTGACAGCAGCTGGTTTTAGGGCTGGGCAGGAGAGGCGATCAAAAGTCCCCAACACAGGAAAAGCAATTCTTTTGAGGTTTCAACTCTTCCTCTCCAATGCTGGTGCTCCTGCTATGCACAGTACCTACCAACTTCGGCTCTGGCCTTACTTACAGAAAGGACAAACTCACTAAATTGATGTGACAGGAGGAGACCGGAGTTCAATCATTCCAATGGCCGGCAACAGCAGCACTTTTGGTGAGACAAAATTCCAAGGACAAAGTCATGTTCCTTTTCAACAGCAAATGATCAGTGCAGAGGGTTGTGGGGCTTTTTCACTGGGAAATGCTTTCTGGTGCAGAGCTCAGACTTTGGTTCTCAGTAGGATACTCTGCCCAGGGGTGGGGGAAAAAAAGGACTAGGAGCTGTATTTGCATCTCCTAGTGGAAGAATGTATCACAGGACTATTCCAAAGGAGCTGCTGAAGATCAGAGTTCCATTTATTTCTTAGAAAAGATGTGTGTGGACAAAATGCCAAAGGCTGCTTTCTGCACCAGCAGCACCAGACACCAGGGGGATGCCCCCAGATGGAAGGATGCTGTCCCAATGCTTACTGGGATGGGCCAGAAACTTCAGTTCTGGAGAGGGTTAAGAAATTCTGGACCTTACCCTGTCGCCCACCCAGAAGCAGGGTCAGCTGTGCAAAACAGTGCTCAGAAAGAGAAAGGCAGAGTGGGGCAGGCCGCAAGGCCTCTGCACGATCTCTCCAGTCTTCATCCCAGCCAGTCAAGGTCATCGTCATCGTCATCATCCCCAAAAAGGGGTGCTGGGGGTGGGCGTCCCTTCATGCTCTGGCAAAACAGAAAACAGCCATGAGTTTGGATACCATCAGTCAAACAGGTACTTTCCTAAGCATCAAGATTCAAAACCTTTTTCCAAGCCAAGTTGAAATATGAGTTGTTGATTGAGGAAGTCAGTATTTACCATCACCAAGGTATGCCTGGCACTAAAGACAACAGCTCAAAACAGGGGACTAAACTAAGACTAAGCTGTCTATGCTTGCTCACTTAAGAAAGTGAGTCCAAGTGAAAAGTCAAAGCTTATCTCCCATCCTTGCCCTTAAATGTATACGTGTTTAACCAAACAGGTAAGAATATGTAAGAAGGAGAGATTTAATACAAAAAAAAGATCATCCTTGTTTAGCTCCTCTAAATCATGCTTTATTTATATTTTATAGTCTTCCCTCTCACGCAGTCAGTCACCTCAGCATTTTAGATACAGAGAAGTGGAGATAAAAGGGTAAGAGGAGGAAGAGAATGTGTGGAAAAATTAGTATGGACAGAACAAAGTGAAGAGAAACAATAAACACATAGGAGACAGTGTCATCTAGAGGGGGAGGTAGAAAGTCATGAGAAAGACAGTAGGGAAAGGGCATGCAGAAAGAAACGGACTGTTGTGGAGAAGACATTCTGATTTAATGTGCCATTAGTCCAGCACACTGCTGGAGTGCTGTCACCAGAGATTTCTGAAAAATGAGGGTAGAGAGTAGGGGCCCCATCCCTGAGTCACTGTGCACTGGATAAAAGTCCTGAACCCCAGCCAGAGGTTCCTCCCAACCCAACTCTGGCAAAGAAAAGGCTTTCAGACCCACTCGCATCCACCCCATCCAGGTTCTGATTTTGGATTCCAAATAGCCAGAAACCAAGGGCTGTACAGAATGTATCCTCCCTCCCAGTCCAGGATGCTCTGTATCAGCAGCTCTACTCACTAACAGCCCCCTGTTCCTATGAATAGCTAAGATGGGAGAGGCAGGAACAAATGATATGAGGAAACTCACACTTTCTTTTCATGTGGCCTATTCTAAATTTCTTACTCTGGATACCTGGGGAGGGGGTGGGGGGACTGACGGAGTGATGACAGAATTCTTGGGGCTAACACTGTAGGTTAGCTTTTATAGTACATCCCACTTAGAAGCAATGTCTGTCTTTTTAAGATACCACTGGTCCAGGTGACCCCCAGAATCTATTGTCTAATTTCAGATGCGCAGATTATAGAGAAGGCACTATGCCATAGGGAAAAGATTCCTGCGTCAGGAGCTGGGCAAATAGTGCTCAGAAAAAGATGAGAACTATGGGTCCGGCTCAGGCACCTGTGGATTTTCTCCCATGTCTTTATTCCAACCAATGAAGGCCATTACTATTGTCATCAATCACCCCTCCCCAAAGCAGCTGTATCTCTTCCTTGCCGTGTGACCTTGGGCATTCGAGCTGAAGTGGCTTTAGCTTCCTTATTCATGAAGTACAGGACACGGCTTGGCTGCTCCCAAAGGTCCCCTCTATCACTAGCATTTTTTGCTCTACAATCCATTTCGGGTATACGAGGGTCAGGGTTGGATTTTAAGGCATGTTGTTAGCAGGCTGTCAAGGACTCTCTTGTGAGCATTAACTTTTTAAGGTGGTAAAAAGGGATGTCCAAACACCTCAGCAATACTTATTCTGTGGCTCTCCCTCTGAAAGAAATCTAATTTTGGAGGGAAAGCCGATAACCATACTCTGCTAAGCAGCTGAAATAACATACTTTTTCCCAAGGACAGGGAAAAAGCTTGAACACTTGAGCGCAGGAGTGAAGGATTCTGGAACAAAGACTGAGGATCTTGGAGTTATCACTGACATTGATTCATGTGTCTGGAAAATTCACCATGGCCTAAATTTTTCACTGATACTGCAAGAGATGTGTCCTTGTACACTTGTATGTTTTAGTGGTCAGGCTGGGCCCGAAAAACATGTGGTTTCTACGTATGTTTAGCATCAGTGCAAGTCTTACCATTACAGTTGCAACATGAGACTAACTGATAATGCCTAAGGTGAGAGCACTTGGCTGAGCATCAGAGGGCTTGGGTTGTGGTCCCACCTTTGCCACTAATTTGCACTATGACCTTAAGTAAGCCATCTAATTTCTATGAGACTCAGTTTCTTCCTCTATAAGAAAGGAGACACTATCTGTCCTATATTCTCCAAAGAAATGTTTAGGGGATTATATAGATCTAGGGATGAAAGGGCAGAATGAGATCATAGGTTAAGAAGCACTTTGAGTAAATCATGACCCCTATACAAGTGCTAGCTGAGGGGAGGTTAGGAAAGCAAAGAGCTGGAGTCTAGTTCCAGGTCAGATGTGTGATCTTGGACAACTCAAAGCATCTCTCTAGGATGCAGTTTACTCCTCTGTGAAAAAGGGGGCTGGGTTAGATAAGGTCTCTAAAAGCACTGGTAGCCTATGATTCTATTATTTGTAATCCTGTTCATGGCCAGAGGAAGTTCATTCTTATTCTGAGCTTTGACATTACAATAAGGACTAAGCTGTCTATGCTCACTTAAGAAAGTAAGTCCAAGTAAAATGTCAAAGCTTGTCTCCCATCCTCAATAAAGAATAGGTATGCAAGCACCTACCATCATAGTGATAGGACTGTCCCATTTCAAGCCCCAGATTTGCTCTGCAGTGTCCAACACAAAGAGCCCTATCACAGTAGGCTACCAAGATTCCAGATTCCTTTGATCTGGATGTTGTTACTTAGACAGTAGGTCACAAGGGTCTCTTGTATGGTGGTGTTGGAATGGGGGCAAGTCCTAAATTTCCTTACCACTTCATCTTCATCCTCATCATCAGGCAATGGATCTGGCTTTGATGCTTTTGATGTTGCCCCTTTAAACAAGCAATCTTCATCAACATCTGTGAAACTAAAAGAAAACTAGGTATCAGCAGCAGAAAGTATTGCTGTCTCTGGCATGGCAGGAATTACTGTTCCTGCCTGGCACCAAAAGCTTCAAGAATCATTTATATTTGGGAGAAGCTAGATTTAGAGTTAAAAGAAGCCATGATATCTTTCTAGCCATGATGAGCTGCTTCTTTTTTTTTTTTGCTTTTTGGAGGGCAATTGGGGTTAAGTGACCTGCCCAAGGTCACATGGCTAGTTTTTGTGTTAAGTTGTCTGAGGCTGGATTTGAACTCAGGTCCTCCTGACTCCAGGGCCAGTGCTCTATTCATTGCACCACCTACCCGCCCCAACATGACAAGCTTCTAAAGAATAAATTTACTAACCCTGACAAAGCCAATTCTGCACCTGCCACTCTGTAATTCTGTGTTAAGGGAGGACAGCAACCAACCTGGCATGCTGGCGCAAATGGCTAGGTTTGGGGGTGGCTACTGGTTCTGCAAAATTTACATCTGTGTCCAACTGCTCCTTGGTCCTTCTGGTCATGACAGCGGGGCATTCCTTCTCTTCATCGTTCAGGGGAGGTTTCAGTTCTTCCCTTGAATGTCCAAGCTCTGTTGACAATGGGTTCTCTTCCTTGTGGCTTACAGCCTGACGACTTCTTGGCTGCCAAGTTCTTTTACTCTCCTGTCCCTGGGTACCTGAGGCTTCTGACAGGCTGCTTTTGTGATGTTTCATCTTGTTATCAACAGGTGTTTCTTCACACTCAGGTTCCCAGACGACACCATCTCCAAGAAGTGGTGGCATGGGTGGAATTGAAGTTGGGGGCCCTGGAATACCTCGAGATGGACCTCTAGTTAACCCTCGTGGGAGAGGTTGATGAGGCACTTCTGAACTTTTCTCTGCCTCTGGAATCTCATCCCTGTCGTACCTTTCCTCCATCCCATTCTGTGTCTCAAAGGCCTTAGGTGGTGGACTCTCTGGCTTGTCTTTCTGCTCCCCTGGTTTAACTGTCTGCTTGAGCTCCTCCTGATCCAGGGTTCTAAGAGCTGGACTTGGAGTGGATGGGGCTGAGGGCTCCTGAGGTGGTTTTTGGGGCTGCTCTTCTTCCTCCTCACTGCTACCCTCCTCTTCTGGCTCCTGGGGAACCAAGAGAAGCAGCGTCTCCAGCTGTCAGGAAAACCAAGGAGCAGGACATTAGCACTAACAGAACAGCATCAGGCAAGTTGTTTCTTAGTTTTTCATAACAGAGAAAAATTCCTGTCTTTTCACCTAGACTGGTCTCAACATGACTAACCAGTCATGACCAAATAAAAGTAATGTAGGCCAGGGATAACAGATACTACTACTGCTGCTGCTGCTGCTAAGACCATTTCCAAATCTTGTCCCAAAGAGAGATACCTCCTTTGATGAGAAGATATCTCCTTTCCTCCTTTCTAGAGGCTGAGGACTATGGGTGTGAACACTACAGATAATACCAGACTTATTTGATGTGTTGGTTAGTTTTCCTGAACTGTTTTTTCCCTTCTTTTTTATTCTTTGGTGGGGGGTGGGAGGGGGGATGATATTAGAAAATGAAGGGATGTAAAAAAAGGATATAAGTAAAAATTTATTTAAAAGCTATAACTGACATTTATACAGCACTTTACCATTTGCAAAGTATGTTATATAGATTATCTTATTTGAGCCTCACACAACTCCAGGTATTTTCTCCATTGTGGAGATGAGGAGACTGAGGCTCAGGGAGGTTGTGTTTGAACAGTCACACAGGAAGTGTCAGAAGCAGGTCTCCAAGCTGAGCCCTCGATCCACAATCCCACAGTGCTTCTCAGATGAAATGCCTTTAACAATTTCACATCACTCTGGACCCTAGGAGATCCAAAAGCAATGAGATCCCAGTCGCTGGACATACCTTGATTGTATTCATGACAATGCTCAGAATGGTCCTGCCATCATAGGACTCTTCCAACTCAAACTCCCCCCTTAGAGACTGGAACACTCGGTTCATGATCTTCTTTACCTGGACATGGGTACGAGAAGAAGTTGGAGCAAGATCAATTCCAGTGCTGGCAAAAATAAGCCGGGTAGACCCAGAGAAAAATCATAGTAAATGTTTTATTTTAAGATATTATTCATCCTAGGCCCAAGACATGAAGATTGTCACCTTAATCAGGACCTAGTAAGCAATGAGCATTGCTTTGCTTTCTAGGAGAAGGGTCTCTTCTAGGGTCCTTGGATCTCTATACTCCTGACAACATACCTGTCAAAGCTGTGCACCCATAGACAAGAATCTGATGAAAGCAGAGAGGATGATTTTCATTAGCACAAACCCTGACAACACCACCTTCCCATTTCTACCAATCTGTCAGGGATGCCCCTGGTTCTAAGAATTGGCACCCAACAGGTCTTTCCAAGGACCCAGAGATAAGTACAGAAGGAAAACTAGAATCTTTTTTTTTTTTTTTGTAGGGCAAGTGGGGTTAAGTAACTTGCCCAAGGTTACACGGCTAGTTTTTTTTGTGTGTGGGTGTTGTGTCTGAGGCCGGAACTGTACTCGGGTCCTCCTCACTCTGGGCTGGTGCTTTACTCACTGCACCACCTAGCCGCCCCAAGGAATGGAATCTTTAAAAGGCTGCCATTTGTATGTCCTCAGCCTGATCTATTCCTGAGATCCTAGAATAATATAATACTCAATATTCCAAGAAAGTAGCAGAAAGACTCAAGAGAACACAAGCTTAGCCCAGATATTCCCTCTAGAGTTGGGCCCTAACATAAAGTCAGAAGTCAGTAGGCTGGAAGGAAACAAAAAAAAGGCTGTCTCTTTCTGGCTAATACTATGACCTGGAGACTGTAGAGGAGAACACTTGGGGAAACAGAACTGAATTGAAATATGTAAAGGGAAAAAAATAGATGTACTGGGTAGAATATTACAGGGTAGTAGATTATACTTCTGTAAAAATAAAAAATTTTCTTGGAGCTGTTCAACAACAATATGAACTTCCCTGAAAACCACAAAGTTTTTCTTCCCAGGAAGTCTCTGAGCTGAGAGTCAGAGGTACATAGAGTAGTGTCCTATGTTGGGTGGGCAGCTGGGCTCCCATGACCTCTATAGGCCCGTGTGACTCTAAATGTCTAGGGCTCTACAGCAGGACTGGACAGAGGTTGCCAATTCTTGTGAGCTGTTTATTCAAATGAAAATTTATCACTTAGCAAAAACTTCTCCACTTAGTGAAAAAGGAACACATGGTAAACTTGAATAGTATTTACCTTAGGTCAAATGGAACCCAAAATTTTCCCTGAAGGGGGACTGGAGGGATTGATGGTGATCACAGAGCTTTGACAAGTAGTCTCAAGGCACAGAAACTTCTATATATGATACCTGGGCACCCCTAAGTAGAGTTCTCTTCACTACTAGGCACTACCTGTAATATCTTAACATTATTCCTCCTTTCCTGACTCAGCACTCACAATTATTCAAGGTTGACAAACATAGTAATATCTCATGTATCTGTTGTGAGGGAATGCAGTGTAAGCAATTTTCTACTAAATTGAAGTTACTCCTAGAAGTACCAACACTTAAAAGAATTATACCTATTTTTGTTAGAAATCCTACTAAAGTGATTATGCAATTTTTTTTGCCTTCTTAATATGCCAGAAATAATCTAATTTCTTCTAAATGACTTAAGTTCCGCAGTGCTTATGATTAGTACTTGCTGTATGCAATATAGTAGGTCTCTTAGGGACTTCTCTTAAAGGATGATGACCTTGTCTCTACACTAGATGGCCCCAGACTAAGGTATTCTGCTAATTGTGTCTGCTTTTTCTATTTTTCTCTCTTCTTTATGAACCCATTTCTCTGTACTGTCAGCTGAGAAGAGACATCTTATTGTTACTGTCTTTTTTACAGCTTGATATTTTGAGTCTCACTGACTTCCCCACTGTGCCCCTGGGTCACGTACCTCCCCACTCCTTCCAGCTGCCTTCTGTGGACTGTCAAGCTCCTTAAGTGCAGGGACTGTCCTCTTCTTATGTATGTCCCTGGCTCTTAGCACAGGGCACTGTACATAGCTGACTCAAAACAAATGCTTACTGAATGCTGACTAATGTCTTGTGTGCCTGATAACCAAACTTCCTAGAACCCGTAAATCAAGAGACTGTAAATCAAGGCCTTTCCTATGAAGCATGACGGTTTTGGTATAAAGGGTTTATAACAGCAACTTTAGCTACTCAAAGATCTTTTATGGTAACTTTGAGATATGATTATGTGTTTAAAGGTTTAAGTTACTGGATATTAGTGGAGTATTTAAAAAAAAAAACCAAAACCAAAGGTAAGATCCCAACAACTTAACAATGATTTACACACTATGATAATCATCTGATGTTTGATCTGCCACCTCTTAGGCCAGTCTTACCTTCTCTGAAGTGTCTGGTGCTTCTGATCCATGTTCAGTTTCTTGTGTTTTCTGTTTCTCTAGCTCCTGAATCCGCTGCTCATAGTGGACTCTTAGGGTATCAATTTTGGATTGGAGGGCTACACACTGCAAATAGAACAGGTTATGTAAACCAATCTGAGAATATGGACAAAACACAAAAAATATATGTGATGTGCTAGAAAAAGACTGCCTCTACTTGGGCTTCCATCCTCATCATTCCACCCAAATTGCTCTCTCCGAAGTGATCAATGATCTCTTAGTTGCCAAATCCAACAGGCCTTTTCTCAATCCTCATTCTCCTTGATCCTGTCTTCTTTCTAGGTTTTTGGGACACCACTCTTTCCTGGTTCTCTGACAGCTGACTCCTTCTCTGTCTTCTTTTCGGGGTCCTGCACCAGATCACTGTAACAGCAAGCACCCTAGCACACCCAGGATGGCCTGCTAGTACCGATTCTTTGATCTGCTTTTCTACGAAAAACTACTCAAAAAGGGGTCACTAGTTCAGGGGAAAGATTAGCACCATGAGCAACAGAAAATACAAGCTGAGAAATTAGCATAAAGACCAACAGACTGCCTTACCAACCCTGGCTTCCTAAATCAAAGCAATATTGCTATATACTTTACATATACCACTGCACTGAGAGAGCCTTTACATCTGAGCAGTCGGGGGTCTGAACATAAAGCATCTCAGAGTCTCAACCAGGAAATCACAAGGTCCTTCTCATTAGGGAACCCCCAAAGCAAAATGCTAACTCAGAGTGTGTGTATATATATATATATATATATATATATATATATATACACATACTTCTCAGAGCCAGAAGGCATCACAACTCTCACTCAGTGCCTAATCAACTTAGTACCAAAAGGTGTGGAAGTCTTCCTACAAGCAAGTGGCCCCTGAGCAAGCTGACCTCAAGTCTTGCATCTCTAACTGCCATTCACACATCTCTAACTGGATGTGGAGTAGACATCTTAAACTAGACATGTTCAAAACTGAACTCATTTATCTTTCCAACTAAACCCTCCCCCACCCTCCTACCTTTCCTATTACCACAGAGGTTAACATCATTCCAGTTCCTCAGGCTCACAACCTAGGAATCCTCCTCAGCTCCTCACTATCTCCACTCCCTCCCACCCCCCAGTAACCAAGCTGTTGACAAGACCTGTTGATTTCACCTTTGCAACATCTCTCAAATTGGCCCCCTTCCCTCCTCCGACCTTGGCACCACTCCAGTGACTCACACCTGGACTATGACTACTGCCACAGCCTGCTGGTGGGTCTGCCTGCCTCAGTCTCTCCCCACTCCAATCCATCCTCCATTCAGCCACCAAAGTGATTTTCCTAAAGCTCAGGTCATACCATATCACCTCCCTACTCAATTAACCTGAGTGGCTCCCTATGACCTCAAAGATCAAGTACAAAATCTTCTGTTTGGTGTCAGAATCTTAACGTTGCCACCTCCTTTCCTTTCTAATCTCCTTACACTTTACTCCCTGACAGGCACTCTTCATTCACTGGCTACTCCATGAAAAAGACACTTTGTCTCTTGGCTAAAGGCATTCTCTCTGGCTGTCCCCCAAGCCTGGACCTGCCTGATACCTTCCCCAGCTTCCTTTAAGTCCCAGCTAAAATTTCACCTTCTACTGAAAGCTTTCCCAGCACCTGTTAATACTAGTGCCTTCCCTCTGCTGATTATCTCCAGCTTATCCTGATGTAGCTTGTCTGTTTGCAAGTTGTCTCCTCCATTAGAGTACAAGCTTCTTAAGGTCACTGCACATCCTTCTCCACAACCCAAGACTAGGGGCAGCATGGTGTAGTGGCTAGAATGTTGAATTTGGAGGCAGAGGTTCTGGATTCAAATCCTATGGATCTTTCTGCCTCTAAATCTGACACTGTGCTATGATCTCTTTAGTCCTGGGTTGGTGGCGAGGCGGTGCCCTTCTTTCTGCCAGTTCTTGGGGCTTATATTTGATGGAAAAGTCACTGTGCTCGTTCAGCTGTCGAGAACCTGAGATAAGTATAATTAGGCATGATTGTAAAACCACATCAATTTGAAAAAGAAACTGAACCCACAAGTTCACAATGAGTTGAATTCAGATGATCCGAGTTTCATTTAACAAAAAAAAAACAAAACATAACACTAAGGCATTTTTAAAAATCTCTAGGAAATCAGTTACTTAAATTTTGGTAACTTTTGGTAACCACATTTTGGTGGTTTTGATTGATTAATAAAGCTTTACTGCGCTAACAGCCTTTACAGAGGAATTTCTGTCACTTAGGCTATGGGGTGAACCAGTCCCTCTCTTCAGAGGCATTTTCATCTACAATAGCCAATACCATCCCCCTTAGTACTAGGCACTGGAAAGAACACTGGCCAGGAAGTTGGAAGATCAACTTCTTAGTCCATTTTTTGTCACTAAACATGTTTTGAGTAAGTCACTTGCTTTTATGGGCCTTGATTTCCTTCCTCATCCATAAAATGAAGGGGCTGGGTGAGGTGATCTCAAAGGCTCCTCCTATCTCTAACATCTTCTCTTCAGTATCACATGTTCCCTCCAAACCGGGTGCTCACTGGCAGCAATGGCTTAAAGGATCTGCTCTTCTTATGCTTACCTCCTTATGCTTCTGTTCTGCCAGCTCTTGGTATTCAGAAAGCTTCTTCTCCTCTACATCTTGTGACTGCTCCAGCGCAGAGAGCTAAAACAAGACAGCACGGTGAAGACTAGCACACCGAGGACCTGCCACTGCTCCTCGGGGGTCACAGACAATGAGTTCTCAGTCTGAGTCCTCTCAGTCCTCTGGGCTCTACCTCATATGCCCCAAAGTAGCACTGACAACCTTACTGCACAACTGGGTTTCCTCTTCCCTGGGAAAGTCAACGAAAGAAGCCATCAAACAAGCAGAAATGCCAAGGCTGGGTATCAGTAGCTACCTATTCTACAAGCAGCATCATCTTATTCTTCTACAACTTCAGGGCACTGCCTGGGGCACAGAGAGATTAACGCATGTGTCTAGCTAGGATAGCGAGGAAGTATCAGGGGCTAGATGTGGAGACAACCCTAGCACCCTCGGCACTATGCCGAGCTGCCTCTAATTTAGCCACATCAACCAAACCAAAGGAGCTTAGGTGATATGCCTCAGACATAGCAAGAAATGTGTCTCAAAGCTCTGTCACTGTACTTTTTCAGGATACTGAGGCCTACTGTTACCATCAACAATAAGTCTAGAAAAGACAGACTTCTGGTCAGTTGGTGTGCTGGGGCAATTTTGAGGCTAATGAATTTAAAAACAACCTCCCCCTTCCCCTCTGCTGCTGAACAGCTATAAGATCCAAATAATCCCAAGAGGCTGACTGGCCAGCCGAGTTGCTTTAGCATGGCTCACCTTTTCTTCCAGGTGAGTGAGTTTCTTCTGAGTAGCATTTCTCTGCTCACACACTTCTTGGTACTGTTGCAAATGTTCATGCTTGGCAGAAGCCAACAAGTGCTCACACCTGGCTTCCCACTGGGATTTTAGCTCAGCTTGCATCAGAGATACCTGTCCAGAAAACTTCTATAAGATCCTAAAACTTATGATGATCCTCAGGACATTGGGGAGGGAGATTTTCTAAGCCCAAATATTTTCTCCCTGTATGGGATAATAAGCCAATAGCTCTTAATATGTTTCTTTTTCCTTGGTGAGACTATCCTAGTAATCCTGTTAAGTTCTGTGACCCTTGTGCTAAGAATGAGCAAAGTGTATCAGTAATGTTACATTTGAAAATTAAGATAAACCAAGAAACAATGATCTGAGCATGATCAATTTATTAGTTAGGCTATCAATAACCCAATAAATTGGGTCAATAGCCTCTATCAATGACCAAAGACTCCCCAATATAGTTTTGGGGAGTACAGAGTTGGATAGGTGGGAAAGATAATACAACTGGTTACAGGGTAGACAGTTTCATGGGGGTGGGGACAACATGATTGCTTACTTTAAAGAAAGCAGGCGCTAGTGACCACTCCTCTCTGACAATTAGGGAATGTTAATTTTTTTATGGGACCCATTAATATATTACAGGCCTTGTTAGCAGACCTGAGTTAGCCAACTCACTGGCCCCTAGAAGGGAGATGAGACCCTCAAGGACATGCAAGGATGGGCAATATACCTTTTGGGGATTATAAGTTAATTTGTGACTTTAACTCAGAGGAAGAACTGACTCAGGGATGGATGGAGACTGAGCAATTATACAAAATGGGGCAGTAACATAGAATATGGTCAATTGCAACACAGAATCAATTATTAAATGATACAGAATAATTTTAATTTCCTCAGCAGGATATCCTGATGGCTACTGAACCCATGAGGAGACAGAGGCACCCATACCCAAGAAAGGAGCACCCAACTGGACTGCATCAAATAGTCTTTTCCCTGGGCTCAGAATTTGCCTTGGTGCCTCCTCTTTTTCTTATGCTATCTTACTTCCCTGGCTGCTTGGGGTCTGAATGCCAGTTGCCTGGACCTTCTATAGCCTGGCTGACCTTGTTTATTCCTTCTGGAATCCCACACCTTCGATGCCTGCTGTACCCATCTAACTGGTTGGGCTTGTGCTCCTAGCCAGGTGTGCTTTGGACACCTCCCTTTGTGACTTCCTGCCATATCTTTTTCCATCTCACTGGAAAGCCTTTGATACCCCTTCTTTTTAAGCACTGAAATGTCCCTGGAAAGATGTCATTTCACTTGATATCCATTCCTTTTGGTACTTGTAACTGAAGTCTCCGGGGAACATTCATAAAAGTCTAAAATGGAATCTGGGAAACTTGTTCTTATGTTTGAGGTTTTCACTTCTTCATGCAGGTTTGTGACCTATTTTCCGACTCCCACATCTCCCTAGTACCTGTTCAGCAGTTGTTTGATCTGAAGACACTTGAGCCTGTTTCAGGAGTTGTCGAAGTTTTTCTAATTCTTCCTGGTGTGATTTGCGAATTTCATCAATCTCTTCCTCAGCCTGGCTTCGCTCCTGGGCAGACTTCTTTTTCCTCTCCGAGAGAGTCTTTGAAATGAAGGAACTAATCTTAATTTCTAATAGTCTAGCAGAGGTTAAATAAGGATGACTACATCCTTAGGAACTTACTTGGTTCCTAGAAACTTAAAATATTTTCTTACTGAGTTATTTTTTCTCTTTATATCTCAATTGAAATGCACTTTAAGACCAGAGATGTTTGTCTCCAGGGTAGGCAGTCTTTCCTGGTGCTGAAATGCATTTCCAAATCAAAAAGTGTCCTTCATAGACCAAGAAGACACCCCCTAAAACTTCTCCCAAAGCTAGAATTGGCTGACTTGGCCAACTGGTCTAATCATAAGTCTTGGTGAGGAACTTAAGCAACAAAACTTACCTTTTCCAGAGATTCTGTCTCAGCTTTAAGGTCAGTCAGCTCCTCCTCTAGAGCTGCCAACTTCAGTTCCAATTGCTTGCGGCTTTGCTTTTCAGTTTTAAATTTGGACTGAGCTTGCTCTGATGTTTCTTGGAGTTCTGAAAAACAGAAGCAGATAGTTGGTCCAAGCATGGGTGAATGAAACTTTAATGGCTGGGCTTGGCTGCTTGGGTGACTCTAAGCATCTTCAAGGCCTCAAGGTATGAATCTTTCACCATACTGTTCCATTTATTGGGACAATTCTTCCCTCTTCTGATTATTTTATCATCTCTCTAAGAAGTTTATTGAGGCTGCTATGCAAAGACATACTCACAAATTCACTCCTTTAACCACTCACATTTAGCTGACAGGCAAGGCACTTGTCTGTGCCTCAACCTGAACATGTATGAAGTAAAGGAAATATCCCCAAACTAGAAGCCATGGTAATTTTACTCTGGAACACAGAACTTATTTTCACTAACTAGTCCACAGAATACTGAAGCTCTTTAGTTTGTACATACTAAGTCAGATTCAGTAGGTCCTTGGGTCAGGGAGATAGATCCAAGTCTCTAGTACTGGTGACATTTTTACTGACTGGTTTTTCATGACAGCTCCCCTTGCTCCCTTCAAAAACAGCAGTGTGACATATTTAATTAAAGTAAATTTAAAATAACTTTTATTTTTAGAATTGTATAGCAACCTTTGAGATGAAAAGGAGTTCTATGGGACAATACAAAGGCAGGGCTGAGAATCACTGGATTGAACCCCAGTTCATAAAGGACAACAAATGTAATAACAGATTTGTAGATATTTAATAAATGTTTATAGAACAGGACATCAGATACTTTGCTTCACATGGCAAATTCATATTCTGCTGATGTCTGCTCCCCAACTCTCCTACTAGTGAGAGTATAACTGTATTTCTTAACACATACCCAACTTATAATCACAGAATGTGTAGGGGGAAGGATTCTGTTGTTCACCAAGGTGGTAGGGTAGAAGCATAGGAAAACAGAGGATTCCATACTACACTGCAGTTCTAAATGGACCACTGATGAGAGGGGGAGCTGTGGAAACTTGAGGCTATTTGCATCCTTGCATGAATAGTCCTTTTGGAGTAATGAATATGTTGTCTTTTATGTTAAAAAAATGACATTACTAACAAAACAAGTTTTTGGTTTTTTTTTGCTTTTCTGGAAGAGGAGGAACACAGGGCAATTGGGGTTAAGTGACACTAAGTCTTGCCCAAGGTCACATGGCTAGTAAGTGTTAAGTGTCTGAGGCCAGTTTTGAACTTAGGTACTCCTGACTACAGGGCCGGTGCTCTGTTCACTGAGCCAACTAGCCACCATCAAACAAGTATTTTTCAAAAAAATATTTTTTAGTACTGATGATAGAATTGTACTAATTCATCCAATTGTATTTTTTTTTAAATGTTGGATTAGATGGTCTCAAGGGTCCTTTTCAGTTCTCACATTATTAAGAGTCTCTTTTTCACTGTTCTCCAGGGGTCTCATGAACAACCTACTAAATGAAAAAGGTTTGGTAGAAACAGTGGTTTCCAGGCCAGGGTTTAGAATGGTCAGAGTCAGTCCAGCCCCATTTACCAAGAACAGACCTGTGATCTGTGCCTGCAGCTGGCTGATCTGAGCATCTCGGAGATCTGCTTCCTTCAGGCATTCTGTCAGCTGCACCTGTAGGTCTGTTTCCTTCTTCTGCTGAGTGGTCAGTTTCAGCTGCAGACTGGAGACCTGGGCAGTCACTGATGCCAACTCTTCTGTGACCTTAGCCTGGTTTAAAACCAAGCAGAGGAATTAGGAGTAAGCTTAAACCACAAGTTCCACAGCTAAGCACTGGGCTAGTCCTAATGCTTCCCTCTACCAACATACAAAAATTATGCAATGAACAGGTAACAGCTCCTCACTAATACTGAGGCCAGGACCCTAAGGATGATAGTGTTTGGCATCTACTGCTTAACGTGACTTAATTGAATGGGAGGAACATTAGCACATATGAAGGTAGTTTGGAGTTCTCAGAGGAAGGGGGTTATATAGAAAGATGATCTATATACCCTATCCAGTAAGATCTGATTGATTTACTTCTGAGCTAGTTGGTTCATTGCACTTTAAATCAGATTCTGAACGTGTTAAAAGTGGCTGATCTTTTCCTTGTAAAGATATCAATATACCTGAGTTATTAAATGAGAGGGATTCACCGGGTGAAGAAAGCTTAACTGCACATGTATAACAGTAAAGGAGAATTTTTTTTGAAGGATTAGAGACATAATAAATGTTGAATTAGGGAAAGGGAAGACTTTGAAATATGCACAATTTGATTCAGAAAAATAAAGCTCTTTTCAGTTCCTATGACGGACAAGAAAATAAAATTCAAGAGGCAAGCAAAGGAAAGGCCTTTAAGAGTTAGCAGTACTGATGGGTCTGGGGGATTTCTAAAGGTGCTTCATTTAAGAAGATATTGATCAATGAACCAATTATATCTAGACACTGCACTAAGTATTGGGGATACAAAGAAAGACAATTAAATAGTCCTGCCCTCAAAGAGCTTACATTCTTTAGGGGGAAAAGGAAAAAAAGAAAAGCCAAACTGGCCGATGTGACTGTAATGTATTAGATTATGAAGGCAACAACTAGGCATGGAAAACCATGAAGACAGCTAGTATACAAATTCAGAGTCATAGCAGTTGCTGAGGAGCACCAAAAGGTAAGATTTGGGGGCTATTTACAAAATTTGCTTCTTTCTAGGGGTTGACTCAATCTGCTTGATTATGACAAATTTTCTGCAACTAACCAAGGATGCTGTGAGGTCTTCAATCATGAGAAACATGGGAAAAACAACTCCCATGTTTGTATCAAAGCAAGCCCTCTTAGGTTAACTTCTGAGAGATTGAGATTTAAGACTACTTAAAAACTGCTCAATATGACATATAATGCAGTAAAAGATTTTCTCAAGTGGCCTATGCCATCATACTAGGATTATTTGATTAAGAGCTTTGATACTGCTCTGAAAAGAAATATCTTTTTGCTACAGTTGTCCTCAAGGTTATCCTTCACATCTGCCTACTGCAAATGTCATGCTGCACTGAGGTTTGGGCATTACATGATCACAGTCTTCCTGGAACACTGCAGAGCTTTGACCCGAACAGTACCAGGACCCTAGAAAATAGCCACTTTCTAAAACATTTTGAACATGTGATAGGTGCAGCAGTGGCCCTGAAGGGGCAGCTCTCTACTGTTCCATGGACCTTGTAGTTCAGTGGCAGTTACTCCAAAGATGCAGTTCAGCCAGTACCAATGTATGTATGTATTCTCTCCATAAAGACAGCAGCTAAGCCAACAGCTGCATTTATTGGAGAAAAAAAACAAAATAAAACAATAAACACATAATCTTAGCTCTCTGGTAACTGAACATGAAATTAGCAGACTCCCTTGAATATACTAGCAACAGTTTTTCTTCTGAGTTTTTCATTCTCAGTTGCTTCTATTATCCATATATTATCTATTATACGATGGGTATCCAAGCTATGTTTGGCTTATTAATTTTTCAAAGTATTTAATTCCCAATGATGATTATTTCCATATATGTCTTCTTGAAGTTTCCAAGAATGAGTAATAAAAATAAATATAGGAGAAAATAGGAATTGTAAGGGCTGTAAGTAGTGTCACATAATAGTTTAAGTAGAAGTATATTTTTAGGTCCATTTAAGACTGCTGGACTACAATAAAAAACTTTCAGGGGCAAGGAAATAGCTCTGGTTTACAGATATTTGCTTCGGCTGTGAAAGGAAGGTATTAATATCTGAAGAGAATTCCTAAGGGTTCCCATAGCCCTGGCACTATACAAAAGCAGTCAAACAGAAAAGGGCCCATGCCCTGCAGAAACTTTGCTATGTTTAATGCTTTATGGTATAATTTGAGTGCAATTCCCCCATTCTCTTCTTTATTCTTAATTTTTCCATCCATAATCTCCCTTGAGGTTCTAGGCCTTTTGCTCCTCCAAATGATTTCATCGTAATTTTGCTTCACTCTCTATAAAGCAAATCTCTAATAGTTTGATTAGCATAACACCAAATCTATAAATTTATCATCATTTTCATTATATTGGTGTGGTTTAACCATAAGCAATAAGTACCCCTCAAAGCAGTTCTTTTTTTTTTTTTTTTTGCTTTTTGGAGGGGGGAAGGTAGGGCAATTGGGGTTAAGTGACTTGCCCAAGGTAACATGGCAAAGCATTTATTTCTTTAAAATGTTTTGTAATTGCATCTACAGAATTCTGGGACATGACTTAGTATACTGATTCCCAGATATTTTAGGCATTTTGTAGTTATTTTGAATGGCACTTCCCTTTTAATTATTTCCTTCCAAATTCTGTGACCATTATGTAGAAATGCTGATGATTCTGTGGATTTGTTTTGCATACTGCTAATTTATTGAAGCCATTATCTCAATTAGTTTCCAAAGAAAATTATGTCATCAGCAAAGATGGATAATTTTGTCTTCTTTTTGCCTTTGCTTATGCCTTGAATTTCTTTCACTTGTCTTATTGCTAGTGCTAACATTTCTAGAACTATGTCAAAAAAATAGTGGGGAAAACTGATGAAAAATGAAGTGAGAAGAACCAGGAGATCATTGTGTGCAGTAATAGCAATGTTATAATGATCAGCTGTGAAGGACTTGGCTACTCTGATCAATCCAATGATCCAATACAATTCCAAAGGACTCTGATGAAAATATGTTATCCATCTCCAGAGAGAGAATTGATAAACTCTGAGAGTACAAATTTAAGTATAATTTTCTCACTTTTTTTGGCCTTTAAAAAAACTATGGCTAGTATGGAAATGTTTTGCATGACTTCACATTTATAACTGATATATTGTTTGCCTTATTGGTGGGGTGAGGGAGAGAATTTGGAACTCAAAGTTTAAAAAGAAAAGAATGCTAATAAATAAATAAATAATGAATTTTTAAAAATAGTGGGGAAAGAGGACATTCTTGCTTTATTCCTGGGTTGATTAGGAAATATACTGTTTTTCCATTGTAAATAATGCTAGCTTTTGTTTTTTAGGTATATATTTTTTATTACATTAAAAATGACCCTCAGGGGTGGCTAGGTGGCACAGTTAAGAGAGCACCAGCCCTGGAGTCACGAGGACCCAAGTTCAAATCCAGCCTCAGACACTTAACACTTATTAGTT
The DNA here is from genome assembly GCF_028583685.1 of Petaurus breviceps papuanus. Classification (NCBI taxonomy): domain Eukaryota; kingdom Metazoa; phylum Chordata; class Mammalia; order Diprotodontia; family Petauridae; genus Petaurus; species Petaurus breviceps. The sequence goes on from NW_027187344.1 coordinate 11,825,418, forward strand.
GTGTGACCTTGCCCCTCCAAAAAAAAAAAAGACGCAAAAAAATGACCCTCTTCTGTCTTTGCTTTATAATCTGCATATATAATATAATCATGTATTTTGAAATATATACGTTTTTAATATGATTATGCTATATACCTAGTACAAATCCATGGTAGTGAAAATTTTTTTATAATTGTTTTACTGCTGCTTACTGTCTTTGTTGAGATTTATATTCCAAATATTTGAATCAATATTAGTGATTGTAGTTCTTCTTTGCTTTATCCTTCCATGGCTTCAGGATTAGGATTACTTACAGCTTATAATAGGTATTTACTAGAGTATTTTATTTCTAGATTTTTGAGAAAGACTTGTATAGTACTTGTATAATTTTTCTTAAATGTTTGCTAGAATTCAAGTAGAAATCCATTTAGGTGAAAGATCCCCCTCTGCTGCCTTTGGGAAGTTCCTTTACTGCTAATTTAATTTCACTATCTGAAACTGGATTATTGAAGATTTCTATTTCATGGAGGACTTTCATATGAAAACAGATAATATTCATATAGATACACATACTTGAAGCCAAGACATAGTCAACTGTAAAATTTAGGTTTTCTCATACAAAAATGAGGCAGGTAAGACTGAGCCCAAGTCAAGTGAAGTAGCACTTATCTGCTGGACTGTTGGCATATGCTGGACACTATGTTACAGTAACAGGCAAAATTTGTTGTATCTGATTTAGACTTCCTTATCTAGGTCTCATGAAGAGAAATATTAGCAATGAAATTCCCATCTAAGATATTTTAGAGCCAATCCCAAAGCAAAAACCTGTATTCTAACTAATCAATGGGCTATAAAAGGAATGTGTGTGTTTAGGTGAATGCTTTCATTTGGGTAACAAGTAGAAAGGTTAATTATAGTTAGTTAATTACATAACCAATAGTATGTATTGGGAAAATTCTCTAGAGTTAGTTTTAGTTTCTAGCTCTTTGCTCTTGGGATACCAAAATATTACCATGTCATATAGCAAGAATAACAATGAACTCTCTTCTTGACTAGTGAGTTTACTAATGCTTTAAGGTATACTGTATTAGCATAGAACACTGGGCTAGGAGACAGAATACTTAGATCATAGTTCTGGCTTTTGTTGACAAATTAGGAGTGAAACTTAATTTGACAGATTAGGAGTGAAATTTAGAGCTTAATCTCTCTAGGGCTGTTTCTTTTTCTATAAAATGAGAATAATAGTATTTGCCCTACCTCCCTTACATGGTCACTGTAAATATCAAATGAGGTAGTGATATGGAAGTACTTTGAAAAATCACACAGTACTAAGCAAATACAAAAAATTATTATTATAATTAATATTAGAAATATAACTGAAATAAAAAATGAAAATAACTGAAAATTATTTGTAATACATGTTATTTTTTAGTGTATAATTCAAATTTATGCTAACAGTGCCAGAAGTTTCCTACTTATTTCGTATATACCTATTTGTTTTTCACATTTAAATGTTTTCCTTGGTTTCTTTTTATTTTATTTTTTTTAAAGCAATCGGGGTTAAGTAACTTGCTCAAGGTTACACAGACAGTTATTATTTCTGGGTGTGGTGCTGAGTATCTGAGCCCAGATTTGATCCAGGTCATCCTGACACTGGAGCCGGTGCTCTTACTCGCTGAGCCACCTGGCCACCCCTAAGCAATTGGGGTTAAGTAACTTGCTCAAGGTTACACGGCCAGGTGTTTCTGGGTGGGTGCTAAGTGTCTGAGCCCGGGATTCCATCTCCAGGTCTTCTCAACACTGGAGCCGGTGTTCTTACTCGCTGTGCTACCTGGCCGCCCCTTCTTGGTTTCTTATGGGAGGCAAATGATTAACAATACTGACAGTATAGACAGTATATATATACCTCATTTACCTAGAATCATTGAGATGAGGCCAACTGTTTCCAGATAAGTGAATTTTACTCTGTGAAGTGCCAAAAACGACTATCCAACCCCAAATTTGAATCAAACTTGACAGAAGTCTTCCTAAAATGGAGTATATGTTTCACTTCCCAATTAAGCAGAGTATACAGAACATAATTTTAAACCTTTCTTAATGATTAGTTCTGCCATGAAGGAAGTAGCAGTAAATGGAGTTGGTAGTATAAAGAAAATCATGAAACTGAGATGGCATTATCCCTAGCAAAAGGGAATTGACTGGCTTGCCTCAAATGAGTGTCTGAAACTTGCAACTGAGTGTTGGTGGTTCTGCATCCACCTGTGGTTTGAATACATGCCCAGATGTGAGCCAGCAGAGAGCCTTGCTGAAGTTAGCCAAACAACCAGGAGGACGGGGAAGCATTATGCCTAGAGATGACACACAGTTCAATATCTCGCTCCCTTATGCAGAGCTGCCATGCACAAAGCCCTGGACTCCTGCTGACCCAAAGTCAGTAAAAAGCCCTATGTCCCAGCTGAACAAGCAAACAGATACCTGAGAGAGCAAGTCAGTGAGTACATGCGAAAGCGTTGTTGGAAAGAAGGAAAACACTAAACACCTACACCATGTCCAGGCGGCCTCCCTTGGTCCCACCCCTCAACGAATCCTGCTGCTGACATCAGGTGCTGGGAGAGAAAGAAGCAAGAGGAAAAACTAAGTGTTCTGAAAAACAAGCAGCAAAAGCATCCAAGAACATCAGACCAAGAACGATGAGTGTCAGGAAAAAGGTGGGCTGCTGGGCTGGGGTGCTGGGCCTAGCAAGTCACTGAGAAATCTGTAAAAGGATGGGCATGAATTAGATCCCCTCCAAGGTCCTTGGCAATTCTAATAGGTTATAGCTATACAGAATACAAAAAACAATCCTGTCACAGCGAATAGTTAGAACTACTTCTGGTTAAAGTTAGAGTGCTGTGTCTAAGGCAGGAGAACTTTGGTCTTCTCCCTGACACAGGAGGAGTCCCAAGGAAGAGAATGAGAGGAAGCAGGTATAGAATGAGAGACTGGGAAGTGGGGTGGGAATGAGGAGGAAATGGTTAAAGTCAGTTCAGTTTAAATGTGACTAGCAGGGATGAACAGTGAGATCTATGTGGCTAGTCTCTCATCATGCAAAGCCATGGGCAGCAGCCTCTTTAGCCCCAGCTAGCCTGAGTGGGACCAAACAACATTCTGTAAGGTTTGGCAAATCTGGGCCAAAGGGCAAGGAGAGGAAATGTGGGAGGGAAAGAAAGGGGACAGAATGAGAAAGGAGGAAAAGAGAAGGAGTAATAGAACTATCACACAAGAGACAGAGGGGGAGGCAGTTGAGGGATCACTCAATGTCACAAGGTGCCTACCTCTAAATCCAAAATGGGCTGGGAAGTGAGCATGGGGACCTGTCACATTTGGTGAGAAGATGGGGCCAGAATATACCAGAACCCTCCTTAAATAAATGCATACAGGGAAGAACTCATATTAATGGTAATAATTAAAGAATATAACAAGAACATCAGGAGTACCTCATGAAAGAATCCTCAATTATGAGAGAAAGCCAGTAAATAAACTACATAAGGTTAGACCTTGTGTGTGTGTCTGTGCACAGTTATACAAGGCCCTTAGTGAATTTCCCATCAAAATAAAATGATTAACACAGACCATTTCTCCTCCACCATAATGTAATCTCTCCAAACCTAGCAGGTGAAAGGACCAATGTTTCTCAGCTGTAGCCCAAGCAAACAGCCTCCACTCTCAGTGTTAATCACAGAAATGTAATCAGCCAGTCCCATCCAAAGGCCTAACCCCAGGCACTGCAGACACTAATACTTTTTGACTCTACAGTCTACAGACACTACAGCACTCACAATCTGAAATCACTTTCAATCTAATGCTTCCAAAGCAGAGGCAGCGTGGTGGAACAGGAGGAATGCTAGCCTGACCCTCTTCTCCCAGGGTGGTGCTGAGATAACAGCTACGAAAGCTCAAAACGCTACACAAAAGTCATGGAGTGGGGCTGAAAGGAAAGGCCTTCAGAAATGCCTTTAAAGATGTCAACTCATTAGAATTAAACCTGAAGCCCCAGAGAGATGTCCTACCAAAAGTAACCTGGGCTATGACGATTATCACGCGAGGTTTACTGTTTATTTGGTTCTAAGTATATAACAGGATAACTGCTTCTACCAACTTGAGTTTTTTTAAGTCAATATGTAAAGTCACACACACCTTTAGTGAATTCAGAACATGTTAGTAGGTGAAAATGTGAGTCATGTACCCAGGAATTACTCTGAAATAGGGACTGGGATCATGTTCACTCTACTTGAAAAATCTGGGCTGCCTTTTTAAAAGGTCTTAGCTGTCTCCTGGCCCTCAAGGCTACTGTCCGCGGTGCTCATGCTTTTACCTTCTCCTGCTCAGCATGCAATACTCTTGCCTGTGTGTTTTCAGTGGCTATCTGAAGGGTGCTATTCCTCTTCTCCATCAGCAGGTTACTCTGCTCCACATACCTATGAAATAGAGGATTAGGTACAGCAAACTGCATGCACACAAAAGGGTCAGAGTGGTCCTACACAATGCCACACAATGGACAGGGGGCATGAATGTTTGAAACGTCCTCAGTACAGACAACTCTCTCACTGCCTGTTTGATGGGGCATTAAATAAATCGTGTTTGTTTTTAGAGCCAGTTCACTGTGCTATTATTACCTTTGACTTCGTTCAATCAGATCAGTAATCTTGTCATTTTGTTCTTCTATCCGATTTTTCTTCTCAAGAACCTCCTGCTTCAATTTTTCATTTTCCTAAGTTTAAAATACAAATACATATATAATTTAGCTCTTTTTACAAATGGACAACAGCTTTAAGAGAATCAATATATTTAAGTCAGCAAAAGCTGGTCTTATTTAGTCCACATTTTGAGGCAAGAAGCAACCAGTACTCAGTCATGCTATTTAGAATCCCCTAGAGAGAAGATTTGTACACAATTCCGGTAAACCAGCCCTCAGACCCCATTTCACCTTAAACAGAGCACTTGATTTTTCCAGGAAGATTAAGAAAGGGAGTCTAGGGGAGACAGTCCTATGCAGTATAGATGACAAAAGTGAAAAAAAAAAAAACCCAACACAAACACCAAAAAACACAATGGGATGAAAACTAGTTTTAGTACAAAAGGAAACTAGCACGAGGTCAGGTGTACACGACACCACTCTCTAGCTAACAAGTACTGGTATAATTCTTAGTCTGGAGCACAGGCTGGCTGAAGTCAGTTCCCAAGTCTGAGCTCAAAGCAAACTCTCCCTTCTCTAAGCTGCTGTGGCACTCGATGGCACTTTTTTTTTCCTTTTTCATATTCTACTGTACACTACAGTTATCTGTATAGCGGTCTTATCTCTTTTATGAGACTGCAAGTTTTTTGAGAGCAGGAATCATGTATTGTGTTCATCCCATTCAAATTTACAGTTATGATTACCAACTCTGTATTTCCCTCCATCCTATTTCCCTCATTTATTCTCCTTTCTCTTCTCTTTTCACCCTGTACCTCAAATGTCTTTTATTTCTGACCACCACCTCCCCCCAATTCACCTTCCCTTCTATCAGAACCCCTCCTTCCATTATTCTCCTTCCCTCTTACTTCCCTGTATGGTTAAGATACATTTCTATACTAACTCTATGTATATTATTTCCTCTTTGAGCCAATTCTGATGAGAGTAAGGGTCAAGCATTGACAACAGCCCCCGCCCCCATTTCCCCCTTCCCTGTAAAAGCTCTTTCACACCTCTTTTATGTGAGATAATTTACCCCATTCTCTCTCTCCCTTCCCCCTTCTCCCAGTACATGCTTCTTTTTTTTCACCCCTTAATTTTATTTTTTTGGATATCATCCCTTCATATTCAATCAACACCTGTGAACTCAGTCTATAAACACTCCTTCTAGCTGCTCCCCAAAAAGAAAAAAATTCTTAGGAGTTACACAAATATATTTCCATGTAGGAATGTAAACAGTTTGACCTTACTGATTCCCTTATGATTTCTCTTTCCTGTTTTAACTTCTTATGCTAATCTTGAGTCTCATGTTTGAATGTCAAATTTTATATTATATTCAGCTCTGATCTTTTCATCAGAATGTTTGAAAGACCCCAATTTCATTGAATGTCCATTTTTTCTCCTGAAGGATTATGCTCAATTTTGCTGGGTAAGTGATTCTTGGTTATAATCCTAGCTCCTTTGCCTCCTAGAATATCATATTCCAAGTCTTCCAATCCTTTAATGTAGAAACTGCTAAATCTTGTCTTATCCTTAACTGTGCGCCTATGATATTTGAATTGTTTCTTTCTGGCTGCTTGTAATATTTTCTCCTTGACCTGGGAGCTCTGGAATTTGACTATAATATTCATTTTGGGTTTTCATTTTGGAATCTCTTTCAGGAGGTGATTAGTGGATTCTTTCCATTTCTATTTTACCCTCTTTGATAATTTCTTGAAATATGATGTTTAGGCTCTTTTTAAAATCATGACTTTGGCCTACCATTCAATAACATTTAAATTATCTCTCCTTGATCTATTTTCCAGGTCAGTTGTTTTTCCAAAGATATAGTTCACATTTTCTTCTATTCTTTTTTTCATTTTTTTGATTGTGATTGTTTCTTGATGTTTTATGGAGTCATTAGCTTCCATTTGTTGAGTTCTAATTTTTAAGTTATTATTTTCTTCAGTGAATTTTTGTATTTCCTTTCCTATTTGGCTAATTCTGCTTTTTAAGTTCTTTTCTTCAGTGAATTATTGTGCATCTTTTTCCATTTGGCCAATTCTGCTTTTTAAGGAGTTCTTTTCTTCAATGGATTTTTGTGCCTCTCTTAACACTTGACCTATTCTGGTTTTTAAGGTGTTTAAGGTATTCAGTATTTTTTGTGCCTCCTTTACCAAGCTGCTAATTTTCTTGCATCATTTTCATTTCTTTTCCCCATTTTTCTTCTGCCTTTCTTATTTGGTTTTGAAAATCCTTTCTGAGCTCTTCCAGGACCTAAGACCAATTCACATTTTTTTCTGAGACCTTGCATGAAGCTACTTTTAATCTCATTATCTTCTTCTGAGTCTGTGTTTTGATATTCCGTCACCATAGTAATTTTTCTATGATCAGGTTCTTTTTCTGATGTTTGCTTATTTTTTCCAGTCTTTTTCTTTTCTTGACTTTTAACTTTATTTTAAAGTTGGGCTCTGCTCCCAAGCTGGAGGTGGCACTGTTCCATGCTTCAGTCTTTTTGTGCTACTATGTTCAGAGCTAGTTCTGGAGGTCTGTAGGTTTCACTTCTTCCAAAGTGGTATGATCTAAGAAGAGGGGTGGTCAATGTTCTCCTGGCCTGTGTTTTGGTCTCTGAGTGACCACAAGCACTATTTTCAACCCTGGAACTATGACCAGGGTCCCTGTTCCTACTTGTCTTCCTCCTTGCCCTGGGACTGGGACCCAGAACCACATATGGGCAATGCAACAGTTTTCACACAGTACCAGGCAAAAGATCTCCTGTAATCTCTTTCTGCTTTCAGACCCGCTTACTGCCTGTGGGCTGAGAGCTCCAGAAGCCAGTGCAGCCACTACCACAACCACCACTGATTCAGTTGCTCTCCAGACCTGCTGTTGCTTTGCTGAGGCTCAGTCTGCACTGGTACAGCCTGCCCTGGACTATGCTCCACTCTCACCCCCATGAGACAGACCTTTCTTGCCAACTTTTTAAGTTGTCTTAGGCTAGAAAATTGTTTCACCCCACCTTTTTCTTGGTTCTGTCACTCCAGAATTTGTTTTGAGGAATTATTTTAATGTTGCCTGGAGGGGAATTTGGGAGAGCTCAGGAGAGTACCTGCCATGACTATGCCACCTTGACTCTGCCCTCAGGGATCATGTATTATGTTTTGTATTCCTCACAGAGCCTAGCACACAGTACCAGCTGAATACATGTTTGAAAAAATTATTGAATCCACCTCTAGTAATCAGAGGAAGAAGCAGTTTATTTATTTTTTTTACTGTGGCTATTGTGAGACATTACTCTAACCAAGTTACCAAGTTAAATGATTCTGGGTAAATTGTTTCTTTAATTTTACTCAACCCAAGATGTTTTATACTTGCTGCTTATTTGTGTGTTGGAGGTGTGCGAAAATGATACGTTCTGGGGAAATAGCACTGGAAAGGAAGTATTTGTATGTAAAAGAAGTGAGACTGCCCTTACCTGAAGGATCCTTTGAATGTTGCTCATAATCATACTTGTTTCCATGCTGACTGATAAGCTAGGAAGGAGCAAAGAGCTGCTAGCACTGTGCCTCTGTAATTCTTCCACCTTAAGAGGGGACAGCAGGGGAGACTCATTAAGAAGGATACAAGCTAGAATGGTCTTCTAAACCCTGATAACCTAGATACCTAACCACCTTTACATGGCAATGATATTGCACACTGTAAGGACTAACCAACCAAGAAAGAGTTCAAGTCTGCCACTACTGAGTGCAGGCCTACTCCTCTGCAGATGCTGTAATCAGTCACATCTCAGGCCACATGACACCATCTCCCTCCTCCCCCATGTTGTCTCCTATGTCCCTTGCAGAGCTACTCACCTTAGCAGCAAGATGGTCCATTTTATCAGCTACCTTGCTCACTGCCATTCGCACTTCGGTGTTGTGCTGCCGAGCTTCGGTCATGAGAAATGAAGCGATATCAGCTGAGCCTAAAAACAGATACATTCCACAAACGAAACAGTTTAAGCAGAAGATCTGGTGCTCCTTTTGGAAAAGCAGGAGCAGAAAAGGAGCTGGAAAACGAGCAATGATCTCATTATCAGTAACTGAAAAATGTGTCTGTGACATGATAACCACAGAAGAACACATCTGCTGCCAACTTAAGACAAATTCCTTTCGAGGATAAAAATCAAACTGCTTTCTCCTTTCCCCTCATCCTTCTGGAACCATGAGCTAAAAAACCCTCATCAAAATATTTTGTTGTAGCACCCACCCAGAAACACCTGGCCATGTAACCTTGAGCAAGTTACTTAACCCCAATTGCTCAGGGGTGGCCAGGTGTCGCAGTGAGTAAGAGCATCGCCCCCGGGATCGAATCCAGGCTCTGATACTTAGCACCACACCCAGAAATGACTGGCTGTGTAACCTTGAACAAGTTACTTAACCCCAGTTGCTTTAAAAAAAAAAGATTTTGTGGGACATCTTTCACAATATGACTAATGTGGAAATATGTTTAATATTATTGTGCATGTATAACCTATATCAGATTACTTGCTATCCTGGGAAGGGGAGAGGGGAGGAAAGGAGTGAGAAAAAATCGGAACTCAATAAAAGTGAATGCTGAAAACAATCTTTACAAGTAATTAGAAAAAATAAAATAGTATTAAGTGGGAAAAAAAAAAGATTTTGTAAAAGTCAACCGAACTCTGACAAAAGACAACAAGCAATGTTGGTCCTAAATCACTAAGGTTAAAGCACAAATTCTATTCTGTTAACAATAGCTACATAAAAAAAGTGGAAAATCACATGTACTATCAGTTGCAATCATTCTATTAGTGTAACTGTTTTGGGGGAATGCATTTTTGTGTGTGAGTTGAGGGTTTATTGAGTTGAATCTGCTGTACTGAAGCAAAATGTGTAAAATGAAAAACATCTGAACACAGACACTGTGGGATCTCTTTGTTCACTGCTATTAAATCAGTCATAAACATTTATTAAGCACCTACTAAGTGCCAGGCACTTCACTAAGCTCTGTGGATTTAAATACCCAAAGAAAAGATAATCCCTGCCCTCAAGGAGTTTACAGTGTAATGGGAGAAGACAACAACCAAAAGGGAGCTGAAAAGGGAGTGGAGGAGATGACAGAGAAATCCAAAAGAGTGCAGCTGGGTAGGAAATGAAGAGATGGTTGGCCTGGGCTCTCTTCTTAAATGGAGGTTTCAGCATTTCTCGTTCAATTAGCTAGGTGGTGCAATAAATAGAGAGCTGAGCCTGGAGTCAGAAAGATCTGAGTTCAAGAGGAGGCTAGGTGGCTCAGTGAATAGAGCACCAGCCCTGGAGTCAGGAGGACCTGAGTTCAAATCCGACCTCAGACACTTGACACTTACTAGCTGTATGACCTTGGGCAAGTCACTTAACTCCAACTGCCCTCCAAAAAGCAAAAAAAAAAAAAAAAGCTGAGTCCAAATTCAAAGTCCAATTAGTTGTGTGACCCTTGGCAAGTCACTTAAGCCCTATGTGCCTCAGTCCCTCATCTCCCTCATCTATAAAATGGGGACACACTGGAGAAGATAATGGCAAATCCCTCTAACATAGAGTTGGACATGACTGAGAAATGAACAACAACAACAAAGAAGCTTTCAGTTGAGAAAGCACTTGAGAAACAAAGTAAATGTCCATCAATTGGGGAATAACTTACAAATGCTTGTATGTAGGGGTGGCTAGGTGGCACAGTGAATACAGCACTGGCCCTCAGTTCAAATCCAACCTCAGACACTTAACACTTACTAGCCATGTGACCTTGGGCAAGTCACTTAACCCCAACTGCCCTGCCTTCCCCTTACAAAAAAGCAAACAACAATAACAACAAAAATGCTTGTATGCAAAAGGAAGAGAGTATTAATGCACTATAAGAAACAACAAAGATAAAGAACTCAGAAAAACTTACATGAACTAATACAGAGTAACATAAGTAGAAGCAAAAGAACAATTTACACAGTACAATAATAACGTAAAAGAAAGCAACAATGAGAGACATGAGAACGCTGATCAGTGTAAAAACCAAAGCCCTTTTGAGAGCTGACTCCTTTCTCTCAATAGAGGAGTGGCAGAGCACGCAAGCAAGAGTGAGCATTTACACAATGTGCAAAGCACTTCAAACGGCAAACTGATCCTCACAACAACCTGTGAAGTAGATGTGATGATCATCTCCATGTCCTGGCTGGGGGAAACTGAGGCTGACAGAAATTAAATAACTTGTCCAAAATCACAGCCTACAAACCTGAGAAAGGATTTGAACTCGTGTCTTTCTGACTGCAGGACTTGTGCTCTCTCCCCTGAGCCACCCAGCAGAGCCTAGGTTCAGACTGTGGCACACATTGTTCAAGATGGCCAATGTATTCATTATGTTGTTTATTTACATTTCTTTGTTACAAGGAAGGGTACCACTGGGTGTCAACGGGAAATAATAATAATATTTTTAAAAGGATCAATAAATTTTAAGTGCTTGAACAGAAAGTCATCAACATTCAAACATTTTGCTTGGTAATTTTCACTTTCTGTTTTATATACATCACAGTAATTTTTGGGAGTAGGTAGAAAAAGAAAGATAGTGAACAAATGAAGAGGGGCTAAAAAGATGGTGAAAATAAAGTAGTCATGGTCGAGGAAATGTAAATTTCACTTTTCACATCCAGAGATTGAAAAATAGAAATGACAAAAATAAGTCAGGGAAGAAGAGCAAGAAAAGCATCATGGAGTTTGGAGGTTTTTGACCTTACCTTGAAAATGTGGAGTCTGAGAAAGTGGTCCTGCATACATGGGTCCCACAGGCTGTAGTTGGGAAGTGACTGGGGTAGCATTCTGGTGAAAGGCACAGGCCTGCATACCTGCATAGGGCTAAGAAAACTCAGTTATAAGTACATTTTGAAAATAACTAAGTGCCTTCTTTCAGTCTCGCTCATAATTAGCCGACATCTTAATGGGGGTGACAAGTACACATAAAACATATACAGCATAAATACAATGTCCCAAAAGTCTTAGTGCAGTTCTAATCAAGTATAAAGTGAATAAATGCAAATGCATACAAAGTAGTTAAATACAAGGTAGTTTGGGAGGGAAGGGGAGAAGTCGGAAAGGCTTCATACAGAAGATGGTTCTTGAGCAGCATCTTAAAAGGGAGAGGGGCGGCCAGGTGGCTCAGCGAGTAAGAGCACTGGCCAAAGTGTAGGGATGACCTGGGGGATCGAATCCGGGCTCAGATACTTAGCACCAGAAATAACTGACCATGTAACCTTGAGCAAGTTACTTAACCCCAACTGCTTAAAAAAAATAAAGGAATAGAGAGCCTCTATGAGGTGGAGGTGAGGAAGATGTGCATCCCAGCCATGGGGAATGGCCATTATGTAAAGCCACTGAGAAAGGAGATGGAATGTTGTGAATGAGGAACACAGAAAAGGCCAATATGCCAAGAAGCAGAGAACAGGAGATGGAATAATGAGGCTGGAAGAGGTTGGGAGCATGTTAGGAAATGTTTTAAAAGCTAAATAGTGGAATTTGTATTTTATCCTAGAGGCAATGTGAAGCCACTAGAGGTGGATGAGTCGAGGACTCACAAGGTCAATTTTGTGTTTAAGGAAAACTACTTTGGCAGAGAATCTTTGTTTGACAGGAATGTGGTTAAGACGTGAGGCAGGGAGACCAAAGAAGAGGGTTTTGCAATAATCTAAGCAAGGAGAGATGAGGGCTTGAACTAAGGTGGTAGCTGTGAGAATGGAGAGTATGGATCAGATAGATAGACTGGGATGTGAGGCCATGTCTGCTGAGTCTGACATTTCAGAGCTGGGTGAGATCATCAACATTTGGAGTTATATGAGAGAAAATGCCTGCAGCACATGTCTACTTTTTTCAGTAGTTCTAAACAGGAAAACTCATCCTGCTGAGAAAGAGGGAGGGAGAGATTCTTCAGCATCTTCCTAGCTTTCCCATGATACGTTTTTTTGCTTTTTTGGAGAGCAATTGGGGTTAAGTGACTTGCCCAAGGTCACATGGCTAGTTTTTGTGTTAAGTGTCTGAGGCCAGATTTGAACTCACGTCCTGCTGACTCCAGGGCCAGTGCTCTATTCACTGCACCACCTAGCTGCCCCTCCATAATACGTTTTAAAGTAAGTTGTATAAACAATTTGCAAACTTCTGTACCACCAGGCATAGTGACTTTTTTTTTTTAAAGCAATTGGGGTTAAGTAACTTGCTCAAGGTTACATGGCCAGTTATCATAATGACTTCTTAAAATTGATTAAGTTGTGTCTGTAAGTGTATGCAGAATTACTGTGTTTCCCCGATAATAAGACCTATCTCGAAAATAAGCTCTCCCCTTACTGTGTAAGATTCCTCTAAAATAAGCCCTCCACCGAAAATAAGCCCTATTGAGATTGCTACTGTAGTGAAGGTGATCCCCTGCGCTACACGCTACATTACGGTACCCTCTGTATGCACCGTCCCCCTGGGTGAAATGCATGCCGCGCTCCGAGCTGCATCCAATCAGAGCTGCAGCAGTGAGCGCGTCATCCTGTTCTTTATTGAATTCATTATTGAATAAAGGTACATTTTTTTGTTCACATTTACCTGTTTATTAAAATTGCTGTCAATGTTCATTAAAATAAGCCCTCCCCTGAAAATAAGCCCTCTGGTGTTTTTCTGTCCAAAAAAAAATTAATAATAAGACAGTGTCTTATTATCGGGGAAACACGGTACTAAGATCCCAAATGAAATCTGTCAGGTTGCAAAGTGGCAGATCTGCCTTTCCATACTTGCTCCTCTCTATATCAAAAGGCTGAAGAAAAATTTCCATCAATTATAGGGCATCCCAGTAAACACAGAATGGATGGTTTCAGGTTACTATCCCTTTTCCTGTTCTAAGTTACTCCACTGCCTACCCCCAAGTTAGGCAATGTCACAAGAAGCTGGTGACAGGCCCCTAAGTTGTTGGGCACTCTTAACTTAAAAAGAGGGATGAGGATGACAGTTCACAGAAGTCTTTCTTGAAGAGGCTTCTTTTCAAAAGTTACCTCAGAAGCACAGAGCATACCTAGTAGACCTTCTATGCTAAGCCTACCTAACCTGCTATTGATCTGCCAGTCTACACTGTAAGCCTTCTCTGTTTGCTGGGTAAGAAAATAAAGTCTGACAGCACTGACATATAGTCCTCAACTGGAAACAAATACAACCACCTACCTTTTGCTTAAGAAAATGTTACAGAATGACCAACAAAGGTAAAAGACAGAGCAGAATTAAATTATCAAAAAATTCTTAACGTATCCTTATCAATGTTAATACCTGAAAGGATTGGGAATTTCCGGGCAGATTTGAGTGAGACTGGAGAGTTGCAATTGGCATTAAGGCAGCAGAGGGTGCTTGGATCCCAGGGACTGATTGTTGAGATGCTAAAATAAAACAAGATTTTAATTTTTATCTATCTCTTTTGTGCACAGGTGGATACTAAAGTTTGACTGGCAGCCTGTATACTATCATATTTTTCAGCATTTAAAACTGTTTATATGCCTATCCTCTCAAACCTTGCAGTTCTGCTGCAAGCCCTATAATGAGACAGAACAACAAAGCTGGGTGTTGTTATATGCTTGACACTCAGTCCTAAGATCAGTGTCAACTATCTGGGAGATAACTCAGCTGAGTGAAGGTTTCTTGCACTGTGGAAGCTATATAATTTATTAAGTTGTGAAGAGGAAGTGGGCCACTGAGTTTCCCTTTTAAGCCATACTCAAGGAATAAAACTGACATGACTACAAAGGCTTTATTGATTCAATTCATGCACCCCAGAGGTACAGAAATCTCTTACTTGGTGACGTCCTTGGCCGAGGTGGTACATGGGCTGGCTCAGGAGCGGGATGGACAGATGAAGTCAACATGTGCTGACCTGTTCCTCGAAGGGCATTCAGGTCCTAAAGCAGACAGACACATAAGGCTTAGTTATTCAGGAGGGGGGTGACAAAAAAAAAATGTATGCTGCATGGGATCTTCCTACAAACAGAATCATACCCTCTAATATACATAGTGTTCCAAAAGTCTTAGTGTTATTTTAAATTTGCTAAAAGCAAGCCCTGTATTTGCTTTTCAGTAGACACATAACAGAAAGGAAGGCTAGCCAAAAAGAAGTCTATGAGAGTTGGGTTTATTGGATGTAAAGCACTTATCAGGCTAGCTGAGAACTTCCACATGCAAACCACATCTAATCCTTAGTAAACACAAGCAAAATTTTAAAGATTACAAATTGCTGATCTTCATTCACACTAATTGGTCATTTTTGCTCTATCTGATGAAGGTAACCTTGTCCCAATCAGCAGGTCAGTCATCTATGCTGACAGCTGAAATAGTTTGTTCCCATAGACTAAGGGTAAGCAAACCTAAGGAACTATGTAGGACTGACCCTCCCCCACCCTCCTACCCCAAAGCATCTCTGGGTACTCAGTGAATGTTAATGACCATAATGCATCATGACTCTGTAGGATGCTAGTTATGTTTTTCCTTTAATAAGAGCTGGGCTGATCTCTAACAACTGAATGGGAAGCAGTAGTATTTCCTTATTCATATATCTTATTACACCTCTATCAATGACAGACCCACTTGGGACAATGGTTTGATGGAAAAAGATGTGGAAAAGGAAAATGTTTATAAAACAGCTTTAAAATGACACAGATTAGCATGGAGCTGGGAGGCAGAGTTGACATGCCAGATTATAAGAATCAGAGTCCAAAACATTTGTTGATAGGTTAGAAAAATAGATGAAATCTGTTGAGATGAGATTTAATAAGATTAAGTGTAAAATCCTACCCATGAGTTCAAAGAGCCAAATACACAGGTACACTAGAAGAGACTAGGAGAGACAACAGATTCGGAGACTAGAAACTCAGTGTGATTCAACAGAGTGACCTGAAAACCAAAGGAGCCAATGTGAACTAAGAACACACGGAGATAGGAATATCATGCATCTCAAAGGAAGTAACTGTACTGCTGAGTATTTTGTTTGGTTCTGTGTGCCATCTTCTACAAAACGACAGGGAAAAGCTGGAGCACATCTAGGGGAGGGTAACCAGGATGGTAAAGGGACTAAAGACCTACCTTATGATGGCCAGATGGAAGAAGAGAGATGTTTAGCCTAGAGAAGATGGGGAACATGATCGTTATCTAAGTATTTGAAGGGCTGTATGTAAAAGAGGGATTAACCACCTTCTTCTTAGCTCCAGCAAATAGAACAAGGGGCAATGGATGTAGGGAAACAGATTTTAGTTCCATGTAAGGAATAATCTAAAAATCAGAACTATCCCAAAGTGGAATGCAACACATTAAGAGGAAGTAAGTTCACTATCACCAGAGGGTGGATAAGTGGAGGATGTTGGTTGTTGTTCTTAATTTTCCAAGAGTATCATATTGACATCAAGTTAGGTTCGTCTGACTGTGGCTGATCAGACCAATACAAGCTTGGAATGTTCTACCACAGGTCTACAAGCATTTCTTAAGTGCTTACTATGTGCCAGGAAGTATGCTAAATACTAGACACACAAAGAAACGGGGAAGAAAAACCCAAACACTCCTTGACCTTAAAGAGTTAACATTCTAATGAAAAAAACGTGTAAATAATTAGATTTATACAAGATAACATCTAACAGAGAAAAGATAATCTCAGAAGAAAGGCACTACCTGCTGGGAAGTGGGCAGACCAGGAAAAGCCTCCTGCAAAAAGTGGGATTTAAGATGTCTTTTTTTTTAAAATATAATTGTTTCCAATTCTGAACTTAAATTTTAAAAAAGACCATTTCTATTATATACAACAGTACACAAAAAGAGGATTCCATATGAAACCATGAATCTCTATTCTACACTGTTTGCTTTTTTAAAAAGTATATAATGAATTTTAATGTTACTCTTTTTTTTTTTCCCCTTTTTGGAGGGCAATTGGGGTTAAGTGACTTGCCCAAGGTCACATGGCTAGTTTTTTTGTGTGTGTTAAGTGTCTGAGGCCGGATTTGAACTCAGGTCGTCTGGTTTCAGGGCTGGTGCTCTATTCACTGCGCCACCTAGCCCCCCTCCCCTTCTAATGTTACTTTCAAAACTGTCTATGCTTCCCTTTAATTTCTTTGTTATCTGTGTGACCTAAGCAAGTCACTTAACCTTCATTTGTCTCAGTTTTCTTAATTGTAAAATGAAGATAATAATAGGGTTGCTGTGAGAATCGAATAACATGTTTGTATCTGGCACACAGTAGAAGCTATATAAAAATGTTTATTCCCTTCCTCTCCCATTTTCTTCTGTGCATCTTAAAAAATATTTAAAGACTTTTTTGGCAACACTGCTGCTAATTTTCCTTTTTCCCTACCTCAACCAATTAAAAACCAAAAGAAAGTAAAAAAAAAAGTGTAGCAAATAAGTATAAGCATAATTAAGCAAAACAAATCCACACAATGGCCATGTCCAAAATGTATTTCTTTATTTACCCTCAATCTATCACTTCTCTGTCAGGAGTGGAATAACATGCCTCATTGGGACATGGCTGTTTATCACATTGATCAAAGTTCTTGAGTCTTTCATCAAAACTGCTGGAAAGTCCTCTATTCAAGTAAGGTCCATCCTCCGCCCCCCCCCACACTGCCCTACATCCCCCTAGTCCCCACCCCAATTATTTCCAGTTCTGCAGGGTAAGTTATTCTTGCTTATAAGGCTATCTCTTTTGTCTTCTGGAATACTGTATTCCAAGATCTCATTTATATTAAAAGCTGTCAGGTCTCATATAATCCTGATGTTTGTAATATTTTTTCTTTGATGTGGGGGCTCACAATTCTGGCATTGGTTTAATGGAATTTTTCCTTTTGGGGCTCCTTTAAAGAAGTGATCAGAGGGGAGGCTAGGTGGCGCAGTGAATAGAGCACCAGCCCTGGAGTCAGGAGGACCTAAGTTCAAATCTCACCTCAGACACTTAACATGTACTAGCCGTGTGACCTTGGGCAAGTCATTTAACCCCAACTGCCCTACCTTTCCCCTTCTAAAAAAGAAAAAAAGCAAATAAGTGATAAAAGGGTTCCTTCTATCTTCACTTTGCCCTCTGGTTCTAATAGATCTGGCCACTTTTTCATTTGTGATTTCTTGAAATATAACGTCCAAACTTTTTGTCCCATAGTTATTAGAGTCCAAAAACACTTAAATTATCTCCCCATGACTTGTTTTTTGAGATCATATATCTGACATTTTTGTCTATTTTTTCTATCTTTTGGTTTTCTTCTAATATTTCTTGCTGTCATTGATTCCTGTTTGGTCTATCTAGTTGTCAGGGAGCCGTTACTGTTTACCATTTCCTCCACTGGGGACTGATTGTCCTTCCAGTTCTTTCCTATAGAGCTTTAAATTTTTATCTCTTTCTTCATCTAGGTAGTCACATAATTCTTGGGGAAAATAAAATTTTTCCTTTGAATCTCTGATTGCAATTGTTACAGAGTCCTCCTTTTGGGGGACCTTCTAGATCTAGAATAGTTTTTAATACTAGTCAGTCTTTGGTTTTCTCCAGGTTTAGTTAATGAATTGGGGCTCTGTAGACTCTTTCCCCTCTTGTGCTTCTGGGTGTAGAAGACAATATTGATCTGTTCGATCTTGCCCAGGGTGCCCTGAGTTCCTCTACCTTCTGAGGTTAGGCCTCCTCTGGATTTCAGACATTTAGAGCGCTGGATCTACAGGACCCTTTATGGCATTTCAGGCCAGAGTACCAAATACTCAGAGTCCTTGGGGTATTTTGGTCTAAGTGTTGCCATGCTATCCTGGTTGCTACTACTCTCCAGTGCTTCCAAGATCCCTACCCTGTGACTTTCTCACCATACTGGGCTTTCTTAGGGGAGCCCTCCATGCCTTCTATCTCCAAACAGAGACTCACAGGCTACATGTTTTTCTGAACCACTTCTGATAGAAGTGGGAAGCTATCAGCTTGGCTAACTGACCAGTCAACTGGCACTTTATTTTGTTGGTGGTCCCCTTTCCTATTGCCTGCAGGCATTTGGCTGACTTTCTGTGAGATTCTAGGGTTAAAGAAGTAATTTACTGCAGTTTCCTGTTGTATTTCTTGATCATTATTCTGTCTGGTGCTAATTTCCAGTTTCTGCAGGGGTAGATTAAGTATGTGGACACTGGATTGTCTGACTCTCCTTTGATCAGAAGTCTCTAGGGTTGAGTACTGAAGGAGGCCAGGGATATTAAGAGGTAGAAGTGAGGAATGAGAGCATTACAGGCATAGGACACAGCCAATACAAAGGCAAGGAGGTGGGAGCTAGAATGTTTTGTGTGAAGAGCAGCAAGTGGGTCAGTGTGTGGGAAGGAGAACTAAGCACAAAAAGACTTAGAAAGACAGGACAGACCCAGGTTCTTAAATGGCCTCTAAATGTCAGACAGATGATTGTATATTTGACTCTGAACATAAATGAGGCCCACTGAAGCTTACTTACCGTGTTTCCCCGATAATAAGACCTATCCCGAAAATAAGCCCTCCCCTTACTGTGTAAGATTCCTCTAAAATAAGCCCTCCCCCGAAAATAAGCCCTATTGAGATTGCTACTGTAGTGAAGGCGATCCCCTGCGCTACACGCTACATTATGGTACCCTCTGTATGCACCGTTCCCCCCCCCAGGTGAAACTTACGCCGTGCTCCGAGCTGCATCCAATCAGAGCTGCAGCAGTGAGAGCGTCATCCTGTTCTTCCCCAGTGATTTGCTTATTGAATAAAGGTACATTTTTTTGTTCACATTTACCTGTTTATTAAAATTGCTGTCAATGTTCATTAAAATAAGCTCTCCCCTGAAAATAAGCCCTCTGGTGTTTTTCTGTCCAAAAAAATTAATAAGACAGTGTCTTATTATCGGGGAAACACGGTACTAAGCTGAGTTTGGGGGAAGGGGTAACGTAGTTGGAGCTCATTCTGTCATCTGAGGAGGAGGAATGGGAGCAAGCAGAGACCTGAGGGAGGGAGGCTGGTGTGGTGGTCCAGGAAGTGGTGACAAGGGTCTGAGCTAGGGGGTGGCCATGGGAAAAGGGGTCATGTAAGAGAGATGCTGTAAAGGGAAAAGCAATAAAAAGATGTAACACCATGCTGGCTGTGCAGGGGAAATCCTATTCAAGCATGGAGTAGGCCAGATGACTTCTGAGGTCCCTTTGAATTCTGAAACTCGATCTGGTGAACTGGGACACCAGCCTTTCTGTAAATGTCCTTGTGGCCACAATGGCCATTTTTCATTCCTAGAGAAATTGGGGGGGGGGAAGTGGCAGTAGGGAGTAGCTTCACCACTGCCACAAACAGGTCTTCATGCTCACAGACAATCCCCATAAAACACTGTGTGCAGATGTATGATCTGCTGATGCCAGCACCTCAGAGCTGCTTAGAGACGGAAATCCCTGTTCCTTTGAAACTATTCCAGCCCCACCCAAGCACTCTCACACAGCCACAATCTAGTGTACCAAGCACTGGCCAGACATAGCCCAAAAGTTGTCATATAATTGCTAAGATGGTCCTTCTCTGCCCAGCTGGAGAAGCTGGGATATTTTAGTCAGAATAGCTCTTCCAAATAGTAAAAGAACAGGTGAAATGAATTTCACTTACAACAGTTTTCAAGGCTCACCTCTTGTTTTAGTCCAACACATATCTATTGAAGCCCTTACCAAGTGCAAAAGAGGCCCTGTGTCAGGTACTGGAATTAGAAAGTGTGGTGCAATGGGATCCAATCCAAGGACCTGGGTTCAAATTTCTCCTTTGATGCTTAAGACTTGTGTCACCTTAGACAAATCACTTCACCAACCTGGGCCTTGGTTTCCTCATTTATAGAATAAGAGGATTTGTCTAGGTGGCTTTTGAGGTTCTTCTAATTCTAGATCTATAACCCTAAGGTTCATGCCTGCCCTCTCAAGTAGTTTATGTTCTCCTATATCCAAGTAAGAAATATGTAATGTAGAATAAGATGGAGCAAAAGGAAAAGGTTACACAAGAATTCTAGGGAAATCTGAGGCAGGCTTTTGAGAGGTATGGGGTTGGACAAACAGGGGAAGCTTCACAGAAAAGGTAGTACTTGAATGGAACCTTAAAGGAGAAAGGATCTGGTGGGTAGAGATTAGTAGGGTATTCATTCTAACCATGGACCTTGGTGGGCAGAGATGGCAAGTTGAGGTCAGATAATAGAAAGGAGCCCAGTCTGAATGGAATGGAGAGTACATGAAGGAGCCTAACTTTAAATCAGGATAGAAAAGTTGGTGGAAGTCGGATTGTAGAGACTCCTCTGCCAGGTTAAGTGTCTTATTCTACAAGCATTTGAGAACACTGAAAGTTTTTGAATAGAGAAGAGAAATGGTAAAAATCTTTGCATTAAGGAAGATTATTTGGCTGCTCTAAAGTCATTTGAGAAGCCTGGGAGCTTTAATTCCATATGCAGACAAATGGGGAAGAAATCAACTAGAGCCTTGAAGTGAAAAAAACAACTGAAACAAAATAAAACAAAACAAAACAATTCTTTTGAGCAGGATCCTAACTGCCCAATGAGCAATGTTTTTTTTTAAAAGCAGCCCTTCTGATACCTCTCCTCCTTAGCAGTGAGCATCACATTCTTTCTCTATAACTCACTAAACCCTATTTCAGTTCAATCTTTAGTAATGTAAGAATTTGTTAGAGAAGAGTGGAAGGAACTACATTTTCTGAAGTAGAGAACCCATGATCTTCAGTGACATTGCAAAAAGCTAATTGAGGGTCCAGCTCACTCCTTAAACGGCTTGGCTCAATAGACAGTTGCGGTCTTGTGTATATTCATCAATAAAAATGCTGACCAAGTCTGAAAGAGATGCTTAATATTGCTGGGCAAGGTTTTGCCAATGAGGTTCTCTAAGCAAAAAACCTCCACCAGAGCTAGAGACAACAGCAACTCATGCTCCATTTAGCCTTGGTTTCCTAGAGCCTTAATGTCTACTACCTAGAGCCTAGATGTCTACTACCACCCTCTAGCACAGAAGAACTAAGAGGACATACCTCAATTTCAGAATCACTGGAATCCAGGTGGGGAGGAACAATGGGTAGCATGGGCTGTCCCATTTTAGCCATCCTAGAGATAAGCTTAGCTTTGGTCACATCAGGATTCTACAGAGAGAGAAGACAAGTCATAAAATGTATTGTTTTAATGTGATTTGCCACTATTTTCTCATGTTGATTATAACTCACAGTGTTACCTTATTCTCTTTAAGGCTGCGCAATTTCTCTACCACCTATTTCAAAGAATGTAAACAGATTAGATCATTGGTTTCCAGACTCTCAAGATCCCTGGATTTTGATTCCTAACTTAGAAGTTATCAAAACCAGGGTGGTTCACAAGCAGGAGCAGGGAATGGATAAAACCAAACCCACTGCACACCAAGGTAGGAGTTAAGGCATTCAGAAATCATCAGGCTACAAGGAGAAGCTGGTCTGAAGCGGGAGTAATTCAGATTTAGGAAAATAATTGTGACGAACAGAAACAGGTAGGACTTAACAACTACTTGTGTGGAAACCTAAGATTATGTTTCATTTTCCCCTTGAACATCCTACCTGGAAATGGTAATATTATTTGGCTTAAGATAATATTTTAAAATCTATATCTGATCCTTCTGAGGTTAGTGTTGTTACTTCCTTGAATTTAGCCTTTTAAAGAAGGGTTAGAGAAGGAATTCACACAAAAACTCAACTACTGCTGTCTTTTAATCTTATGCTACTGGTACGTGATGATATTGGAAATCTACAGAAACTCACAGGATTTGAAAGTGGAGAAATGACCTTAGGCACTTTTAAATTCAATTTAGTCATTTGACAGATTAAGAAATAGAGGCTCGAAGGGGTGGCTAGGCGGGTGGGAGCAGTGAATAGAGCACAGGCCCTGGAGTCAGGAGGATCTGAGTTCAAATCCGGCCTCAGACACTTAACACAAAAACTAGCTGTGTGACCTTGGGCAAGTCACTTAACCCAAACTGCCCTCCAAAAAGCAAAAGCAAAAAAAAAGAAATGGAGGCTTGGAGAGGGGAAGTGACTGGACTTAAGAGATCTTCAAAGGAATGGAAATGGAAGAGGATAGGTAAGGATGTAATGATGAGGGTTGGCCTGGAACATAAGACTGGGGTGGAGGAGTGTTGGCCAGACTATGAGATTGTTATATTCCACCTCCATCATCCACAATTTTCTTACCAATTCCCTTTAAACTATACCTCTTTAAATTGCATAAAATCTAAATATAAATTTAAATTGTGCAAAATGCTCTTGAAAATCTTAGAAGGCTACAAATGTTGCCTACTATTATTGGCAGTTCCTCAGCTGCTTCTATGTGAAAGGGGGAAATCTTTAAACTGAGCTGTCCTTTTGGAAATCTAAAATTTCTTTTAAAAACTGAGAGAAGGGGCGGCCAGGTGGCTCAGCGAGTAAGAGCACCGGTTCCAGTGTTGGGATGACCTGGAGATCGAATCCCGGGCTCAGACACTCAGCACCACACCCAGAAATAACTGGCCGTGTAACCTTGAGCAAGTTACTTAACCCCAATTGCTTAAAAAAAAAAAAAACTGAGAGACAATTTTTTAAAGGGAAAATTTTTTAGAATTTTTTTTTTTTAAAGCAATTGGGGTTAAGTAACTTGCTCAAGGTTACTCGGCCAGGTGTTTCTGGGTGGGTGCTAAGTGTCTGAGCCCGGATTCAATCCCAGGTCATCCTGACACTGAAGCCGGTGCTCTTACTCGCTGTGCTACCTGGCCGCCCCTTAGAATTTTTTAAAAAGGAGCAGATCTTAAAGAAAAAGAAAGAAGAAAAAGAGAAAAGGAACAAATGCAAATACTTGTAAGAATAATAAGGATAACATTTATAACAATTATTCTTTTTCTTAATTGAAGCATAAAACAATTATATCCAATAGGATACAAATGTAACCAAAAGGCTTCCATTATAAAAACATATATGTGATCTACCTTCCCCCAACCAAACCATTCTCAAAGACACATTCTTTTCTTACCCTAAGATTTCACCACCACATTGAAAATAATTTCATGTTCAAAACCGCCTTATGTATTTTCTCCTCTCCAACATTTTCTCCTTATACTGTTTTTTAAAAGAATCAAATTAAAGTGTTTATCCTCATTTTTACAGAAATTGTTAACACTTTCCAAAGACATCTATAACCTCCCATTCACCTATACAACTCTCATATAATGAAGTTCAACTACATGAAATATGCTGTATTACATACATATATCAAAATAACATGAATAGATTTCACTGTGCCTCTCTCAGAACAGTTAACAAAACTTACCGCAAGTTGTTCACTGATAGAATTTGACTTGGTTCGAACAGCTGGCTCTCTGAATGGAAAAAACACACATACTCTGAGGTAAACAAGATGACTAAGAAACACAAGTTCAAATTACACTTAGCTTCTGAACCATTTTAACATAAAAGTTAGGTAAAGGAATTCTTATTTCTTAAAGTCTCTGAGGGCAACAGGTCAAGAAGATGAAATTTTCTGCTACTAGAGCTACAGATTCTATTTTTAAAAAAAGGTTTGTATTGATGCCTTTTGTTTTTCTATCACCTTCATTTTTCCTTATCTCTCCCCTTTCCCACCCAAAGAATTTCCATTATAACAAAGAATTAAAAAGAAAGCAGTTTGGCAAAAATAGCAAAAACAAGAACAGAGTTTGACAGCATATGCAGGGTTCTACTCTCATTGTCCCCCAACACAGCAAAGAGGGGAAGGAGATGCATTTTCATCCCTCATCATCAGGGCCAATAGAAGTGAGTATTATAATCGCTCAGTGTTCAATTTCAATTTTCCTTTGTTCTTTCCATTTGCATACAGTATTTTCCCAGTTCTGCTTACTTAACTTTGCTTCAATTCATGTAAGTTTTCCCATGAGTTTCTGAATTTTCCACATTCATTATACCACAATTTGCTTAGCTATTCTTCAATTGATGGGTATCTACTTTGTTGCTAGTTCTTTATTACTCTAGAAAGTTCTGCTATAAACATTTTGACCTAAGTGGGACCTTTCTTTCTATTTCTGACCTTTACCTCTGGATCAAAGGGTACAGACATTTTATTCATTTTCTTTAGCATAATTACAAATTGCTTTCCAAAACTGTTGAACCAATTCATAGCTTCACCAGTGTGCTATTGTGCCTGTCCTTCCATGATCTCTCAAAATTGACTATTCCCATCTTTTAAAATTCTTTCAAATGTACTGGGTGTAAAGATTGAGCCTCGAATTATTTTCATTTGTATTTATCTTATTATTAGTGATTTGAAGCAATCTTTCATCTGGTTCTTTATAGTTAGCAATTCTTTACCAAACCACCAAGGGAATATTAGACAACATAATAATAAAATTCATTTGGAGGATGAAGGTCCAGAATGACAAGGAAAATAATTTTTAGAAGCAGGAAAATAATTTTTAGAAGAATTAAAGGGAACTAGCACTTTAAGACCTCAAATTATGCTTAAAGCAGGAATCAACTAAAACTGGTACTGGTTAAAAAAAACTGAAAAGCTGATGTCATCTGGAGGAAGAATCAGTAACAATTGCATTAATAATCCAGTGTTTGACAAACATGAAAATATTCTTACTTGGGAAAGAACTCCCTATTCAATGTTATTTAGTTATTTCAGTCATTTCTGACTCTTTGTGTGACACCTTTTCTGGAGGTTTTCTTGGCAAATATAATGGAGTAGCTTGCCATTTCCTTCTCCAGTTCATTTTACAGATGAGAAAACTGAGGTAAACAGGGTTAAGTAGCTTGCCTAGGATCACACAGATACTGTCTAAGGTTGGATTTAAACTCAGGTCTTCCTGACTCTAGGCTTGACACTCTATCCACTGTTCCACCTACCTGTCCTCCCTATTTAACCGGGAAAACAGTAAAGCAGTCTGGAAGGAAATCATGCTTAGATCAATACCTTATACCACATTCTGTAATACATTCCAACAGATACATGACCTTAATATTACTGATTATACAACAAAAATACTAAAGGAGAGGCAGATCATATACTTCTCCCAGCAATAGGTAGGAGATGTATTCTTTTTTTTTAATTTTTAAATTAAATTTTATGTTTTATTTTTAGTTTACATCATTCATTTCCACAAGATTGAGTTATAAATTTTCTCCCTGTCTTTCCCCTACCCACCACCCCAAAATAGTGATCCCACTGTATACCCCCTCCCCTAATCTGCTCTCTCCTATATCCTCCTCTATCCCCCCCTCTGACTTTCCAGTAGGGCAAGATGGATGTCTATACCCCAGTGCCTGTACATCTTATTTCCCAGTTGCATGTAAAAAAAAATTATATATATATATATATTTTTTTTTTTTTTTTAAACATTTGATTTTAAAACTTTGAATTTCAGATTCTTTCCCTTCCTCCCTCATCACCCACCCTTACTGGGAAGACAGACAATTCAATATAGGTTGTACACATGTAGCTAGGCAAAACATTTCCATAGTGGATATATTGTGAGACTGACTATATTTCCCTCCATCCTATCCCACCCCCTACTTTTCTATTCTCTACTTTGACCCTGTCCCTTTTCAAAAGTGTGTGCTTCTAACTTCCCTCCTCTCAACCTGCTCTCCCCTCCATCATCCCCCCTCTCATCCCCTTCCCCCCTACTCTCCTGTAGGGTAAGATATCCTATTTAGTGTGTATGTCATTCCTTCCCTAAGCCAAATTCAATGAGAGTAAGGTTGACCCATGCCCTTTTGCTTTCCTGTTCTTCCCCTCCATTGTAACAGTTTTCCCTTACCTCTTCTATATGATATAATTTACCCCATTATGTCTCTCCCCATCTCCTCTCATTATATTCCTCTCTCACCTAGGAGATGTATTCTTAACCAAACAAGGAATAGAGGCAATTTATTATAAAAGATAACTTTGATTACATGAAACTGAAAAGCTTCTTCACAGACAAAATTAATGCAACCAAGATAAGTGAAAAATCTATCAAATTTCTCTGATAAGGAGTATCAAAAATATATAAAAAATTAATAAGTACACAGAAGACTTAACAGCCAATTCCCCAATATATAATTCTGAAAAGAATTACAAAGCATTAAGAAGAAATGAAAACCAAAAGAACCCTGAGGTTTCACTTCACATCCTGAAAATTGACAAAGATTAAAAAAATAGCAATAGTCAAAGTTGGAAGGAGTTTTGGAATGATAAACACACTTATTAGTGTGTTAGCCTTAGCCTTATTAGTGGAGCTGTGAACTGGTACAACCATCCTGGAAAGCAATTAGGAATTATGCAAATAAAAATAACTAAAATGCCCACACCCTTTGATCAGATCTTCCATCATTGGACTTATACCCTGACAAAGTCAGTAATAAGAAAAAAAGTCCCCATAGATACCAAAATATTTGTTGCAGAACCTTTTGTGATAGCAAAGAATTGGAAACTGAGTAGATGCCCATCAACTGGAGAATGGCTAAACCAACTGTGATATGTGAATGTAATGGAATATAACTGTGCTATAAGAAACTATGAATATACATATACTATGAAAATACAGAGAAGCATGGAAAGAGCTACATGAACTGATACAGAGTGAAATAAGCAAAACCAAGAAAACAATATTCACAATGACAACAACATAAGGAAAAAGAACTATACACCCACACAAAAAAAAAAAACAAAAGTGAGTATAGCAAAATGACAGAGATAAAGCATGATTTGAAAGAAGACCTATGAAAGGACACTTCCAACATGCTCCTTCACGGAAGTAGGAGGCCTGTGGATGTTGTGCATGTTTTTGAACTTTTCTATGTATTAATCAGCTGTGCTGATTTTTTTTTTCTCTTCCACTTTAAAAAATACCATTTATATATGGAATAGCTCTCTGGGAGGGTTTGGGAGAAGGATATTGGAGAAAACTATGAGGATGTAAAAAACAAAAGACACCAACAAAATCTTTTTAACAAAGAAAATACTTTGGGGACAATGTGTGCATATACACACATATATACATGTATATATGCAAATATATACATAGAACTAATTTTAACATACAAGAGCAAGATCCATTCATCAAAGAATAAGTGGTCAAAAGATACAAACAGTTGTAAAAAAGCAAAAAGAGTGACAAACTATTACTAACCATAGGAAAGATGGTTCTAAATAATTAAAAAAAAAGAAATGAAAATCTATACAACTCTGAGGTTTCACCAAGTTGGCAATGAGGACAAAAGACAAAGAGAGTTAACGCTGAAGAGTTTGTGGAGAGAAATACACACTAATATACTATTTGTAGAAATGTTGACTGGTCTAACTATTTTGAAAAGAAATTTGGAATTATGCTACAGGAAGTGACTAAAATGTCTATACTTCCACAAATCCTATTAATTTTACTCATGGCAGCGTTCCACAGTGTATTGTGAGAGTATACAAACCTGGTAGGTAATTTCTCATGTTTTTGATGTTGAAAGAGCTGGTTAAGGCTCTAGTTTCTTACCCAGGTTTAAAAGGCACTGCAGTGGGTGGCAGTAATACTGGTTCAGCACTAAAGTTATCAGCACCAGGTGTTGGAGAAGGAGTTGCAGAATCGTGGAAATTAATGCTGTGCCCATCAGAGCCAGAATCTTTGGCAAATTTCACCTAAGGAAAAAATAATCAGTACAGAATAGAACAATTTTCTTGACTGAACAGTTCACTGGTCTTGAAGAAATCAAAGTGGTTTATTATACACCATTGGCCATTAACTTGCTTAAGCTGAATGGTAAAGAGAGATGAAAAGCAGTCAAACTGGTTGACTTCAAAGTTCTTCCCTATGTCTCATGTTCTAGTGTTCTGTGCTGTGCAAGGGGCAGTCTCCTAGAGGAGTAGGCCAGGAGCAGAAGACAGAAGTGTCTTTTGAGGTTAGACTGTCCCAGAGACAGGAAAATCTTTAAGTTTAGAGTTGGAAAGGGTGGGGGAGGGGGGAAAAGAACAATATTTCAAAGTAGCGGAAGATGCCTCTGGAGAAACAAAATGTTTTTATAAAGATGAGAATTTAACTTTTTGGAGTCCATTTTTCAAATTCAGGATTTTGTTGTGTCTTGGAGGATGGAAGTAGGCAGTCAGCTATATGCTATTCAACAATTTATCATATATTTATCACATTTAATGTGAATTTGTTAACCAACCTCAATGTGGCCCCAGATGTTCCTTTAATTCCTCCCTAAATGATTCCTGTATTTACCACAGAAGTTATTCTTCACTCTCCTCTCTTGGGTGGAGATCTTCATCCTTTCCCCCTTGCCCTCTCTCAGTTTAGGACTGCAATTGCCTTCTACCCTCCTAAAAAAGTTAAGGCTTCTTTTCTCCTATTCTCTCTCTCTTTTTTGCTTTTTGGAGGACAACTGGGGTTAAGTGACTTGCCCAAGGTCACACGGCTAGTAAGTATGTCAAGCATCTGAGGCTAGATTTGAACTCAGGTCCTCCTGACTCCAGGGCCAGTGCTCTATTCACTGCGTCACCTAGCCGCCCCTCTTTTCTCCTATTCTCTTCATCTCCAAATCTTTGATATCATCTCCCACTGTCTCTTCCCTTCCCCAAGTCCCTGACAAAGAGGGGGTCCTTCTTGCCAAAGCCATGCTTTTTACAAGGGCACTTGACCTTCTTTCCTCTGTCTTCTTTGGCAGCCTGTACCCTCAATCATCCCCTTCTTTTTCTAGTCTTCAACTTCTCCCTAATAAAATCTCCCTTTCCTCCTCCCTTGAAACATGCCCATATGTTCCCCATTTTTAAAAAAATCTGCATTATGGTTCAAATCCTGTTTCAGACACTTACTAGCCGTGTGACCTTGGGCAAATCACTTAACCCTAATTGCCTTCCTTCCCCCTCCAAAAAGCAAAAAAAAAAAAATCTGCATTAGATTCTACCCTCTCCTCAAGCCATCACCCCTTATTTCTTCTCCCCTTTCCAGACATACTCCCATTTTTTTTGTTCTCGCTAGGATATCCTGATTTTCCACCCTTTGGTTCCTTCCCAGACTACCACTCCTTCATTCCCTGCACTCTTCTCCCTTCCCTAACTTGATACTCTGTTGAATCAGTTCAACTAGACACCAGTGGTATCAACTTAGCTGGGAATGGGTGCCTGTGGACCCCATAGCGAAAACTACAAATTAATATCATCTATATTGTATTGAATTTTTACTGATTTTTGTTCAACATTTCTCAATTACATTTTAAGGGGAGGAACAGCTGCTCTATACTACCTTCTGAACTCCAATCCCTGCCCCTGGTCCTCTTTCTGTCACCTACCACCTTCGCTCCTATACACACTGCTGATTACATCTGGCTAGGCCCAATATTAATGTATGTTACATAGTCTCAACTGCCCCCTTCCTGCTGCAAAGGTGATCACTTTACATTCCTCATCAGTCTGCTTTCCCACTCACCACAAAGGCTCTTCCAAACCTTTTCATTCCACCTCAAGCCTCCATAGCACTCCTTCATACTTTACTGAGAAGACTGAGGCCACTTGATGAGAGCTTTTTCTTCCCTCCTCTTTTCTTATCACTTGGATGTCTTTTCCTCTGTCTCTGCCTTCACCCATCTCTCATGAAAGGTGACCCTTCTTGACAAAGAAAACTCTTCTCCATGCATTCTTTATCCCATGTCTTCCCATCTTCTCCAGTGGATTTCCCTTCTATCAACTCCAAATCTCTCTCTATTCAATCTCCCCCTAGCTACTAGATCCTTCCCTGCTGCCTACAAATATGCTCATGTTGTTTTCATCCTAGGAAAATTGACCTAACTCTTCCTCCTACCTATCCTATACCTCTCTGTTCCTTTTTGGCTAAATTGCTAGATAAGGCCATATACAACTGGCATCTATACTTACTCTCCTGATTCTGGATTTTAAACCCTCTGTAACCTGGCTTCCAACCTCATCACCTAACTGAACCTCCTCTTTTCAAAGTCACCAATGATTTCTTTTTTTTTTTGTCCCAATGATTTCTTAATCACCAAATCTAGTGGGGTTTTTTCTCCTCATCCTTCTTGACCTCTACAACCTCTGACATTGCTGCTCACTCTCTTCTCCTGGATACCATCTCCTCCTAGGTTTTAATGACATTCTCTCTCTTGGTTTGACTACTTGCTCTCAGTCCTCTCTGCTGGTTTACGTAGGTCACACTCACTAGCCTGGGTTTAATCTGTGCAGATGAGATAGATAGATAGGACAGACAGACAGAATTGTTCCCTTGAGCTGCAGTCTCCCATCACCAACTGCCTGCCCCTTGCACATTTCCAACAGGTTGTCCTGCAGGCATTCTCAAATTGTCCAAAGCTGAACTCGTTTTCTTCCCCAAATCTTTCTTCAGAACTTTCAATTCCTGTTGAAAGGACTGACATCCTCTCAAATAACCCAGGCCTGCAACTTGAGCATCATCCTTGATTGTTTTCTCATGCTCACTCTACATATCCAATCTGTTGCCAAGATTTGTCATCTTCACCTTCATGACATCTTCCTTATGTCATCTTCTCTCCACTCATATGGCAGCCATCCCAGTGAAGGCTTTCATCACTTTGTGTGCATTCAATATCCTTCTAAGCCTTGCCATTTCCCAGCACTCTTATACTTTATTTCCCTCTACATATTTTACAATCTGGTAAAACCGACATTCTACCTCCTGACTCCGCTTTTTCTCTGGTTGTCCCCCAAGTCAGAAATGCTCTTCTTCCTCACTTCTGCCTTATGGGTTCCCTGGCTTCTTTCCAGATTCACCTGGAGTCCCACATTCTGTAGGAGTCTTTCCTCAGTCTTTCCACTAGTAGTACTTTCCTTCTGAGATTAACTTCCAGCTCTTCTGAATACAGAATTATTTGCACCTTTTTTCCCTCCACCATGTTTTTGCCTTTCTTTATAACCTTAGTACTTAGCACAATTCCTGGAAAATAGTGAGTGCTTGCTTAAGAAATACTTGTTGACTGATACTTGCTGCTTCCTCTAATCTCACTACTTTTCAATCCTTTGTAACCTGGCTTCCAACTTCATCAGTGAATTGAAACTGCCCTCTTCAAAATTACCAATGATGTCCTAATTGACAAATTTGATGGGTCTTTTCTCAACTTTCACAATTTTCAACCTGCCTGCTAACAACTCTCTCCTCTCAAGATTTTCATGGCACTTCTCTCCTGGTTCTCCTTCTGATTGTTTTTTTCATTCTCTTTTGCTGGCTCATCACCCACATCACATGACCAAATTGCAAGCATTTCCCAAGGCTTTCTTTATTCTTCCTCTACACACTTAGTTACCTCATCAGCTTTCTTAGATTTAACTACTGTCTCTATTTAGATGACTCACAGATCTATCTATCTAGCCTCAATCTCTCTTTTGAGTTTCAATTCCATACCAAATGGCTACTGGATATTTCAAACTCCCAAAGACATCTCAAACTTTCCCATGTCTACAACTGAATTCATTTTTTCCTCCTAATCCCTTCCTTCTCTCAAATTTATTTTTTTCTATTGAAACAATCATCACCTTCTAGTCTCCCACGTTTGTAACCTTGGCATTAGCCTTGTTTCCTCACTCTCCCTCAGCCCATACATCCAATCAGTTGCCAAATTTTGTCATTTGTACCATTACAATATCTCCCCCATCTATCTCCTCTCTGCTCACACAACTGTCACCATGGTTTAGGCTTTCTTTGCTTAGATTATTACAACAGGCTTCTATTTCCTCTCTTCACTTCAAATGTCTCCCGCTCCAGTCCAACCTACATACTAGTGTCCATACAACTTTACATAAGTATAGATGTGACCATGTGACTACCCTATCCAATCATCTGCAGTGACTCCTTATTGTGTCCAGGATAAAATATAAAGGGATCACCTTAGCTGTTAAAGTCTTTCACAACTTGGTCTCAATTTATCTTTCCAATCTCACTGCACATTCCCCTTCCCACACAGGCATCTAGCCAAACTGGCTTTCCCTCTGTTCCTCGTATGTGATGCTATATTTCTCATCTCTCTGCTCTGCATGTGCTATGGCCATTCTCCATGTCTAGGGATGCATTCCTCTTTGTTTCAGCCTTGGAGTCCCTCTCTTCCTTTAAGATGCATCTCAAGCACCATCACCTGGAGGAAACCTTTCCAAATATCCACCAACTGCTAGTGCTCTCCTTCTCAAACTACTCTGTTAATATTCCTATTTATTCACTTTACATTTATGCTGTATATACAGTTGTATATATTTTGTTGCTTTGCCCATTAGAATGTAACCTCCTTGGAGCATCTGTACTTACTAGTTATGTGACCCTGGACAAGTCACTTAACCCCAATCCCACCCCCATCCCTTCCCCCCCCCAAAAAAGAAAAGAAACAGAACAGGAAAAAAAAAAAAGGATGTAAGTTCCTTGAGAGTAGAGATTGTTTCATTCTTTGTACTTGTTTCTCCATCACCTAGTGTGGTGTCTGGTAGTAGTAGCCTAATAAATGCACACTGACTGATGCATGTTGAAGTATCTCTATAGCAGAGGAAAATGAAAGCCTATCCAGGCCACATCTATTAGTGCTTCACTCACCCTTCTGACTTCCACTTCAAATACCAGGGTCGAGTCTGATGGAATATGTCCACTTATACCTTCAGAGCCATAAGCATATGCTGGAGGAATAATGAGAAGTCTTTTCCCTCCTTTCCTCATACCAAGCATTCCATCTTCCCAGCCCTTTAGAGATCCAAACACAACATCAAATGTTAGTTGGCATGAATTGAATTAATAATAATCAGTCAGTCAATACACATTAAGTAGCTAATATGTACCAAACTCTGTGCTAAGCTTTGGAGACAAAAAGAAAGGCAAAAGATAGTCTATGCCCTTGTGGAGCTCACAGCCTAATGGCTGAGACAACATACAAACAACTATGTACAAAATAAATTGGAAATAATCCACAGAGGAAAGGCACTAGAATTAACAGAGATTGGTAAAGGTTTCCTGTAGAATGTGAGATTTAAGCTGAAACTTTAAGGAAGTCAGGAAAGTTGAGAGGTGTAGATGAGAAGGAAGTGTTCTAGGTATAGGTGAAGGCAGTGAACCCAGAGTTGGGAGACAGAGGGACTTGTTACAGGAACAGTAAGGAGGCCAGTGTCCTTCCATCAAAAATTACACAGAGGAAGAAAGTGGTAAGGTATAAAAAGACAGAAAGAAATATGTGTATTGGTGCGGGAAGGATAGGCAGGTTATTTGAACACCAAAAAAGATTTTATATTTGACTCTAGATTCTATTTGACAGGGAGTCACTGGATTTTACTGAGTTGGGGTGACATGACTGGACCTGCACTTTAGAAAAATCACATTGGTTGCTAAGTAGGGAACAGATTGCAGTCAGGAAAGAATTGTAGCAGGCAGAGCAACCAGCAAGCTAATGGAATAATCCAGGCAAGAGGAGATGAGCGCCTGCGTGTATCAAGGCAGTATCTAAAGTAGATTTTCCAGACTTTTTCATTGTAAAACACACACATACAAACTCTCAAATTTCCTAATAATAGATCTGGTAAACCAAATGTCCACTGTTACCATCAGGCCTTTCTCAATTAGGAAAAACTACCTGCCTATGATGATAAGGAAGAGAAACAGAGAACAATGAGGGGCAAGATCTCAGTGGTGATTTGTGCTGGCCAAGAACCAAAGTCAGACTATGAATATGGGCCAAGAAAATTTTAAGCCCAGGAAGAGCCTTACAATCCACCGACACATCTTCAAGTACTTCTAGCCAATGTTAAGGAATGCCAGACAGATGACATCTACCTTGCTTCGAAATAGTTGCTGGGTTTTTTTTGAGGGGGGAAGGCAAGACAATTGGGATTAAGTGACTTGCCCAAGGTCACACAGCTAATAAGTGTCAAGTGTCTGAGGCTGATTTGAACTCAGATCCTCCTGACTCTATTCACTGTGCTACCTAATTGCCCCGAAATATCTTTCTAAAGAGAGAAGTTCTACCATTTTCCTTCAGTGGCTTCTTGGTGAAAATTTAGTTAGAAGAGCTTCTCCCAGGGCAGAAGGAAAAAGGCAGGAGAAATGAAGACTGTGATGAATTCTATTTTTTGTGTATTGTCTTAAAGGTAACATTTAAGAAAATGCATGTAGTAATTCAAAGAACTTTTTTTCCCTCCTAGTTTCCAAACAAGCCTTTCAGGATAGTCAGTCAGAAATATGCCCAATATTTAAAATTGGAAGTAAGCTTCTTAAATTCGACCCACAGCAGTTTACAGATTCAAAAGAGGGAAACAATCAGTGTGGCAAAGTAGAAGAGACACTTGACTGGCAGTCCAGGAGGCCTGGGCCCTGTTCCGCCATTAATTATTGCGTAACTTTGGACAAGTCATCTGCCTATGCCTCAATATTCCTATATGGGGGGGGGGGGGGAGAAGAAACGGTGTGGGGGTGTACCCTGCCAGCTTTAAAATCATTTCAGTCTAATTCAATGCTTTACCTTAATGACTTTTCCTGATCCCAGCTTTAATCGAAGCGGTTTATCCTTGTTAACAGAAGAGTCAAATACCTAAATGTGGGAGAACAGAATCATTCAATAAAGTCTCAAACAGTAAAAAAAAAATTATAATGAAGATAAGCAAAGTTTAAATGTAAGCCCAAACAACTACAGAAAAAAAATAGTTCAAGGGGTGTGGAGAGGGCATGGTAGAGTTTGATTAAGCCCTCACAAGTGCTATTAAGCTGAACACCTCTGCCAACACTTTAGAAAACCGAAAAAGCAAAACTTAATTTGAAAGACACAAGTGTACATCAATCAACAAACATTTCCTTAACCTACAAAGTGAAAGGTACTATCTTAAAAGTTACATGTGTGGGAGGGGAGCATACATAAAAGATATAAAAAAGAAAACATTCCAAGAGTATCTAATCTCAATGAGGCATTGAGACTAACAATACAAAGCAATAAATTACACATGCTAGAGAAGTGCTGGAGGCAGTCTTTGGAAGGAGAGATATTTTAGCTTTTGGTGTCAGGAGGCAAGTTAGATCTGATATAAACTGAAATCAGTACACTGGTGGATATAAAGCCAGATTTGTACCATGTAATCATTCCACCTGACATATGTGAACAAAGTCACTTGAATTTGATCTAAATCCTTCTCTCCCCTCCGCCCTGTATTAACTTCATGACCCTGATTTTTACATTTTCAGCTGATAAGGCATAAACCTCTAACCCATAATTTTCCTTAAACGTGCTGCTACAGAAGGCCTTTGGACCACCACACACTAGGCCCAGCATCTTGGGTCATAAAATGGAGAACACTCTATGAAGCACTAGGAGAGTTAGGAAAAACTGTTTTCCCTAGAGGCATATACAGCAGAAATGGGGGGAGGGGTTTGAGTGGGACAGTCAATGATTTATTAAATAAATATCCAAACCGTAGTTTAATAAAGTAGTTAAGTCCAGGGACTC
This sequence comes from Petaurus breviceps papuanus, assembly GCF_028583685.1. NCBI lineage: Eukaryota > Metazoa > Chordata > Mammalia > Diprotodontia > Petauridae > Petaurus > Petaurus breviceps. The sequence continues at coordinate 11,861,545 of NW_027187344.1, forward strand.
TATCTTCAGAATGGAAGCCAGATATTTTGTTCCTCTCTGGTTTTTGACAACTCTTACCTACTTCAAAATTTTAGCCACGTGTTATGAAAAGTGATCTGTAAAAAATTTTTAAAATGAGAATATAAGAATTTAGCTCAAAAGTTATAAAAATGTAAACTGGGTGGTGGTGTATATTTGGTGACCAGTCAGTCTCTGACCTTCAGGGCAGTTCTGATATACAGCATATGCTCACTTTCAACGGAAGAGCATGTCTTTTAAGACATTGTTCTCAGCAATCAGACTTCAGTAAGTGCCGATCCTCCAGGTGCTATGCCACACAAAGGGGAGCAAAGACAGAAATGGAATAGCCCCCATTCTTGAGGAGCTTATACTGTGTCAGGGGAGACATATGAACAAACATCTGTGTATTCACACTATAGGAAAAGGACTGGATTTGTGATTTCATTGGTAAAGGGAGTCTCAGGTGAGAAAACTCCCATCTACTAATGCAAACTGGTACCTTCTCTGAAACCAGCAGTCTTAGAGAACTGCCTGGAGCACTGAGACGTTAAATGACTTGCCCAGGAACACAAAGCAAGGATGTATCAGAGGCAGGACTTGTACCCACCTACGTCTTTCTGGCTTCAAGGGCAGCTCTCTACCTACTATACCACACTGCCTTCATCAAACTATATAAAAAATAAAAACAAGCTAATTTTGTTGTAGGGAAGATACTAGTAGTTGAGGGACCAAATCTTTCTGTAGAAGGTGCTTAAGTGCACCTTGAAGGAAAACAGTTTGAGGCACAAACTTGGCATGGGCTCCGGCTCCACCCACTTCAAATACCTGTTAAAAAAAATGACTCTAAACAAGTTGTAAAGCTACAGAACCCACAAAGTGACAGAGAGAAACAAGTCTCCCATTGAAGACAGCCCGGCAGGCTGGCAGGAAAGGGCTATCGCAGCGAGGTAGGAGCTGAGTGCAGCCCATGGGGTTCTTGACCCAGGGCGGCCCCCAGGGCAGCCCCAACAGGAGCAGACTTCAGCAGAAGGAATCACAAGCATCTGCGGTGGTTTCTAGACTTCTCAAACCATAAACGCCAAAGACAAAGTAATGTGAGTGTGGAACTCTGTTGGAACAGGGGGGGACAGAAGAGTGGGGTCTGGCCCCTGCCCCTGGGGTGAAAAGTAGTGGAGGTACAACTGCACTGTCCTATGGCTGCCTCAGGAGCTCCTGGCCTGCAGACTGTAGGGGGACCAAGTGACCATGCAGAGGGGAATCACTCTTGCTTTAACATGCTTGGGTTTGGATCATGGTCTTGGGTGGTGGTCCTGGGGTGTATGGCCAGGTGCCAGAGCTTGCAGGGGCTGTAGAGAGCACTCTCCTAACAGCTCTGGCAGCTGCAAAAACTCCAGCAATTTGGGACAAAGCTCTCTCCATTCTGGAAGCAGGGTTCTATCATAGCAAAGAGCTCAAAATTTGGAACTCAAAGTTTTAAAAACAAATGCTTAAAAAAAATTGGTTTTTTACATGCAACTGGGAAATAAGATATACAGGCACTAGGGTATAGAAATCCATCTCCCCTTACTAGGAAGTTAGGGGGGAGGATATAAGAGAGAACCGATTAGGGGAAGAGGTATTCAGTAGGCTTGCTATTTTGGGGTGGGGGTAGGGGAAAGATGGGGAGAAAAATTGTAACTCAAAATCTTGTGGAAATGTATGCTAAAAACTAAAAATAAATAAATATTTTTTAAAAAAGATAAAAAAAATGGGCGGAATTGTGGAAATGAATCTTGTAAACTAAAAGTAAACAAATTAATAAAGACCAAAAAAATTAAAAAAAAAAATGAGTAGCTAGGTGGCCCAGTGAATAGAGTACCAGCCCTGGAGTCAGGAGGACCTCAGTTCAAATCCGGCCTCACACACTTAACACAAAAACTAGCTGTGTGACTTTGGGCAAGTCACTTAACCCCAACTGCCCTCCAAAAAGCAAAAAAAAGATTAAAAAAAAATAAACAAAAAAGGAAAACAGGTTTCCTAAGAAGAAAAGAGGACTCTCTAGGAATGGGGCACAGCCAGTGCAAAGGCTTGGACAGCAGAGATATGGTGTCATATATGAAAAACTGCAAGGAAGCCAGTTTGGCTGGAGTGTAGTGCTTATGAAGGGTAGTGATGTAAAATATTAACTCTTTTGTTTGGTATTTGAAGTCTCTTTTAACCAATCCTAGTCTACCTTTCCAGCTACAAGAGTTTACTGAGTCGGGGAATGACATGGTCAGAACTACATTTTAAGGAAATCACTTTGGCAGCTGCAAGGAGGATGGACTTGATGCCCCCAGTCCCCACAGACACACAATAATGTAACAGAGTTAAGAGACAGAACGGACCTTAAAGATCAAGTCTAAACTCTCATTTTACAGATAAGAAACTGAGGCCAAAAGTGCTTAAGTGACTTGCCTATGGTCTCATGCATATTAAGTGACAGGGTCAGAATTTGAACCCAGGTCTTCTGACTCTAATCCAGAGCTCTTTCCACACTACTACATTACCCCCTTGGAGGAGCTTTTTTTTTTGGAGGGGGGAGGGTAGGGCAATTGGGGTTAAATGACTTGCCCAAGGTCACACAGCTTGTGTGTGTGTGTGTGTGTGTGTGTGTGTGTGTGTGTGTGTGTGAAGTGTCTGAGGCTGGATCAGAGCCCAGGTCCTCCTGACTCCACGGCTGGTGCTCTACTCACTGTGCCACCTTGCCACTCCGCTTTTTTAAATTTCTCAAAGGCAAACTTCTTCATCCAACTCAATTATATTTTTTGTTTCTGAGTGTTTCAGGGCCTGACTAGGTTATTCATCTTGATTTCCTCAGGTTAGGAAACTTATAACATCCCATATTTTCCCAGACAATTACATCTTCAATTTGTAATGAACTTTTAATGAGATTGTAAAAGGAACATACTTTTTCATATAGAAAATATTGTCACAATACTTAGATCTGTGATTAGTGCCTGACATTCTCTAAACAGCCTTTCCTGAAATTATCCCTGATTGTCAAAAAGGACATGTAAGACAGAAATGGAAGACAAGAGAAGAGAATCACTGTGAAAGGTTTAAAAATATTTCTACTTGCAAATAGTCACTTGACTGGGAAATAATCATAAAATGGAAAATCATTTAGTATGAAATTTCATGTGCCTTTGTAAAGGCAAATCCATTAGTCCTAGTCTGGCCTCTCAAGCCATACTGTAGAAGTCTTCTACATATTAGTCCTTCAAATACATAACGACAGTGATAATGTTTCCTCTTACTCTTAATATTTCCTGGGTAAAACTATCCATCTCTCATACCTTTTGTCATGCTTTATGATTTTCAAACTCCTTATCAACTTCACCACCCTCCCCTGTTTGCATTCTATTTAGAAATGCTCCTCTTGGAATGTGGCACCTAGAACTGGACACAATTCTTCAGATGTGGTCTGGCCAACACAGAATACAATTGAATCATTAATATGATCTGGACACTATTATGGTTAATGCTACCTAAAGCTAAGCTAGATGAACTCTGAGACCCTACTAACTCCAAAATTCTACAATTTTATGAATCAATATAGTAGTATGGGGGGGGGCGGAGTCAAGATGGCAGAGTAGAAGCAGGACCTCCCCGCTGCTCCGGCTCCCACCTTCCCCAATCCATGTAAAAAGGGGACTCTGAACAAACTTTAGAGCTGCAGAACCCACAAAATGACACAGAGAAGCTAACCTCCCACTGAGGACAGCCTGGCAGGCCGATTCCAGCCTCTGGGAGCCGAGCCCAGCCCCACACTGAGGCTTTAGCCCCAGGGCGGGCCTGACCAGCCGCCAGCCAGAGGGACTCCAGCAGCAGCTGTGGCCGTTTCCAGATTTATCAACACATAGATGCGAAAGACAAAGTGAGAGGTCAGTGCAGTCTGGACTATGGGACCCAGTAAGTGGGAGTGCTGGCTTTTGCCCCCAGGGTGAGAAGCTGCTGAGACGCTGGCAGAGCCAGCCAGCACCATGTGGCAGCTTTAGCTCCTGGCCTGCAGAGTGTAGGGGAACCAAGCACCAGTCTGAGGGGTAATCGCTCTTACTTTAACCTTCTTAGATCTGGATTGCAGTCCAGGGTAGAGATCCTGAGGTGTGTGTCCAGCTTGCCAGAGTGTGTAGAGACCTCAGAGAGGGCACCCATCTAATACCTCCGGCAGCTGAGAAAACCCAAGCATTTGGGAGGAAAGCTTCCCTGTCTGGTGGCAGAGTCCTACTGTGGCAAAAAGCCCAGGAGTCAAGTGACTGAGGGGAGACATGACCAGGCAAAGGAAACAAAGCAGACAGAAGATTCCAACATTAGACTCCTATTTTGGGGACAAAAAGGAGCAAAGCATGGAACAGGAGGAAGACAGTGAAGTCAGAAATCCTGCACCAAAAGCTTCAAAGGAAAATACGAGCTGGTTACAGGCCACAGAGGACCTTAAGAAGGAGATAAGAGAAGTGGAGGAAAAATTGGGAAGAGAAATGAGAACAATGCAAGAAAATTATGAAATGAGAGTCAACAGCCTAAGGAAAACAACACCTTAAAAAATAGACTAACTGAAATGGCAAAAGAGACTCAAAAAGGCAATGAGGAGAAGAATGCCTTAAAAAGCCAAATTTGCCTGATGGAAAAAGAATCTCAAAAGCTCAATGAGGAGAATCATTGCTTCAGAATTAGACTGGAGCAAATGGAAGCTAATGACTTTATGAGAATTCAAGATGCTGTTAAACAGATCCAAATAAATGAAAGAATAGAAGGCAATGTGAAATATCTCATGGGAAAAACCACTGACCTGGAAAATAGATACAGGAGAGACAATTTAAAAATTATTGGACTACCTGAAAGCCATGATCAAAGTAAGAACCTAGAAATCATCCTCCAGGAAGTTCTCAAAGAAAACTGCCCTGATGTTTTAAAACCAGAGGGCAAAATTATTTAGAGGTTGAAAGAATCCACCAATCACTTCCTGAAAAAGATCCCAAAAAGAAAACTCCTAGGAATATTATAGCCAGGTTCCGGAATTCCCAGATAAAGGAGAGAATATTACAAGCAGCCAGGAAGAAACAATTTGAATATTGTGGAAACACAATCAGGATAACCCAGGATCTGGCAGCTTCTACACTGAGGGATTGAAGGGCTTGGAATATGATATTCCAGAGGTCAAAGGAGCTGGGATTAAAACCAAGAGTCACCTACCCAGCAAAACTGAGTATCATGTTTCAGGGGAAAATATGGTCATTCAGTGGAATAGAGGACTTTCAAGAATTCTTGCTTAAAAAAAAAGAGTTGAATAGAAAATTTGACATTCAGATACAAGAAGCAAGAAAAGCATGAGAAGATAAACAGGGAAAAGAAATCATAAGGAACTTATCAAAGTTGAACTATTAACATTCCTACATGGAAAAATAATAATTGTAATTTATGAAACCTTTCTCAGTAGTTGAAGGGAATAGAAATATATATGTATTTATATGAGGGTATAAGGGCATATGAATACATATGTGAATGTGTGTATATATATTTATAGATATACATAGATAGAGGGCACAGGACCAATTTAACAGGAAGGGATGATACTTAAAAGGTGAAATTAAGAGGTGAGAGCGGAATATAATGAGAGGAGATGGAGAGAGACAGAACGGGGAAAATTATCTCATATAGAAGAGGCAAGGGAAAATGGTTACAATGGAGGGGAAGAATAGGAAGGCAAAAGGGAATGGGTCGACCTTATTCCCATTGAATTTGGCTCAGGGAGAGAATGAAATACATACTAAATAGGGTTATCTCACCCTCCAGGAGAGTAGGGAGGGAAGGGGATGAGAGGGGGGATGATGGAAGGGAGGGCAGGCTGGGGGGGAGGGATGTTGGAAGCACCCACTTTTGAAAAGGGACGGGATCAAAGCAGAGAATAGAACAAGTGGGAGGTGGGATAGGAGGGAGGGAAATATAGTCAGTCTTTTACAATATATCTACTATGTTACTGTTTTGCATTAGCCACACATGTACAACCTATATTGGATTGCTTATCTTCCCAGTAAGGGTGGGTGACAAGGGAGGAAGGGAATGAATCTGGAATTCAAAGTTTTAAAATAAAATATTCAAATATATATATATAAAATTATTAATACTATTTTATATGTAATTGGGAAATAAGATATACAGGCACTGGGGCATAGAGATCCACTGGAAAAGCCGAAAGGCGTATGGGAGAAAATATGGGAGAGAGCAGATTGGAGGAGGGGATATCCTGTAGGACTGCTATTTTGGGGTGATGGGTAGGGGAAAAACAGGGAGAAAATTTGTAACTCAAAATCTCGCAGAAATGAATGATGTAAATCAGAAATTAATAAAGCATTTGGAAAAAAATATATAGTAGTATGAAAAAAGAAACTGATATTCAACTGATAAATCATAGATGAGTGGTTCAGTATCCTTTTCTTTCTTGGAATACAGATCAAGCACTGTAATATATGAATAATTTATTGCCATCTTCCCTGTGTCCACCCTAGGGGAGTCTCTAGGCCTGTTTTATTTCAGCATTTCATTAACACATGCTTAAGAACAAAAACAAAGATGAAGACAATGCTTGAATATTCTGATAATTTTGAAAACCAAGAATTTTCTCATCTACCATCAATAACCTATAAAAAATTCTTCTTACCTGGCCTAGTCCATGATTCTGGAAGAGCCAGCCAGTATAGGCCACCTCCAAAGAATTACCAACTTCAACACCTGGACCCTCTCCTATAGTAAGATCCTGGCTCAGCACAACTTCCAAGGAGGATATGCTGTTACATTTGGCAATGCATATCTGCAAAAAGGAAACCACAAGAACCAAAAATGGGCATATTTGGTATTTAATTCATGTTTACTTCCCTCCAACAGCTGCTTCTACCAAGAAAATAGATAAAAAAAACTCAGAGTAAGCAAAAAGGCAGCAAAAGCCCAAAGTCACTGCTTTAAAATAGAGTAAAATCTGCCTGAGTCATTACCCCTATTGAAGGATTCTTTTCACAGGTATTAAAATTGAACATTGCCTACTATGTGCATAGTACTGTGTTGGAGCTACAGTCATCAGATAATTCCAACAATAATAAGAGATCCATGAAAGTATGGGAAGAAAAGAGAAGTCCTCTCTCAAGTTAACCTCATGTTTCTCGGGTGCAGTGGGCTGTAGGGACTTTTGTAAAACTGCCTATATAGCCAAAATCTGAATCCTTCCACTGGTATAGGATTCTTTCTAAAAATTCAATTTCATTTTCTTTTTAGTTCCAAATTCTCTCCCTTCCCTTCCTCTCTCCCTCCCATTGAGAAGGCAAGAAAAATAAAACCCATTACAAATATGGACAAGTTGTGCAAAACAAATGTCCACATTAGCCATGTTAAAACAAAACAAAGAAAAGAAACAAAAAGAAGAAAATATACTTCCATCTGCACTCTGAGTCCATCAGCTCTCTTTCTGAAGATGGATAGCATATTCATCAATAAGTCTGTGGAACTGGGGTTGATTATGGTGCTTTGAGAGTTACTAAATCTTTCCAAATCTTGACAATATTGCTGTCACTCTACAAAATGTTCTCCTGATTCTGCTTATTTCACTTTGCATCAGTTTATGTAAGTTTTCCCAGGTCTTTCTGAAACCATCTCCATTATTTCTTAAGGCATAATTTCCATCACAACCACATACCTAAACTTGTTTAACCATTCCCCAATTGCTGGGTGATCCCCTCAGTTTTCAATTCTTTGCCACCATAAAAAGAACTGCTATAAACTTTTTTATACATATGGGTACTTTTCCTTTTTCTTTGGTCTTTTAGGGTACAGATCTAGTAGCAGTATCACTGGATCAGAAGGTATACAGAATTTAATAGCTTTTGGGATGTCTTTCTAAATTACTTTCCAAAATGACTAGACTAGTTTACAGCACCACCAACAATATATCATTACAGTACCTGTTTGCCCTTACTCCCCCTCAGCATTTAGTGTGAGGTGGTACCTCAGAGTTGTTTTAATTTGCATTTCCCTATTAGAGATTTAGAGAATTTTTTTCATATGGTTATTAATTTTTCTTTCTTTCTCTGAAAACTGCTTATTTATGTCCTGCAGTCATTTATCAATTGGGTAATGGCTATTATTCTTATAACCACTGACACATGTCTAAATAGCCACATTTCCTAAGTAGAGGTTTAACACACCCATCAGCTGAATGTATCCAAAATTGAACTTGTTATCTTTTCCTCAAACCCTCCCCTCTTCCTAACTTTCCTATTATTGTTGAGGGTACTACTATTTCCCCAGTCTCTCAGGTTCACCATTTATATGTCATCCTTGGACTCCACACTTTCTCTCATTCCTTATATCCAATCAGTTGCCAAATTCTGTCAAGTCTATTTTCATAACATTTTTTATATATGCTCCTGGTCCTATCTCTCCTTTGACATTGCCCTTATCCTGGTAAAGGCCCTCATTACCTCATACCTGGACCACTGCAATGGTCACTGGTTGTTCCTCCTGCCTCAAGTCCCTCCCCACCCCAGTCCATCCTCCACTAAACTGTCAAACTGATCTTTCATGTCAAAAACAAACTCCCCAAATCACTCCTTCTATTGTCATTCTTTCTTATACCTATATCCATGTACTTTTTAATCCAGCAACACAGGTCAACCTGTTCTTCCTCAAACAAGACATCCAATGCTAGGGATGGCCGTCCTCCATCTCTGGAACTCTCTCCTTCCTGGAGGAGAATCCTGCCTTCCTTCTATTCTCAACTGAAGTAGCCACTTTCTACAAGCCTATCCCAACCCTTCTTAATCTTTGTGCTTTCCTTCTGAGATTATTTCCAATTTATTCTATATATGATTTGCTTATTCATAATTGTTTACATGTAATCTCCCTCATTTGACTGTGAACTACTAGAGGGCAGGGACTGTCTTTTAACTTTCTTTGTATCATCAGTACTTAGCACAGAGCCTGGGACATGGTAGGTGCTATTATCTGATTAAAGTTTCAATACTGTGCAGCAGTGGGGTTAAACTCAAATAAAACATCTCTGTCACCTCATACTGACTTAGAAAACCACAAGTTACCATTATCTATGTTGTAACATATTTTTATTTATTTTGTTAAACACTCCTTTGTCACATTTCAATCTGGTTCCAGAAACACTAGGAGGTGGGTTGAGAGTAACACCTTAAATTTTACTAGTGGGAAATAACATGTATGCATATAAGTGAATATGAATTATTTACAAAGGTAATCATGAATGGTCATTCCAAAGGACATACAAAGTAATTCCAATGTTGTTGGGATAAGAACCAACAATTAAAGAAATTAGAGAAGACCACCTATACAAAGTAGTGCTTGAGATGAGCCTTGAAGGGACCCTAAGGATTCCAATGGACAGAAGCACGCACTAAACAAAGAGTATTGTAGATGGGGGCACAGGCTGTACAGAGGCCCAGGAGGAGGAAAGGATAATCATTATGCAGGCTGTACAGGATACTCAACATGTCCAACAGAACTCATTATCTTTTCTTAAACACACCCTTCTTCTTAAGTTCTTCCTTTTCAGAGTACCACCATTCTTCCAGTCACCCAAATTTCACAACCTGAAAGTCATGTTCAACTATTCATTCTTCCTATACCATCCAAATCCAATCAATTGCTACATCTTGTTGATTCTATCCTCACAATCTCTCAAATACATCTCCTCTCCACTTACTCAGCCACCCAGGCTTCATGCCCTCATTCATCCTTGCCTGGCCAACTACAAAAGCCTCCTCATTAGTCTACCTGCTAGTGTAGCCTCTCTCCTTTCCAATCCATCCTCCATACAGCTACCCAACTGGAATTCCTAAAGCATGTCAGACTACGTACCTCTCCTGCTCAAGAAGATCCAGTGGCTGCCTACTGCCTCTAGGGTCAAATATAAACTCCTCTACTGACATTTAAAAACCTTCATGATCCAGCTCCAACTTCCTTTCTAGTTTTCTTTCACACAACTTGAAGTCACAAACTATATGCTCTAGCCAAACCGGCCTTCTGGATGTTCCACCATAAGACCTTCTATCTCTTCCCCTTGGGCCCTTGCACAGGCTGTGCCCCCATCTAGAACACTCTTTGTTCAGTGCTTGCTTCTGCCTCTTGGAATACTTAGGGCCCCTTTACGGCTCAGCTGAAGCACTATCTCTTATAGGTAGCCCTCTATGATTCCCTTACTTGTTAGTCCTTCTCCCAATATTGGAATTACTTTGTATATCCTTTGTAATTAATTACCTTTGTAATTTCATATTTGTTCATGTGAATACATCTTATTTCTCACTAATAAAATGTAAGCTCCTTAGTGGCAGGGACTGTTCTCTTGTCTGTCTTTACATTCCTAGTGTCTGTGACATGGTCACTGGTGTTCAAATGATTACTGAATTGAATTAAATTGCTAATTGCTGCTGCTTTAACTTAAATGGCATTTCTTGTACCTACTTGTGCCCCAAAAGTTTTACCAAGTTAGGACAACTTTTAAAATAAAATAAAAATGTTTAGATTGGGGAGGCAGGTATTTTCTTTTAAAAAAAAAAATCATTTTTATCTTTGAAGAAGAGATGAGAAACTATACTTTCCTCCCTTCTTTGCAGAATTAAAACAAGTAAAAAGAAATAATTCCATGTATAAATAACAATAATTTATAAATGGCAATATACCCCAAGGATATACGGTTGCATATCTTCTCAGACTTGGTGGATCTGTTCATTTTGCTGAACTTCTTTATTCCCCTCTACTTTTTACTTGCTACAAGGTTTGGTTTGCTGGGGAAGAAGGGGTATATATTCAGAAAGAAAGGTGATTAAAAAAATGATACAATTTTTAAAAATCTCTTAAGTAATTCAGATAAACACCACTGTCATTTTTCTGAAATATTCCAGGTTCAAGTGATGAAATTAGTTTTTTCATGCCTAACACTAAGAAAAATATAGCAGCCTCTATTCTTTCTCATATAGCTCCCTAGAGCTAGCAGAAATCCAGGCATTCTAAGTCTCTCCAGAGGAAAAAGGTTCTTTCAGTTATAAAACTCCTACATTTTAACTGATGTAGTTATTGCTCAAAACATTTCTGAATTCCTCTTTGGAAATGGCCTTCAGAGACAGTATAGAGAACATCAGCTTCATTGCTTTATAGTTTTACATCATCAGATATTTTCAAAAAACTACCTGTTTATTGAAATCCACAGCAGCCTTTTCTGACTCAAACATCATGGACCAATTTTGTCTCTGGTCATCATAAAAGGTGCTATAGTTGTTGGGCTGTACCTGTAGGAAAAAGCAATATCTGAACCATTAATGTATGTGCAACTCTGAAGTTTTTGTTGTTGCTGAGTCATTTTCAGTGGTGTCCAGCCTTTGTGACCCCATTTGGGATTTTTTTGGCAAAAATTCTGGAGTAGCTTGTCATTTCCTTCTTGAGATCATTTGACAGATGAAGAAATTGAAGCAAACAGGGCTAAGTGATTTGCCTAGGGTCGCAAAGCTACTGAGTGCTAAGGCCAGATTTGAACTCCAGAAGATGAGTCTTCCTGTCTCTAAGCCTGGCATTATAATAATTGCATCACCTAATTGCCCCATGTTTTTGCTCACAAGCAAGAAATGACAAATCTCACTGTCTAACATTATGGTCAATACCCTGACCAAGAAGAACCCACAGGAAAAGTCAATGGAGTTATCCCTTTCTGAATTCTCAGGTCTTGTCTCTATTTCACAGCCACCTTTTGAAAGGTTTTGGTACAGGGAGGATCAAAATAAGTCACAGTTGCAGCAGTGGAACTAATATTTTATATTTTGGGTCTGTGCTTCCTTAGAAATTTACTCCAAGGTATAAAATGATCAGCATATACTGTGGAGATGTTCAATGTTTCTTACCGTCAGTTCAAAATTTGGATGAATCCTGGCAGAGGTGATTGGTTGTTGCTGACTTATGTAAATGAGAATTCTGTACTGGAGTCCACCAAAGATGGAATACAAGAGCAAGAAGAGAAAGCAAAAAATGAACAAAAAATTCACATTAGCAAATACTAGTAGCTAAAGCCTACAAAGACCTTAGATTGTTTCCTAACTTTGTCCTAAGGAATAATTCCTTTTCCATTTTTCTTTCCAATTTTAGTCTCTAAATTCCATCCAAATGAACACCTTCTACTTTAATGTGTTATACTCTTGTATAAAGAAACTGAATTTTAAAGTAATGGAACTAATGCAACAGAACTTAAACAACTGAATTAATGCTTTAAAAAATGGCAGAGTCCCTTTGGGAAGGAAAAAAAGCTCCAGTATGACAAGTATGGAGAAGTAAAAATTTGCAAAATCTGTAGTCATGTGCAAAATACGATCAAAGGCATTACAACCTCAGCTTTCAGTACAAGATGAGGTCTGGGTATGTTCACTTTCTCATCAAAGCTGTTTCTTGTTGTTTTTGTGTCTTTTTGGCAGGGGGAAGGCAGGGCAATTGGGGTTAAGGGACTTGCCCAAGGTCACACAGCTAGGAAATGTTAAGTGTCTGAGACTGAATTTGAACTCAGGTCCTCCTGACTCTAAGGCTGGTGCTCTATTGGCTGTGCTACCTAGCTGCCCCTTCAAAGCTGCTATTTAAGAGAACAGTTCACTTCTTGGAATTAGAAACTTCTTGGGTAAAAAAATCTATCTGAAAGAGTACACATTAATTGAGGTATTTACAGCATTTCTCAAGCTCAAAAAAATGAGCTAATTCTTGAAGGAAATGGTATCAAATCCACATTAAATCTGGCTGTCCTGACCCAATGGACCCCAATAGTGAAAAACAAGGATATGAGGAAATTTGGGGAGGTCATCTGGGCTTCTGAGAAAAGACTTCAGGGACACAGGATAATGAAGGAGTTGGAAAAGTGGTACAGATTCCAAAGAGTATACTGGAGACTCACTTAGATGTTATTTTTTAAAAATACATTTAGCTAAAAATGTGGTTCTGGAGGCAGTTCTAAAGATGAATTTACAAAATGCTTCATATGACAGCCTCATTGTTAGAATGAGTATAGAGTAGTTGAGAAGAATGACATTGAAGGTCTTGGATTTCTCCCTTCTGCCATCAGGACTTTGTGACCCTACAAGGCTTACTAAAATGCTCTTTACCTACAACAATCAATACTGCTGATAAACCAAAGCAGAAAAGGAAATGTTCCTTCTAACTAGCTTACTTTTAAAGTCTAAATTCTTAAGAGATTCAAATGTTAAAAAAAAGGTCAAGCGCAAATTGGCTTATTCACGAGAATGAACAGAAAAGCATTATCTACTAATGATTTAGACTCAATCATCAGGAGGGTAAAAACCCATCCTCATCACAAGATCAAAAAAGGCACTAGGGGGGTGACTAGGTGGCGTAGTGAGTAGAGCGCCAGCCCCAGAGTTGGGAAGACCTGGGATCAGTTCCAGCATCAGACACAACACCCACACAAAAAAAACTGGCTGTGTAACCTTGGGCAAGTTACTTAACCCCAATTGCTTATTTAAAAAAAAGGCACTGGAAAAGGTCAAATGACAACTATCACCTCAACAGTTTTAACTAAAAAAAAAAAAAAAACAATTTCCTGGAAGGAAAACTCCACAACTAAGAACTCATACAGCACATACTTGGGTAACGATACCAGCAGAAAAGCAAGATAAAATTACAAATAGGACCACCACAAGCTTGACTATAGCATTCTGTTGAACCAAGCAAAGACTTCAATGTGTATGTACATGTACACACACACATACACACACACACACACACACTACATGTACATCACATACATATATTCAGATGCACACATTTGCAAGCAATAAATGTGTATGTGTGTGTGTGTGTGTGTGTGTGTGTGTGTGTGTGTGTACACACACGTGTATAAACATATACAAAAGCCTGGGTAGATTAAATCTGCACTAAGACTTTGGGCATAATATGTGCATGTGTATATAGAACTGGGGCCCCTCTCACCTCTTTGGCAGTGTGGTTCCCCAAGACTGCAGCACCAAACTTTCCCTGCTTCACATATTGACCATTTGTGCTAAAGAAACAGAAAAATTGCTTAATAAAACTGATACAAAATAATTAAGTAGATACTAGTAGCTCAACAACGGCTGCAACAATGTAGATTTAAGACCACTAAAAGGAAGTCAAGCTTTTGACTAACTGGAAAACCAGGCAAGGCCTTGAGCAGAGCTAAATGAAGCCCACAACACCAGTCACAGTGGTGAGGCAGAGGACAACGAGAGAAATTTTGTATACAGTGTCAGATGTTAGTCATTGTATCAGGCTTTTGTTTTTATTGTTTTCCTTTTTCACTAGAGAAGGCTCAATGTATATAAAATAACTGTGATGTTAAAAAAAAAAAAGGCATCAATAAAGCTTATTTTGAAAATAACAAAAATAATTTATTAGGAGTAAGAGCTACCCAAAGAGGAAACTAATTAGTCAGTCATCAGAAAGGTGACTATCTCACAATTGAAGCTTTTTTAAAAAATCTCTAAGAAGGTATTATGGTACATGCTCTTAACAAGACAATACGAGAGGGGAGACAGGGAAATGGGGGAGGGAGATGTGAAAGAGAAGCTGAAGACACCTCACATTTAGAATCAGTTCCACAGAGAGAGGAAGGCTATGTTTTTGCAAGGGCCAAACATGGAACTACATAGCTATGATCATAAGCAATAGTGTCAGGGTCCTGTGTCAATCTAGGAGCTGGCATCAGTGGAGGAGGGGCAAAGCCATGAAGGAAAGAATGGGGGCAGGGAACAAGTATTTATTAAGCTCCTAATATATGCTAAGGACTGTTCTAAGTGCTTTACAAATATCTCATTTGATGCTCACCAATAACCCTATGGGGCAGATGCTATTATTATCATCTTCAATTTGCAGTTAAGGAAATTGAGGCAGACAGAAGTAAAGTGACTCGCCCAAAGTCACAGAGCTAACCAGTATCTAATGTGGGATTTGATCTGAGGTCTTCCTGACTGGGAGTCAGGAAGACCTCAGATCAAATCCCAACAAACTCTTCACTGTTAAATTTTCAGTGTATTTATACCTTGGAAATCAGCAAGTTGCACACCAAGTAAACTTAATTTACTGTTTGTTAACTGGCTAGACTTAAAGTAATGGAGAAAATGTTAATAATATAGATTAAACCTAAAAGTGTGATTATATACACAGACACACACATACCCCCCCACCCTTTAAACATTTACCAGCATACCTCTGGCTGCAGATTATGGATCTACTATCAGACATGGCCATTGTGTTGGCTGGCTTTGTTATTATAAGAAAGGGTTCAATGTGGGGGAAGATGGAGATTGAAAGGGAAATGACTGACATGAACACAGAAGGCAACAATAAAACTTTTTAAAGTCATCTAATCCCATCTAAACCCTCTCATTTTAGAGGTAAAGACATTGAGAAATCAACCCTGGATAAACCCAAGTATTCTTGTCTCTTCACCACTAGTTATTTTATTAGCTACTTACAATCGGTATGCATGGACCGCTGTGGCAGCCAGGACTGTGGAAGCTCCAACAGGGGCTGTAGTAGGAGGAGTTTTCTGTGCTGGCTGATTTGCTAGAAGGGAAGAAATGGGGATTTCATTCATTTCATACTTAGGAGAAGTATTCTACCCTTAAAAAACCTCAAATTTCAATCTCACCTTCACATCGGCATGTTTTAGATTTTTCCATGAATTTGTCCTGTACATAATCTCATTAAATCTTTACAACCAGGCTGGCTAGCATAGCGCAGGCATTAGCCCCATTCTGCAGATTGTTCATCTGCAGACAAGAGTCTGCAGAAAAGAGTTCTTCTAAACTCTTTTGATGGCTATGGTAGGTCAACACAAATCACTGAATTTATTACCCCTAAGATATTCTCATTTGCTTTTGTTTCTGTTCTCTATTTCCCTTTCCACCTCTCTCCTTTGTTCTCTCTCGTTCTCTCTTTCTCTCTCTGTATTTTCCTAATTGCTAAGGTCAGTGGCCTGCCTCTATGGCTATGACTTAGGAGGGGCATAAACATACAGGTGTGCCAAGAACACCAACATCCTTTCCCTCCTCTTTATTCTTGTAATTCATCCTCTACACATTTTGCAAATTACATACATTTGGGTTAATACATTATTTTTTGTGGCAGAAGGGGAGAGGAGATCCTGGTTAAGTGACTTGTCCAAGGTCACACAGCTAATAAGTATCTCAGGCCTGATTTGAACTCAGGTTCTCCTGACTGTAGGGCAGGTGCTCTATCTACTGCACCACCCAGCTGCCCCAACACATTCCTTTTTAAAGATACTCCCATTTTTCTTTAAGAGTTAAACCTATCTTCATAGAGTGAACTGTTTTAAAAGCAATCAGATCAACTCTCAATTCAACAAAGTGACAAGAACAGTTAGTTAATGGCCAGTCTGACAGAGACAGAAAGAAGGTAAGGGCTGATTCTGGTGTATGAACCATTTCTAGGCAGGAAAATTTGTGGGCAGGGGGTGTGGTGGGTGGGTGGGTAGCTGCTGAAGAGTCAGAGGGCTATAAGGGAATTTCTAGGAATCCAGAACCAGAGGATACCAGAGATACACGTCACTTACTAGGACATTTTGTCTAAGGCAGGCAGCAGTGTGTGTACACAGAAAACTAACTCTCTGCTAAAAGGGGTTTGCAGATTCAGAGTTAAGATATCATGACTGGTTTGAAAGGCTGTTAGCAAAATTCATTCCCTTCTCCCACAGTCAAGTCAGTGTCCTCAGCAAAATGGGATTCCCACTAAGCCTCTTTCCCTCCACTACTGGAAGAGACAAAAGGAGGGGAAAAAAGGTGGAAATGGAGATATATGTACATGTTCCTTCTAGGGTAAACACATGTCAAAATCCTATGGACATGGGATTTTTTTTCTCTCAGTTTACCCCAACCTCTCTCTCCCTCCCAAGCTCTTTCATCTTGGCATCAGTATAGTAATTTACCAGATGTCTTCATTTGCTGGGAACCTTTAGCAGATATTCACCAATGTCCATTGCCCTGATATTTTATTCACATATGGTTAAATAATATAGAGTATGTAGATAATTTTCAAGTTAAAATATCATTACAGTTTAACTTAAAAGTTGTCATTTACTGATATTCTTCTTTCACTCACTTTACTCAAATGACCCTGAAGTATATTCAAATGAAGGAAGAGAGGGAAGGTAAAAGGCAAAAGGCCCCCCAAGTCCCTGCCAGGCCTGAGTTTGGACAACAGTGCTCTAGGCCAGGGATTGACAACCTGTGGAACCTAAGTCAAAGGTGATACACGCTAGAGTTTAGGACAGAACCAATGGATCACGATCTACAGATAGACTTTTTAAAAAATAATTTTTTTACTGCTGTTTGTTTTTACCTTACCCACATTTCCCATTATTATCCCTTCCCTTATCCTGAGCCATAAAGAATAAAAAAGGGAGAAAAATAATGTTCAGCTAAACTAACATATCAAAAATATCTGAAGTTTTATGTTCCTGATAGATTTTAAATCTCTAACCTAGTAGATCTTCAAGGTGGCTAATGAACCCCCTCCCCAGCTTATTGATATTCTCCTAAGGAGGGAAGGGACAAAAGTACCCTGATGCCTCTTTTTCTATCAGACTTTACAGTAAGCTCTTCCCTTCCTCAAAGACTTCAATACAAATGTACACTGCTCCATTCACCTCCATCTTCCTACCCTAGTGCTCCAAAGCTTAGAGAAAATGAAGAAAAGTAACATGGTAAGAGGCAGTGGGGCCTAGTGAATGGAGAGCTGCCTCAGAGGCAGAAAGAGCTGGGCTCAAGTTCCATCTCTGATATACTATGGTTGTGTTACCCTGAGCAAATCACTTAATTTCCCAACATCCCGGACAGTTCTCTAAGACTAAGCTGGAGAGCAGCTGCTTTGTAAAAGGAGTTCTTCACTGAGAGCTCCCTATATTGATTAAATTTTTCTAAAAAAGTTAACATGGCAAATCTAATTATGAAGAGAGAGGTGCCTGTGGTTTACACATCCTCCACCTCCTGCCCCTGGCAAGGTAAAAACAGGGAGAAGTCACTTTGCAGTTGTCCACCTAAGAGGCTGCTGACCTGTGCTTTGGGCTCACAGCTACTGAGAGAGTTGGCAGTAAACTTACCGGCTGTTGTTATTGTTTGGCCTTTCTTAGGCTGCTTTGGAGCTGTATATTGAAAGAATTCATTTCCATGGCCCACAACCACCTGATCCAGTCCAAAGAGAGAGGCCAATTTAGCACTGCCAAAAGAAAAGTAAGAGTTCATGATACTTGGTAGAAACCTACATGCTTAAGACATTACAGAAACCACTCAAGTTCAGTCTTCCCCAAATGCCACTTGGCATACATCACTGCCTGCAAGACTCATAAGAGAGCCCTTTCTCCAGATTAGTCTGCTGATAGTGGGCCTGACAGGCTTTCATCAGATGGCCCCATGCTGCTTTCATGACTGTGGGAAAGTCACTTCCCCTGCATAGGCCTACTTTCTCTGCTGTATAAGCTGAGAGCTCAGTGATCTCTAAGTACAACATCCAATTATCTTTTCTGGATTTTCCAGAGAGTCTCAAATTCAGGATAAGAAAATATACTTGTAAAAAGACTTTTCAAAAGTTAAACCATGCATTTAGATTTTTAGTTCGGAGAATATGGTCACTGCAATACTATGGTCTCTCTTTTAGCACTCCATTCTTTGATTTCTGCTTTCACCTCCTGGTTTATACAGGACAAAGGCAAGTTTAATATATTTAAATTGAGGACTACCTATATGTATATATCCTTGAATTAGGAACATACATATTTTTCAAACAGTCATTCTCATAGTTACAAAAGATCTTAGTGGTAATCTAATCCAACCTCCAAATGAAACAAATCTTTTCTAGAAACAAGTGGTCATTCAGCTTCTGTTAGATGGTAGCTAGTAACATGTAATACTTGCTCATATTTAAAGACTCCCATCTATTCACAGGGCACTTTATACACATTATATCATTTAATTCTCATAACAACCCCTGGGAGGTAAGCAATATAATTTTCATCTCATGAATGTGGAAAGTGAGGTTGGAAAAACTGATTTTCTCAGAGTTGCACAGTGGCAAAATCAGGCCTCCGACCAGCCTGGCTCCAGGGTCAGTGCTCTATTCTACACATCTGATTAGCCAAAACCTTCGGACATAACTCACATGCATACATCAGACACACTTGAGGCATATTTGCTTATTAAGACAACTGTTTGGCTCACTCACTCCAGTAAGCCAAGTAGCTTGATGTGCCCAACACCCATTTTCCCCTGACCAGTGTCCTTGTTTTCTCTTATGCTCTGTCATTGGTGGAAAACCCTTTTTCATTCCAGCCATCAGGTAAAAACATATATTGGGAGCCTCTCTCTAGCTCTTTCTCTCGAATCAAGCCACAAATCTTTATTAAGCACTGGGGAACACTGTGCTGCTAGATCCTGGGGATATAGAGAAACAATCCCTCATTTCAAAGGGCTTACATTCCATTGCAGAAGAAAGGAACATCTGTATGTATATATGTTTGTATGTATACACAGAATGCATTCAAAGTAAAAAGGGTGGGCACTAACAGCTGGGGGAGGGGACAAGAAAGAGTTCACAGAGAAGGACATGCTTAAGTGCCATCTTAGAAGGAAGAA
Organism: Petaurus breviceps papuanus; assembly: GCF_028583685.1. Taxonomy (NCBI): domain Eukaryota; kingdom Metazoa; phylum Chordata; class Mammalia; order Diprotodontia; family Petauridae; genus Petaurus; species Petaurus breviceps. The sequence continues at coordinate 11,881,251 of NW_027187344.1, forward strand.
AGATTTGAGGAAGTGGAAGTGGGAATGGAGTGTGTGCCTGACATGGGGATCTATCGATACAAAGGAAAAGAAAAACAATAGAGTGTCATGTATGGGTCACAGGAAAAAAAAAAAAGGCCAGTTTGGCTGAACAGTAGAGTGTGGGAAGGGGAGAAATACACAAGGAAAGGAAGGTTAGATTTAGAATGTGCAGGGCTTTAAAAATTAAGCTAAGGAGTTTATACTTTATCCTAGAAACAATAGAGAACCACTGAAATTTATTAAGTAGGAAAGTAATGATGGTAAGATCTACATATGAGGAAAGTCACAACAAGAAGCCTTTCCAGTTTAGGAAAGAGACATTTTATCACCCATCTTCTATTGGTGTGTTACATTTTTTCTATATATTCCACCTTCCTTTTAAAACAGTTATGTATTTCAGGGGCCGCTAGGTGGCACAGTGAATAGAGCACCAGCCCTGAAGTCAGGAGGACCTGAGTTCAAATTTAACCTCAGACACTTAACACTTACTAGCCAAGTGACCTTGGGGAAGTCACTTAACCCCAATTGCCCCTCCAAAAAAACAAACAAAAAAAGTTATCTATTTCTCTTTCACAAATTTTAAATTCTATGTGGGCAAGTAATCCTCCTCTCTCTATATTATATACTTGCTATATAAAGGGACATAAAGGTTGATTGTGGACTAGTTTTAGTTGTGGGATGAACATATATTCCTCACGCACAGAGAGATTTTCTATCTGAATAAAATGCCTGTCATTCATGGCACTGAATAACTCAATATATGAAGTATTCCTTTGATAGTTTCATACAACAATAAAACAGTAAATTAACCTAGATAGTATTGCCATTTTTATTACATAGGCATAGCGAGTCACAAGTATGATGTATTAAAATTTAAGTTTTGGGTTTTTTTTTTTGAGGAGTGTTTTTTGGTATATTGCCCTCATAGATGATTCACAGATTATCTTATGCATTTTGTAGCTATTTTGGATGAGACTTCTCTATTACCTCCTCCTTGATTTTATTATTTCTATATAGAATCTACCTGGTGATCTCTGGGGACTTAACTTGTATCCTTATACAATTCATTCTAAATCTTATTTTAGTAGTGATAGCAACCTTAAGTTGACAGTTTTAACTTCACTCTTTTCTCCAACCTAATCACTTCTACTTTTAGTCTTAAGGATTATAGTAGAAGAAAACAGCTAAAGGTGTTAAGTAGGGCTGAGACTCTACAATAATGAGGGCTAGCATTTGTTAACCTCAAAAGTTTGGTTAAAGGAAGCAAACAAGTTAGGTGATATACATTTTAGTATTTGTTCCCTATTATTCCCTTAAGCTAGATGAATCTTACTTGTATGTACAAGGAGTCAGAAGCTAAGTTCTAACTGCCTCATACAAGATTTAACAAAGATTTTTTATGTTTTTGCACAATCACAAGATGTTTGCGTTCCTCAGATTTATGACATCCACGTGAATACAGGACAAATGACAAGATAGTGGAGATCTACATTCTCAGAATGTCTCTATCTTCCCTATCTGAAATGTACACCCAAGAGAATTTCTGAATTTCCAAGTACCCTGCCACAAGTGGTGGGGGGATGGGGGGGGGAAGGGAATACCTATTCCCAATCTTATCTGGTCTTTCAAGTTGCAGACATAGGAAAGGGCATTTTAAAGCAAAGCAGTCTGTTTGATTAATTCAGACTTTGGATAAATTTGATCTTTAATGATTATCATATTACAGTATGTGTTCAAGAACAAGACGAATAGATAAAAATATCTTTTGCTAGGTCTAGATCGTGTTCTTTTTGGTTCTGGGCTTCCCCTTCCCCCTGACAAACATTATATATAAACTTCCTATTTCACCAGGCTCCTTCTGCTCACTTATTGCAGATAAAAGTTCTTATATTACAATTTAACTTTTCCTTCCTTTCCTTATCAAGAAAATGTATTCCTTTGTGCTATTTCAATGAATCTTACTAAGCTGTGCATTCTTTTTTTTTAAACTGTTAATAGATTATTTCCTGTTTTTTTTTCCTTTTTGGAGGGGGGAAGGTAGTGTAATCAGGGTTAAGTGACTTGCCCAAGGTTACACAGCTAGTTTTGTGTTGAGTGTCTGAGGCCAAATTTGAACTCAGGTCCTTCTGACTCCAGGGCCAGTGCTCTATTCACTTCGCCATTTATACGCCGCAATAGATTCTTTCTGGTGAATAAATTATCGATATCTTGTATCTATATAGTAATTATGGCCTACAAATTCAAAATATTATTTCAGTGTCACCCCTGTCAAAATGGAAAGTATATACTACAGGTAAATAGGCTGACTGAAGAATATATAGAGCTGAAAACTCTTCAAGAGGCAGGACCAGAGTTTGCCTCCTATGCATTTTACACAGTGCTGAAGAATGAGCTGGTACTTTGTATACAAAGTCAAGGACAGGAAACCCTAAAAGGCTCAAAGTCAGCAGGAGGCCTGGTGGTCAGCAATGTCAGAGATCCCTGCCCCCTGGCTTGACAGTTTATCTAAGTCAACACTACTCTGGGAATCTTAACTATTCTCCTCCCATGGCTACCAAATTGTAAACCTCAGGTCAGGAGCCCTTCAGGGTCATTTAGTGGAAAGGCTCTGGAGTCAAAAGATCTGGCTTTAACAGAACTCCTCTGGGCCTCCTAGGTAAAATGGGCATACAGCTGCTGTTCTGTAAAACGCTCAATAAATGTGAGCTAGTACTTAACCTTGGTACCTTCTAGGTACCTAGATCTTGATAGGCATCCAATAAATACAAGATTGGATCAAATTACTTCTATCTCTGGTAAAGAAACCAATTAGGTATATTTAAATAATGACAACTAGCACTTCTACAATGCTTTAATTTACATTTTGCAAAGTGCTTTACAATATCTCATTTTATCCCCACAACAACCCTGCTATTATTATTCACATTTTATAGATTAGAAAACTGAAGCCCAGAAAGGTTAAACCACTTGCCCAGATTACAGAGTAAGTAAGCAGCTGAAGAAGGATTTGAACTCAGGTCTCCCTGAGTCTTATTATTGTAACCACTGTGCCACCTATTTGCTGGAGGCAGAGAGAGTACTGCTACTAGCCAGGACTAGGCATTAAAAAACCAATATCATGCTTGTGGGGAAAAGATAGGGTGATTCCTCTATCATTCCAGGTCTCCATAGAAATTATATGAAACATGATTTGAAGCCATAGCGATGGCTAACGTCAGAGACAAAACTGCTTGTAGAGGGCAGTGGGAGATGCCGGTGCCTGAAAATCAGCATATCTACTACTTTTCTTTGTTCTCAAAAGGCCTCTTCCAGTGTATCAAAGGAATTGCCAGGATGGGGAAAAGGGCCATAAACTCAGATGCAGACTCAGATAATGGGACATTTTCATTGGCAATATCCTGGATTTGAATCTTCAAACTCATGCTTTTGTCAATTCTCCTAGCCTTTGAGGAAAATCCTTTCTCATGATATCAGATGCAGACAAAAGGGGAGGAGACGAGAAGCATTTTTGGCCTTTCCTTTAAGTATAAGGAAATATGATGATGGGGGGGAGGAATTGAAATGTGGAAATGAGATATAATCAAGGGGTGGGATTTAGTGAGTGCTAGAATGCAGGCCAATGGGAGGCAAGAGAGAAATCAGAAATGAAAGGTGGGCATTTAAGCCTGGCATTTGTCTAAAGAAAATGTATTCCATTGGGGAAGGGGGAACCCATTAACTAGGAATGTAGAATTGGCTAAAGTAAAATGAGAATTTTCCTAACTTCACAAAGAGTATTGTTCTTTGTTTAAAGTGAGCGTGTTTCTCACAATATGAGGGGAGGGGGGGCATGTATCTGAGTTCTTTTCTGAGAATGGGTCTATTGCAGGGATCTTCCTAAGGACTAGTACCTTGCCTGGAAAGTCCTGTGATACTCACAAGTGTATTTCTAATTCCCTCAGCCTAATGAGAGGGGGGAAAAAACCAAGTTTCTGAGTAAGAGACATTGATAAAAGCTTGTGATTTCAAAAAAGTTGCTCAGTTGATTCAGTCATCTTCGAGGTAAAGTTTGTAAGTTTGTCATTCATGTTTTTCCATCACCACTGGCAGAGCGAGCTAATCTAGGCACTTAAAAAACACACATACTTTTGCTATTTTGCATAATCGTTTTTAGGAAACATTGAAGCACCTATAAGAAACGTTAAAAGGCTTACTCATAATAAAAATTAGAAAACTTTCAAGTTTCTAAATTAAATTGGAAGAAAAGTACATTTTTATATTCTGATTGGACTTAAAAAGAAGCAATAGGAGAGGGGTATTTAGATTTGGTTTTATTATAAAAGTAATGAGGAAACCTGTGCATCCCCATACCTTGGAAGACAAAAACAAGTTCAAGGAGAGTGAGGACTCCTTTCCTTTTCCTAGTCTCCCTTTTGTTTATTCTATTACAGCTGCAGCTGTGCCAAGATTGGTCAAGATTTTTACTTTTGTGGGCTTATTTGTATCTATGTACAACTTACTCTAAATCTCATTTCCGTAAGAGTGGTAACCCTGAACTGATTCATTAGTTTTGCTTCTTTCCCAACCCCAACCCCTCCTACTTTTGGTCTAAAGGCGCTGAATATTAGATTTGACTACCATTATTGTAGTTAATTTATACACTGAAGTTCAAGTATGGTGAGTTCATCTTCATAAGCTACAGTAAATGGCTTCTGACATCTCTTCCAACTCTTAAAGTCTGGGACTTTCTTTTGAACTTGATAAGCAAGGTGTGTGGTAAAATTTGATACTGTTACTTCAATGCCTCAAATCTATTTAAGGAAGGAAAAATCCATTCAATGGATAATTGCAATGAAAGAGGAACAGAAAAATTGCTACAGTGTTTAGTGCAATGTTTTCTATTTCATTGCAAAGAACCAATAATAGAAGAATCATGTAATGATAGAATGTTAAGAGTTACTTCCTATATTCCTAACAGGAAATCAACTAAATCTAACTTGATTTTCCTAGTAGCTTGGGGGGAGGGGGGGAGGTTTGCTTCCTTTGTACCATGTTTCCCCGATAAAAGACCTATCCCGAAAATAAGCCCTCCCCTTACTGTGTAAGATTCCTCTAAAATAAGCCCTCCCCCGAAAATAAGCCCTATTGAGATTGCTACTGTAGTGAAGGTGATCCCCTGCACTACACGCTACATTACGGTACCCTCTGTATGCACCGTTCCCACCCCACCCCCCAAACGCAGGCTGCGCTCCGAGCTGCATCCAATCAGAGCTGCAGCAGTGAGTGCATCATCCTGTTCTTTATTGAATTCATTATTGAATAAAGGTACATTTTTTGGTTCACATTTACCCGTTTATTAAAATTGCTGTCAATGTTCATTAAAATAAGCCCTCCCCTGAAAATAAGCCCTCTGGTGTTTTTCTGTCCAAAAAAATAATAAGACAGTGTCTTATTATTGGGGAAACACGGTAAAACCTTTTTCCTAACAAAGTAACCATTTTCACAGCCTGGACATTCAATCTTGACCAAATCTGCTGGATTTATATTCTCAAACTAAGAAAGCCAGCATATCACTAAAACCATCACAGGTTTTAGGCCAGATACAACCAACAGTACCTGACTACCATTAGAAACTATGGTAGTGAGTTGTTGAACAGAATTTCTTAACCCAGTCGGACTTCTCTGGCCCCTTCCCCACCTTTACTAAGATAGTTTGGAGGTAAGAAGGAAGGTTATCTTATCAATGCCCTCAAAAGCAGGTTGGAGCTAGTGGAAGAGCACTAGATTTGGAGTCAGTTTGTACAGGATGGAATCCCTGAGTCTTGTAATTTCTATGGGCCCCAGGTTCCTCATTTGTGAACCATGGGCTCTGCATGATGGGGTACCTGGGGTCTAGGTCAATTTGTGAAACCAACTTGTAAAACCAGTCTGTGCAGTTGTAACTGCACTTCATATAGTAAAATTATCTGTAAAATTCCTTTCCCAACCTTGGGCTCTGCCCCTTCCCCCTATCCTTCACTCCCCCTAGGCAACACCTTGTGACCCCTTTGTTAATCTCTTCATTTCTCCTCCGGCCTGGCCCATACCCTCCTTTGTCCTTGCCTCAGGTCTCCTCCAGTCTGGCCCAAATCTTATCTAAACTATCTATGCACTAAAGTCACAAGTTCCTCTTGGTCAGCTCTGACCTTTATCTATGCACTGAAGTCCGGTCAGCCCTGACAATGGCAGCCCTACCCTTTAAAAGTAAAAGCATGTACCCCTCTCACGAACAGGTCCCCTAAGCCTGAGACCTTGAATTGTTTCCAGTCGCTCTTGCAGGTTTTCTGGTCTTAGATAAAATCAGAATTCCTGCTGAACCTACTGGGATTACGTCCCTCATCATGCATACAATCTATTTTCCATCCTTTCACTTCCAGTCAGAATAGACTACTCCTGCCTGAGTTCTTTGGTCTCTGGTGTATTTTTATATCCTCTATGCCTAGAATGGACTCTCTCATCTTCCCCCATCAGAATACTTATTTTCCTTTCAGGCTCAGCTCATTTCAATTCAACAAATATTTATTTAGCTCCTACTAAGTGCAAGGTAGCTTGGTTGAGATGATAGACAGCAGGCCTCTGAGTCAAGAAGACCTGAGTTTGAGACCTGTCTCTAACACATGATCACGTGTGCTCCGGCAAGTTTCAGTTTCACAGGCTAACACTAAATTTTAGAGAAACTGCCAATATGCACTGGTAGAGACAGTTTTTCCTGCTGGGGGTTGGTTACAACACCAATAAAATCACAGATTAACTAAACAAGTAGTGTTAACTATTAACTAAACAAATCTGTTAAACCAGGGAGCTATATAGACAAAATGAAAGCACTGTTGCCTTCAAGGTGCTTACACTTGACAAGGGGTGGTGAAAGTTAAGGTAAGTTTGATTATTAATAAGTATTTATTGATATCTCACCAGGAAAAAAATAACCTTACATGTCAAAGAAAGAGAATTACAAAGTTGTATAGAGAATCTTAGGTTGCTGCCAAAGATGCTATTTTACAGTTGAGGAAACTGGGAGAGAGCTTAAATGTCTTGCCCAAGGTCACTCACTGTAAGTGTTTGAAGTCAGTGAAGGAAAGGAACATAAGGAAAGGAAGTCAACATAAGGGGTGAACCTCACAGTGTACAGACTATGGAGACCTCCTTGAATCTTCTGTTTGTTTTGGAGGGGGGAAGACAGGGAAATTGGGGTTAAATGACTTGCCCAAGGTCACAGGGCTAGTTAAGTGTCTGAGGCTGGATTTGAACTCAGGTCCTCTTGACTCCTGCTCTATTCACTGAGCTACCTAGCCACCCCACTCTCCTAGAATCTTCCCACTAGATCAGGCATTTACCTGAGGCTATAATCCCTGCAACTGGCCTTTCATCTATGCCCAATTCTGCTACTCTGAACCTAGCTCAGGCTTTCATTGGCAGTTACCTCCTGATTGCCTCTGGCTACTTTCCACCCTATCCAATCAAAACCCCATTTTTCTGGGTTCTTGGCCTTCCACCTCTAGTCACCCCAGCTTACTGACCACTCCCATCAAGACCCTCCCCTAAACCTCACCTCTAGTCACCCCAGACTACTGGCTGCTCCCATCAAGATCACTAGACCCCCTCCTCCAAACACTCCAGACTATTTGGTCAATCCTAGATCCCTCTCACAGTCTTTCTACATATAAAATCAATCCTGGTCTCCATGAAGGTGCTCAGATTAAATCTTGCCTTAGCTTTACAAATGCTCAGATTCCTTAAGAGTCTGGCCAATATGGCGGACTATTTAATAAACTTTGTTTTTCATTGGCTGAAAGCAGGGTTGGGTTGAATTAATTCAGGAAAGACCCGCGAATCACTCTTTTGGGGGTCCTAGAAAACCTAAACCTTAACAAACCTAGGTGATGAAAGGAAGGTGGTATTCCTCCCCATCGTTAATGGGGAAGTCTGAAAGAGGGATGGGGGGGGGTTAGGAAGGAAAGATAAAGATATCTTTAAACAGTCATATCCATCCATTTCTGTTCTTCCCTGCTCTCTCACCTGAAATGGCGGAGACTGGGCTCTACCTCATTGTATCACTGTCCCAAGCACACAGTCTGCCCTCTAAAAGGTATTTACTATAGCCAGAAGCTCATGGACAGGGAAGGACTCTGTCCCCTGGAGAGGAAGGGAGCTAGAATTTTCCCAAAGGCAGCTAAGTTGCTATGGGCGCCTGGGTAGCAGTTAGGGTTTAATTGTCCCCTGGGCCTAAAACCTGTCTTAGAAGGGAGTAGCTTGGTCAATTTATACAAAATGGGGTATTAAGGTAGAATGACAGTAAGTGTGGTTGTGTTAGAGACAAGACCCCAATAACCAATTATGGGGAATGTAGGATGTGACCCATTTCCCACCCCACCTCACTGGTTGATCATATACTCCTTAAGGTCAAACTATAGCTCCCCTATGGAGCCCTAGTTTTCACTTTGCAGACCACTGCACTAGGTTACATTTGATGTTGTCTTCGGGTCCTTCATAGCTGCAGTACTTGATGAGTTTATGGAAGAAAATTATGAAGATGAGAAAAGGACAAAAGCAGAGTGCTTAAGAACATATCAAAGCCCAAATTTGGGGAAGAGTTAAGATAAAGACTTAGCACAGCTGCCAAGTAAGCCATCATGGGGCTGGGTAGGGCCAGCTAGAACTCTGGTCAAGCTCTAAACAAATTTAACAGACTCTGACTGAATGTTCTTAGGGTACTGAGAGAGGTGCTAACAATGGAGACAAAAAAAAAAAGATAATTGTGTCTCTGCCCACCTCAAATTTACAGTCACAACACAGTTGAGCAAGAAGGGACTAGTGTGGTAAACAGGAAAGAAAAGAGTTTGACCCCAAGAACATCAGGCCTTACTAGGATAAGCAGAAACTGTATCACCACACAGATTGACTCAGTTTTTGATACTTAACACCTCAAATTCCTCAGCCTCTTTTCCCCTCAGATTGGAGAGCTGCAATAAACTTCTCCCAAAGCCTTCCTTTATAAGAGGGCTCAGAATCAAAACTTTGCAGGTAACTCTCCATTTTCCATTAGCACCTCTGCTTGATTTGTACTCCAGGAAGCTGGATGTCTCTCTCCTTCCTCTCAGACCCCTCCTCCTGCTTCCTTTTGTGTAGTGCTCTTACATTGTAAGCTCCTTAAGAGCAGAGACCATCTTTCTTTTTCTTGTTTGTATACCCAGTGCCTAGTAAAACTACACTCGCTTAATAAATGTTTACTGAATTAAACTGCTATTGAAATAATCCAGTCAGGTGGTAATGAGAACCTGTACTATGGTGGTAGTAGCAGGATTCCAAAGAAATAAATGGTAACTGATTGATACAACAAATAAGGTTCTCAAGATCGGACACAGAACTAGAAGTAGGATACCTTAAAGGTCAACTAGAATACCCTCTTCATTTTATAGGAAATTGTCCAAGGTACTAGCAGGTAATAATGATATAATAAGACTATAACACTGTATGCTGAGCAATTTGCAAATTATCAGGTCATTTGATCCTCAAAACAATTCTGGAAAGTAGGTGCTACTATTATCCCTATTTTACAGATGAGGAAAACAGAGGCTAAGCGACTTGCTCAGGGTCAGACAACTAGTAAGGTCTTGCTGACAACTGATCCCAAATGCAGATGCCTTTCCACTACACCTGAGAAAAGAGTAAACGGTAACCCTAAGGTTTTCAGCATGGAAGACAGGAGGGGGGAGGGGAGAGCAGGCGAGTTACAGAGGGTACAGGGACTGACTCAGCCATTCAAAAGTGTGTGTGTGGGGGGCAGAACGTAGCCTCATTTTACAGATATAGGATGAGGAACCAAAGTAGAAAAGAGGAAGAAGTCTGCTGAGGCAGAAAAGGCACTTGATCAGGAGTCAATCTCAGCTCCGGCCCAATTCATTCTCCCAAGGCTCCCAAGCTGGGCCTCAGTTTCTCCCTCTGTAATATGACAAGCTGGACGGGGGGGCGGGGGGGGGGGGGGGGGGGGGGGGGGGCAGGGGGGGGGGGGGCGTGGTCGTGGGGAGGGGGGGGGGGGGGGGGGGGGGGGGGGGGGGGGGGGGGGGGGGGGGGGGGGGGGGGGGAAAGGGGGAGGAGGAGTTCACAGGAGTCTCGGCATTCTGATTTCAAGGGAAAGGGAGGCAGTGGAGGGCAGGGCCTCGGTGGAGAAGGGAGGAGCAAAACTTTGGGGGAAGTTGAGGGGACTTGTCTGAGCTGTCCAACCGGACTTGGCAGCGGGGCCCGGTGGAAGGAGAACCACACGAGAGGGCCCGGCCAAAGGAGGGAGTTAGGAGCAGGAGAGGGCAGGAAGGCCTGGGGGGCTTCCTGGAGAAGGTTGGCAGGATGCCAGGGGCACAGCAGGAGGGTAGTGAGGGGGGTGTGCCGGGGGGGGGCCGGAAGTCGGGCAGGCAGGGAAGGCCTCTCACAAAAAAGGCCCCAGCTCGCGGCACTCTGAAGCCGTCTCCCCGGGCTCGCCACTCACCCGCCGCTGGGGGAGAGGAAGTCGGCGTCATCTTCGTCGCCAACCCCGAACATTGCGCCTAGGCCGTCGCTCCCAGGGAGGAAAAGGGACGGGGTATCTACCCGCCGCCGATGTCGTAAAAATGCCGCGGTGCCCCCACCCTGCTTTCCGGCGCCTGGGACAGGAGAAGGAACGCCGCTAATTCTAAAGGGGAGACTGGGCAAAAGGAAAGGGGGGAGGGAAGAAGAGAGAGGGGCTAGAGGCCAGCCGGGGAAGCCACGTGAGCCCGCGTGTCACGTGACGCGAATCGTGCCGGCCCAGTCGTGGCCAATGGGGCGTGGAAGGTGGGAAGGAGGTGGAAAGAGCGGCACATTGATTGGACGATTCTAGGAAGTGGGTGGGGCGATGTGAGACTCCAGGGCGACCGAGACGGCTGCTGCTGTGGTAGTGGACACGTAGGGCTGGGGTCTGGACGAGGGATTGAGTGTGGTTGAGGAAAGTCGCGGGGCTGAAAGGAAGGGGCTCAGAGGAGCTGGTGGCGGCGTCTGGATCTAGGACGGTAAGGTTGCATTCCCTCCTCCCGGTCGCCTCCAAAAAATCCTCTTTTAGGGTTCCTCGGGGGGGCCCAACGAGGCTGACCCTTCTCGGTTCCCGTGGTCCCTCTTCCCCGCCCCTCCCCCACTGAGCACGCCTTGTCTTTGCTCTGCCCGAGGTAGGAGTCTTGAGTGCCTGTCCTGGGGTAGTTGGAGTGAGAGTAGAAAACACGGGACAGATATCAGTGCTTTGGCGATCTAGATCGGTCATTTGGGGGAGAAGGGTGAGAGTGAGCCATGGGGTGAGACTTGCCTCCAGCCCGAGGAAAAGGTTAATAGGGGAATCATTTAATTATAGGTTCCTAGATTTAGAGTTGGGAGAGACCTTAGAGGCTTGTCTAGTCTAAACTTCTCATTTGAACAGTGGGTGAAACTGTGGTGTAGAGAGGTTAAGTAACTTGCCCAAGGTCACCTGTTTTTAAGGGTGGGGAAACTGAGGCCCTGGAAGGGAAAGGAACTTGTCCAAAGTCACACATCACATTAGTCATAGAGATCATAGTTTAGCTCCCTCGTTGTAGTGATGAAGAAACAGATCCAGAAAGGAGCATTCGCTTCCCTTAAGTTTTCCAGAAAGTTAATCATACAAAATACAGCACTTATTCCTATTAAAAACGCTAGAAAGCATAGGAATAGATGGAGTTTTCTTTAAAATGATAAGTAGTATCTATCTAAAACCATCATCTAGCATTATATGTAATGGGGATATGCTAGAAGCTTTCCCAGTAAGATCAGGGGTGAAACAAGGATGCTCATTATCACCACTTTTATTCAGTATTGTAGCAGAATTGTTAGTTTTAGCAATAAGAGAAGAAAAATAAATTGAAGGAATTAGAATAGGCAATGAGGAAGCAAAACTACCACTCTTTAGATGATATAATGGTGTACATAGAGAATCCTAGAAGATCAACTAAGAACTACTTGAAATAATAAACAATTTTAGTAGAGTTGCAGGATATGAAATAAACCCATATAAATCATTGGTATTTCCATGTAATACTAACAAAGCCCAGCAGCAGGAGAGAAAGAAATTCCATTTAAAATAACTGTAGACCATAGAAAATATTTGGGAGTCTACCTTCCAAGACTCAGGAACTATATGAACACAATTACAAAAAACACTTCTCCCACAAAGTCAGTTCTAAACAATTGGAAAAATTTCCATTGTTCATGGGTGGACTGAGCTAATATAATAATGACAGTTCTGCTTAAATTAATTTATTTATTCAGTGCCATGCCAATCAAACTACCAAAACTTAATTTATAGAGCTAGAAAAAATAATATTTCATCTGGAAGAACAAAAAGTCAGTATCAAGGGAATTGATGAAAATGCAAAGTAAGGTGGACTAGCTGCACCTGATCTAAAATTATATTACAAAGCTGAGAGTTAGTCATAGAGAAGTAGAATGAAAGAGAGCTAGAGGGATCAACAACACCTTCCCTCCACTTGCTAGGGAAACCTGGTACAATGGGAGGACCCCTGAACTTGAAGTCTGGAGTTTTTTAATACTGTGTCACTTAGTGACACATATGTAACCTTAGGCAAGTGGCTTCACTTCTAGTGTCAATTTATTAATCTGTAGAGTGGAGATAATAATACTTGAACTACTTCACAGAATTATTCAGCCTAATACGAGATAATGTATGTAAAGTCCTTGATTATATTAATAGATGGGAAAACAGACCCAGTGTTACTGAAAATCACAAATACCTACTGGCTTTCTGAGGCTAGATAGTGAATTGTTACGTATCAAACTTTGTGCTTAGAAAGAATCTCCTTCCTCCTACCACATATATGCTTTACTCCCTTATCTCTATCTCTTAGAATCCCAGTTTCCTTCAAAGCTCAGCTCAAATCCTTCCTTCTGTTAAGACTTTTTCTGTTTCTCTTAGCTGCTAGTGACTGCCACCAAAACATTTGCTTTCTATTTATTTTTATATATGCTTATATGTATGTTGTCCTTGAAGCTAGAGACTGTACTGTCTTTGTATCAGCAGGACCTGACATACAGTTGAAACTTAATAAACATTTGTTAACTGATTAATTGTTACTTACTCTAATGGTATTCACACATTGCCTACTATTATATTTATCTGTTAGGTAAACTCTTATCTCAGCAGTAAAGATTGTAAACTCCAAGGTAGCTGGGGCTTTTAGGCATCTTGGAAATCTTCCCACAACACCTACTACAGTGCCTCATACAAAGGGATAATTCCTTTACGGTATGGTGCTTTATAGTTTTCAGAGTACTTTTATATCTCTTTATTACTCACTCTACAATAACTTTGTGAAGCAAAAAAGATAACTGTTATACCCATTTTACTGATGAGAAAATTGAGGCACAGAGAGAATAAGTTGGCATTTAAAGATCATCAGTCTGTAAAGTGGTGGGACCAGAGTTAATTCTTCTGACTACTGGTCTGGGGCTCTTTTTTACTGTGCTGCTGATCTGACAAATTTTAGGTGTACTTCAGCCTTCCTGCTTCTTCCCTCCACAATCACTTACCCATTACATAGTCTCATAAGGATAAGTGTGATTTGCCCAAGGTCACACTGCTAGTTAGTAGTTGAGTGAAATAACAAGGAATGACTGAATGAAAGGATGAAAAGCGCTTATTAAGAGTGTACTGTGTTTTGGGCACTGGGGATACAGATACAAAAAGTGAGATGATCCTTGCTATCTAGGAGAAAGATAAGAGCATTTATTAAGCACTTACTATGTACTAGGTACTAGAAAACTGAACATAGGGAGGTGGTGACCAAGGAAGAGGGTGTCTGGGAAATCATAGGGATAGTGACTAGATCCATTGGGTAGTCATTTGACATGCCCTTTTCAGAAGCCATAATACTATTAATTTGATTACTGTGTCCAGAGCAAGAGGTAGAAAGAGTAATCAGGCTCATTCCTATCCTTTAAGTTTTTCTTTTTTAACTCTTCCTCTTTTTTACATGGGCTCCAGAGGGATAGTCATATACCACCATATAGTGCTTGTAGTATGGTATGTTAAATTACTCTGAATGTTGAGGGATACTGGGGAAGAAAAAAAAAAGGGACAGCTGAAAAGATTATATTTGGTAATTATTTCTGTTTGTGATTCTTCCCTAGTTAACATCTATTGATCTGCTTGTTCTCATTTTACAAATTAGGATGGGGATAGGGTTTTTTCCCTTGAGGCACTGAAAGTTGACACAGAATGACATAGATGGCAATGATTTTGTGTCAGATATAGTTCTAGTTTATTGCAGCCTCTTGCTGAAGAATGTAAATTTCTGTTGTTCACAGGGAAAAGATTCATCCAGTTTCTATTTTAAAGGTGCCATTCCCCTCTCCAAATCATTGTTGTTCCAGAACTGTAACTGTAGCATTTTCATATGAAATATTGTTGGTGTCAGTTGGTACTTTTGATATTTTTCTCATCCTTGCATGAGGATATTATGTTTCTGGAGCTTTAGAATTCTCTTCCTTGGTATTTGTCTTGAAGGTATAAACCTGCTTGTTTGGCCATTTCCAAAGGGTTAGGAGGCCTTTTATCAGGACTAATAATTTTTGGTGGATGATATGATCCAGGATGCCAAAATCACTATTGTAGGGATACTGTTGCCAAGAAAACTGTTACCATGAAATGTTATAGCGCCTTAGCCGCCTTTAGTTACAAATGGGGATCAGAGTTGGAGAGCTGGTCTTTGTTGATAATTTCCCTCCTTCACATTCCCCTGCTCCAACCACAAGCTAAAATTATAGAATTGGGGACATTTACATATTTTCTCAGAATGCATTTTAAACAATTTTACATTACATCTGGCCCTTGTAAGTTATCGATCATAGAGAGTGTAAGAGTTTAGTTCCAGAAGAGACCTTAGAACACTTAGTCCATTACTCTTATATTCTTTAGATGAGGAGTTCGTTAACCTTTTTTGTGTGTATGATGAATTCCTTTGGCAGTCTTGGGAAGCCTGTGAACTCCATCTCAGAATAAGGTATTTAAATAATTTAAGGAAATTCTAAAAATTAATTAGAGCTAGTGAAGACAAATATGAAATTTTTTTTCCCCATCCACCTTCATGGACCCCTTGAAATCTGAAGGTTCATGTACCTCACTCAGGTTAAGAACCTTTGCTGCAGATGAAAACTCAGGTAAAATGATGCTTAAGGTCACAGCTAATTAGGAGCAAAGCAGAGATTTGAACTTAGATAGGCTTTCTGGAAGTTAGTCTGCTGCCTCTTTTTTTATGTGTGCACTGGCTAAATTGCCAGCCTACACAGATGTTTTCAGACTTAAAATAAAGATGTGGCCAATGACATAGCAATGAATAATTTAAGATAGTACGATTTCAGAATGTGATCTCTCAAGTTCTAGACCTGTAGTGGACCTGTATTCATTTATGTGATTGGGTTCATTTTAGAAGTCATACTAATATTTTAAATTTATAACCATGAATGTTTCATTTGTTATCACTTGAGAGATATAGTGGCGACAAAATGAAGGTTCTGACATCTTGCTTTGTTTACTACATAGTGAAGTGAAATTTTCTGTATTGGGTCTCAAGAACTGCCACTACAATGCAACATTTGGTTGCAAGAATAACATAGTGTCTGGGCTCTTCTTCTAAGTCATTTCTAAGGTTGGTAGTTTAGCCCAGGTGAAGCTTCCTAGCAGAATCTGGAGGGTTTTAAAGATGACTACTTATTTCTAAGTTTTTCATACATCATCTTATTGTCAAACTGCTTCCTTCTGTCATTCACTTTCTTCCCCATCAGGAAAAAAAAAAAGACATCTTAAGTAACACTGAAAATAAGCATTCTGGGAACTGGTTGGAAGTAGACACATATATCTGGCTTTTTGGTGACCTTACCCCTCAAAAATTCCTCCGGAAGAAGCCAGGTTAAACATTCTCCCTCTTCCCTCTACCCCCAGGGAAGAAGGATGCTAAGGCCTACATTCTAACATTCTGCCCTTTCCAGTGACAAGTTTTTTAAAAAAAACAAACATTTTCAGTTATTTCTGACCAAGGATGACAAATCACCAAAAGTTTTAAAGTAATAAAAAGTTGCATAATTGTCTGTGCCATGAGAACTGTAGGTGGCAACCTGAACTAACCGTTTAGGAGAAATGGACATAGGGAATGAGGTGCTTTTGGTGCCCCTTTGCTCCTAGTGGGATCATGATTTAGGGAAGGGCCCTGTGCAGAGGAGGACCCACCCTTAGGAATGCAAAGCC
This sequence comes from Petaurus breviceps papuanus, assembly GCF_028583685.1. NCBI lineage: Eukaryota > Metazoa > Chordata > Mammalia > Diprotodontia > Petauridae > Petaurus > Petaurus breviceps. Next base: position 11,897,560 of record NW_027187344.1, read on the forward strand.
AGCTTGAGGAGGAAAAGGTTGCTAGGACCCACCCCCAACCCCTCCTTTTCCTTACACAATAACATTTAGCTTTTGTATACAACCTGCTTTTGTAGGCATTGTGCAATAAAGCATCATGAGATGGAGGCTTGCTTTGCAAAAGTAAATAATGGGAAATGTTTTAAAGGACTGACAGAAACTGGAATAGCTTTTCCTGGACAACCAACCAATAAATGCTTATAGGCATTTTGGACAGGTTTAGGATTTTCCCTAAAGAAATAGGAGGTAGCACTATGATAAAAGAAGGGATACTGTTTAGTGTGTCTGCGTTTTTGTTTTAGATTTTAAAGCAATTAAGTGGTGGTACCTAGAGCAATTGAGGAATCCATAAACTGCTTTTTTCATTATTTCATGTTTAATCATATAAACTGTAATCTAAAATTCTGTGAATTGATATATTTTATTATACTTCACTGAAAACAAAAAATCCTCAACCCTACAGCATCAGATAACTGAGAAATAAGATTTTCATGAGCCATCTGAAATTTACATGCCATTTCTGCATCTTGTCATGATAATTTCCCTAGGAAGTTTGCAGATGAACAAGTTACATTATTACTGAATAGTTAAGACTTATAACTTGACTAAAGTTCAGAGGAAGAAAATTTGTGTATTTTTTTATTTTCAAAGGAAACAGGGTTATATCTTCTTTGTCAGTGTGTTATCAACCATCATAGAATCAAGTATATTAGAACTGGAAGGTCCCTGAGAGATCAACATTCTCGTTTTATAGATGAAGAATCATGGGATTCAAAGAGCTAAGATTAAAAGACAAGTATTTTTTCTTCCTAGTCAAAGTTTCCTTATGAAATTTTTTTATCTTAAATGCTATATTGATGCTGTTTTATATCACTTTCCCTTTCACTGTGTCCCTCCAGCCCCATAATTAACTGTTTTAAAGGCAAGGACTTTTCCATTGATATCTTTGTATCCCCAGCACTTAATAGAATTCCTGTAAGCACTTAATAAATGCTTGCTGACTTTTTGGTTGATCCGGCCTGTTGAACACTTCATTTTCTTGAAAATGATCTTCAAGGGGCAGGTAGGGGATTGCATTGTATAGAGCACCAGCCCTAGAGTCAGGAGGACCTGAGTTCAAATCGTGCCCCAGACACTTGACACTAGCTATGTGACCCTGAGTAAGTCATTTAACTCCCATTGCCTTGTGCTTCATTCCCCCTCCCCCCAAAAAAAAATTATCTTCAAAAGGTAACAAAATTTGCCATGCAATAATGAGGCCTATAGCTAACATAAGTATATTTCCTTCAGTGCTATAAGGTTTTTTATCCATCAAGCTGTTGATCTTTATAATAATCCCTTGTGAATAAAATAATAGGAGTGTGGGCCTTCTGATTCCATAATGTAGTTCTTTCCACCATCCCATAGTGTCCAAAACCTTGGGACATTTTTGTAGAGATGATACTTTAAGCATTAGTAGATGCACAGTGTTAGGGATGTACCAGCGGGGCTTAAAAGTATAAATCTCCTCATTACTTCATTCCAGGATGTGGCTTTGTAAAAAGAAAAGGTATCTGATGGTTGGAGGATCTGCTCCCTGTTGGACTTAGGCCCTTGGATCATTGCATAACCTTTTAAGTTTGTGTTTGTTTGTCATATCAAATTTGGGTTGTCCCATTCTCTCCAGGCAAAATGTCTCTGTAAAGACCTTTGTGAAGAATGTAGTTGTACACTTGATCTTCTTTGTATTAAGAGGTGAGGTGAGAATGGATAAGAGAAATAGGAGCTCCTACATTCTTTGCTACCAAGCAGGAATGTGAAGGCATAGAAACCTCTGTTGCTGAGCAAACAAATGAGCAGGGGAGGGAGGTGGTTAGGGCAGGGTTACAGAAATCTTATAATGTGAAAGCAGTTAGGAAATAATAACTGATATTCTCATGGTACTTTAAAGCTTTCAAAGATATATATATATATATATATATATATATATATATATATATATATATA
>NW_027187344.1:11899573-11942366 GCF_028583685.1 Petaurus breviceps papuanus
ATATATATATATATATATATATATATATATATATATATATATATATAATCTCATTTTATCTTCTTAACTACCCTAAGATGTAGATGCTGCTAATTATCCCCATTTTAGAGATAAGGAGACTAAGAAAGATTAAGTGACTTGCTCAGGGTCATACAGCTAACAAGTTTCTGAGTTAGGATTCAAGCTCAAGTCTTCTAGACTCCAAAAAACATTGCTGTGAATGAGATGGTCCTTTTCCGTAAACTCTGTTTAGAAAGCAAGTAAGCCTTTTTATTATAAGGGCCTAGGTGAGACAACTTCACAAAAATTATATTGAATCACAGAATGATGATAGAAAAGTTAGCAACCTGGAGATTTCTCCTACTTTATAGAGCAATATAAGAGAAGTGTTAGTTTACAAAATGTTTCATCTCTACAGAAGACAATAGTTTGGCTAATTTAGACTGGGAGCTAAAAAAAATTGCATCTGGGACAGCTAGGTGGCCCAGTGAATAGAGCACTGGCCCTGAAGTCAGGGGGACCTGAGTTCAAATCCAGCCTCAGACACTTGACATTTAACTAGCTGTGTGACCTTGGGCAGGTCACTTAACCCCAATTGCCTTGCCTTCCCCCTTCCAAAATAAATTAATAAATAGATGCCGCTCAAGCCAAGGAGTTTGTTCTATGAAATTATAACTTGTAGAGATAATAATATACTATCTCTTTTTATCCAAGGAATTTGTTTTTCAGTTGTGGGAGGAGAAAAATGGAAAAAAAATAAATTCTTGATAATTGAAAAAAAAATGTTTAGAAAAGCCAAGAAACTTACACTTTAGGGATTTAGCTTAGAGATATGGTACACACAGCTACAATCTTGTATATTTTCCCATCACTTTATCTATATGTCTGATATATATATACTTCCTCTTCCAAGAATTTATTAGTATCCCCTCATCTTCAGCCCTTCTTTAATAGCACATTTACTAAATGAAGGTTTAGTACTAATGCAGAACTTGAACAGGGGAAGATGGGATGAGTAAAACACAACAATGCATCTCCAGATTTTGTAATGTAATGTATTTGCCTATTTTTCTATTTACATTTTTTCACTCTTTTAAAAATTTTCAGTTCTAAATTCTTTCCCTTTTTTCCTTCCCCTATCCATTGAGAAAGCAAGCAATATAATATACAGTATACATACAGCTAGGTGGCATAATGGAGAGAGTACCAGACCTGGAGTCAGGAAGACTCATTCCTCTTTTTGAATTGAAATCTAGCCTCGGACACTTAATAGCAATGTGACCCTGGACAAGTCACTTTACTGTTTGCCTCAGTTTTCTCATTTGTAAAAATGAGCCAGAAAAGAAAATGGTAAATATATTTCCATATTAGCTATGTTGTAGAATAAATAAATAAATAAAAATCAAGGAAAGTAATGGAAATGGAAAAAATATGCTTCAATCTGTATTCAAAGTTTATCAGCTCTCTGAAGGGGAATAGCATATTTCATCATGAGCTTTTTGGAATTGTCATGGATCTTTATATTGATCAGAATATAACTAATAGTCTTTCACAGTTGATTATCATTACAAGATTATTCTTATTGTGTACAGTGTTCTTCTGGTTCTGCTTAGGTTTTTCTGAAATTGTCTTTGTCATTTCTTACAGCTTAATAGTATTCTATTGTAATCATATGCCACAGTTTGTTCAGCTATTCCACAACTAATGGGAATCCCCTCAATTTCCAATTCCTTATCATCACAGAAAAAGTTGCTATAAATACTTTTGTATATATGAGTCCTTTTTATTCTGACATCTTTTTTTTTGCTTTTTGGAGGGCTATTGGGGTTAAGTGACTTGCCCAAAGTCACACAGCTAGTAAGTGTGTCAATCATCTGAAGCCGGATTTGAACTCAGGTCCTCCTGACTCCAGGGCTGAGTGCTCTATTCACTGCACCACCTACCCGCCCCCTTTTCTGATGTCTTTGAGATACAAACCTAATAGTGGTATTGCTGGGTGGTTCCAAATTATTCTCCAGAATGGTTGGATCAGTACACAGCTCAATCAGCAGTGCATTAGCATACTCTCCAGCATTTGTCATTTTCCTTTTCTTTCATCTTAGCCTATCTGATGTGTGTGAGATGGTACCTTAGAGTTGGTTTGATTTGCATTTCTCAAATTTTTAGTGACTTAGAACATATTTTCATATTACTATTCATAGCTTTTATTTCTTTGTCTGAAAACTGCCTTTTCATATCTTTTGACCATTTATAAATTGGGGAATGATGACTCTTTTTTTGGCTCCGTCCTCTATTTGAGAAATAAGACCTTTATTAGAGAAGCTTGCTGTAAAGTTATTTTCCCCCAGTTTCCTTTTTTCCTTCTAATTTTGACTGCATTGGTTTGTTTTTGCAAAACCTTTTTAATTTAATATTATCAAAATTATTAATTTTATATCCTGTGATCCTCTCTGTTTCTTATTTGTTGATAAACTCTTCCCTTATCCATAGATTTGACAGGTAATTAATTTTCCATTCTCTTCAGATTTGCTTATGATACCACCCTTTATGTCTGTCATGTACCCATTTTGACCTTGTCTTGGTATACAGTCTATGTCTATGCCTAATTTCTGCCAGACTGCTCTCCACTTTTCTCAGCAGTTTTTGTCATATAGTGAGTTCTTGCCCCCAAAGCTTGGATCTTTGGGTTTATCAAACACTAGATTACTATAGTCACTTACTTTTATATATTACATACCTAATCTATTCCACTGATCAACCATTCTATTTCTTATCCAGTGCCAGATTATTTTGATTATTACCACTTTGTAGAATTGTTTGAAATCTGGTACTGCTAGTCTGCCTTAACACTTTTTTTGTCATTAATTCCCTTGATATTCTTGACCTTTTGTTCCTCCAGTTGAATTTTGTTATTTTTTTCTAGCTCTATAAAGTAACCTATAGTTTGACTCATGTAGCATTAAATAAGTAAATTAACATAGGTAGAATTAGCTTGGCTTACCCATGTGCAATTAATATTTCTCCAATTATTTAGATCTGTATTTGTATGAAAAGTGTTTTTTAATCGTTCACATAGTTCCTGTGTTTGCCTTTGTGGGTAGACTCCAAGGTATTTTATACTGTCTGCCGTTATTTTAAATGAAATTTCTCTTTCTATTCCTTCCTGCTGGGTTTTGTTGGTAATATATAGAAATACTGATGATTTTTGTGGATTTATTTTGTATCCTGCAACTTTGCTAAAATTTTTTGTTGTTTTACCTAGTTTTATAGTTGTTTCTCTAGATTTCTCTAAGTATACTATCATGTCCTCTGCAGAGTGATAGTTTTGTTTTCTCATTGCCTAGTCTTCTTCCTTTGATTCTTTTTCCTTGGCTTATTGCTATAAGTAGCATTTTTAGTATAATATTAAATATTAATAATGATAATGGACACCCTTGCTTCACCCCTGATCTTATTGAGAAGAGACTTCTAGTTTATTCCCATTATAGATGTCACAACTGGAAAAAACTGAGACCAACATGGTGATCCGTAAATAAGGTGAGGCATTTATTCAGGGTCAGGGAATTGCACTTTGGGACAGCTTGCTGCCTTTTCATAGGGGGATGTCTGGGGAGGGAGGGAAGAAAGGTGATCCCTTTAGGGTTTAGTCATGGGAATCAGGAGAGTATACCCAGGATACATGGAGCAGCTGAGTTCCTTAAGGGAGTGTTGCAGAACTGTCTTTGTGATTATCTCTGTCCTGGAACAGGGTAGTAGTTAGAAACAGCTGAGGTATGCGGGAGTCTTCTTGGGGACATTTAGAAACTACTGGTCAGAGCAGAGATTCCCAGGGATTGGCCTTGAGGGGTCAGGGGAACAGTTAGAAACTGCTGTTCAGAACAGTGTAAGGGCCCAGTGATTCCTAGGGGTTAACATTGATAATGCTTGCTCTTGCTTTTAGATAGATACTACTTATCATTTTAAGGAAAACACCATTTATTCCTATGCTTTCTAGAATTTTTAATAGGAGTGGGTGTTGTAGTTTGTCAAAAGAAAAAAAAACCTTTCATCATCCATTAATATAATCATAGGTTTTTTGTTGGTTTTGTTTTTGATATGATCAGTTATACTTCTAATAATTGAACTGGCCCTGCATTCCTGGTATAAATATCACCTGGTAATCATCTTTGTGATAAATTGCTGTTGTTTCCTTGCTGGTATTTTATTTAAAATTTTTATATCAATAGTCATATGTCTGTGTTCTTCGACTAGGAACCATCATGTTAGTGTTGTATTGTCCCTACCAGGTTACCAACTGTTCCTCCTCAATTTGTTTTTTCCCAGTTCTTTCCAGGTATGTTAAAAATAGCTCCAAAATATGCCACACCTGCAGCCCAGGTTAAAGAAGTCAGTTTATGACACTAAGGTAAACTTTCAAATTCAGTGGTGGCCACCTTGAAGTGGCAGTCACAGGGCCTTCTTGTGTTCAGTGCCACCATGTCAGACTTCATAGATTGTCCTTTTCTTGTGCAACCATGACATACCATTCTGCCCACTTATTCTGGCTCAGGGAAGAGGCAGGAAGTCAGGTATGTCTCCAACTGTGTGGAGAAAAGGAAAAGCATCCTCCCTGCCTTCAGCCCCAAACTGAAGTTTCTTCATTTAAATTATATTTGCCTCAGTAGACACTGGCCCTTATTTGTAGAGTTATAAACCACCTAATTTGGGATAAAGTATGTATGAGACTAGGCAACTCAGTAAACTGAAACCTCACCATTCTATTCCAATCATTGCAACTTGGCAGACAAAATTATAGTTGCACACTTAGAAAAAGCTATTAAAGAAGTAATTCTTTAATTCAGCAATCTCTGATTACAAAATAAAGAAATTTGCCCATAGACCATGTTGTAATTTAAACATTTTTAACTTAGCAGTTGAACAATTCTCACATTCAAGAAAAAAATAGGCTCATTTCTGGCTTTTGTGCCTAAGATAGAGGCACAGTGAAAAACATGTGGACCCCACACTTTGACATGTATGATGGGGCCTGTGGTTTTCATCTGTCATCTTCTTTTGACAAGTTGGAGCTTGATGTTTCAAATCTTTGGATTTTTTTGCCCTCTTTTCTATGTGGTTTATATGATTTATGAAAGATACCGTACAATAGTCAACGAACTAGCACAGAAGGTGGGTTTGTTTTTTTCAGTACTGTCATTTAGCCCATGGGATGCAAGGTATCCCAGGTGCTGTGACACTATTGAAAATAGGTGTTATCCTTATCACACCTTAAGGAAATTAGAGGTAATAAGCAAATACCTATACGAACACAAAGATGACTTAGTCTTTGTAAAAAGCAGGGTAGGACAAGCTGATATCAAGGAAACCCTAAGTGTGTTTAGTGTTTTGAGAACTGGCAAGTGGGATGATCTGTAGCTCTTCCTTGTACATTACCCAGTACTGTCTTAGGGACTGTAGAGGACATAAAAATCTAAAAGGCAAAATTCCTGCCTTTTTAAAAGTTTGTAATCCTGTTCAGCAAATGAGATTACTTCTCATGAAATACTTACGCAAAGGGGACATGATGGGAGTCTTCAAATATTTCAGGGGAGGAGAGATTAGAACAGTTCTGTATAGTCACAAAGGGTGGAATTTCCAAAGAGCTTGATTTCAGGAAAAACTTCCAAACAGAGCTGTTCAGAAATGGATTGGACTGTGTAAAGGGAAGGGAAGACTGGGAATGAAGAAGGAAATAAGCAATTATTTAGAAACTGTTATGTGCCCGCACTGTACTATGTACTTTTTACAAATAGTTTCTCATTTGATCCTCACAACAACCCTGAGAATTAGGTACTATTTTTATCCCCATTTTACAGTTGAAGAAACTGAGGCAAGTGACTTTTGCTTGCCCGGTTTCCTTTAGTTAGTAAGTGTAGTAAAGCGAAGAACTTCATTCACAAGAGACAAGGTTTCCTGTCTGAAGTAATGTGGGAAGTTAGCTGATTAAAAAAAAAAAACAATTCCATGTTGATAGTGAAGGGACTTTGGCAGTCTAGATATGTTTATTAATATGCAAATTTTGTGTGAGGATGAGTTGGCTCAGCCCTTATTTTAACAGTTCAGTATACACAGTTAATTCTTGGTTTCCTTAATTCTTGTTAATTTTTCTTAACCAAGTTTCCATTTCTTAGATTGTATAAAATAAATGCCTCTCCTACTGATAATAGCTCCTAATAAATCCCAGTATTTGGGAATAAATTTGTGGAGATCAGCAAAGATTATCACGCCAATATTCCAACCAAAAGTTGATTCGACCTAGAAACTCCCTCAATAACCATCTTCTTTCCTTGCAAAAATGTCTTTCCAACTTACTTATAACTTCCACAGTTTCAACCCTCAGCACAAATTTTATTCCCCTGCTCTTCTCTCTTACTCCATCTTTCCTTCCTCAGGCATAGTCAAGCTTTGTACTACCTGGTTACTTAAACTATACCCAAGGAATCTCCAATTCAGTAAACCTTGCTACATCTTTCACCTTTTTCTTACCTTTACACGAATCAATTCTACAAGCAAGAATGAGCTTTTATACTTCTCTGGTAATTTTAGACTACTTTTCTTATTTCTTTGGCAGGCAATTGGGGTTAAGTGACTTGCCCAAAGTCACACGGCTAATAAGTGTTTCAAGTGTCTGAGGCCGCATTTGAACTCAGGTCCTCCTGACTCCAGGGTTGGTGCTCTATTCACTGTGCCACATAGCCACCCCTAGACTACTTTTTAATGCTACCTTCACTCAATAACTTCTCCCTCTACAATCTGTCTTCCAGCCCTACCTAAGGGTACAGTCCTTAACTAAGACTTTTGCCAGATTGTCCATGCTACTTAGGTAACTTGAGAGTCCAGTACTCTACAACATTTTGTAAACATCTTCATTGATTGGCTACAAAATTACACGGTTGCAGTGAACATAGTTGAGATTCCCTTCTGGGCTACCCTACCACAAATTACAATACAGGGGGAAGATAGAAATCAAAATACAAGAAGATAAGCACTCTAATTGTATGTGTGTATAGGTCATACATGTTATATGTACAGGTTCTACATATTACATATATTATAATTTTATGTGTGTGTGTATATATACACAGACACACACACATAGATGGATAGATAGCATGTGTGTAAAATGTAGGTACATAAATTGTGTAGACTGTGTCAAGAAGTAAGGCATGTTAGGTAAGTACTAATGAACCCTCAATGCATCTTCAATGTTTTGAGATGTTATGAGTGGAACTCGTATTCATTTGGTCTATATACCTTTATGTCAAGACTAGAAGCAGTTAGATTAATTAAAGAATTTACTATATGTCCAGTACTGTGCTATTAGTATTGAAAGAAATAGAAGTATAAGACTTAATTCGTCCACCCCAAGAAACTTAGATTCTATAATCAACAATATTTAAGACCTACTATATTTAGTACTTCAGAAATCTAGAAGTAGGCCTTCTAGAAGTTTATTCAGTGATACCTTGGTTCCTGTGTCATCATATTATATAGCGTACAAATTGGGATGTATAAGAAGTGATCCAATATAGAGACAGAAGACAAACTTGCAATTTAAAAAATTGGTGTTGTTTTTAGCCAGTTGCTCTTACTGTTTGTTACCATGTGACTAGGTCAGATGTATTTGGTTGTTTTTTTTTAATTGCTTTTGATTGGCTTTGAACCCAGGAACGAAAGAGTTGTGGAGTTTGGTTTTAGTTCCACTGTATCCCCTGTGCTTAGCATATAAAAGCAAAAGCTGTATCCTTTAAGTCTTTATTCAATATTTTTGGGTTTTGTCCTCATATTTCTTACCCTTGACTGAATAGATGTCTGGATTCTGAAAAGTGGAAAAGGACTTTAATTTATGGTTGTTTAGACTTTTTCTCTTCATCTGTGAAAATGTCTAATAGAGGTCCTTAAAGGAAGGTCCTGTTGAAGGGAACAGTAAGTTTGAAATGTGCTGGTGTGAGGACAATACCAGAGGCTGAGAATGATTGAAGTTTTTTTTAGGAGATAGAGATTTAAATCTGGGAAGTAGAGACTAAAATGCAAATAATATTTTGAGAAATATATGCAAATGTAGTCACTTGAAGTTGGCTTATCAGTATCATCATTAAATAACTTAGCACTCACATTTCCCTGGACCATAGTCAGTATTTGGCTTGGCTGGAAGGAAAGATCCTACTTTGACAAAAAGACCTGTCTGACAAGTCATTTGTATTGGGAGAGGCAGTGTCAGATATGTCATCTCTGAAGTGCCTTCTACGAAACACCATCTTACTTAGGTTTCATTCACATCAACTATATTGGTTCCATGTGTGCCGTGGATCGCCACATAACTTGGAGATCACCTTGCATTCTTGAAGGCTTTGCCACTGGAGTACAGGCTCTGGCAGGCCCTACAAAATCGTTGATTATGAGCCTTGTTATGAATTGTTGGCCCCAAAGTGATTTTCCCTAAGCAAAGCTTTGACCATGTCCCTCTCCTGCTTAGCAGACTCTAATGGGTGGCTCCCTGTTGACTCTAGGATAAAATATAAATTCTGCTTCTCTTTATGGCTTCATTATGCAGTTCTCCTTTTGACTCTCTGGCCAAATTGGTCTTCTTTCTGTTCCTCACTCCCAGCACTCCATCTCCCATCTCCCCTACCTTTGTACTGGCAGCCCCATGGGACTAGAACATGCTCTGCCATCACCTCTTTTTCATTAAATCTCTTCAAGATACAGCTTAAATGCTCCTTTCTACTAACAATTGTGTCTCAGTCTCTGCCTCTCTTGGCTTGCCTCTCCCCGCCTCCGCCAGCTTTCCAAGAGGTCTTTGAGGTTAAAAGTATTTTCATAATAACACTAAGACGTTTTTCCCCCTAATATGATAAATATCAATGGATATAATACATACAAAGAAAAGCTCTGTGGGTCTTGACACCAGAAAGTTTGAAAACCACTGTTCTACATGATACTTTTCCTTGTCCTATCCCAACTGCTGGAGCTTCCCTAGCTATATATGTTACTATCTTGCATTAAAAATTTTTATTCTGCATATACTTTTATGTACATTGCCTCCCTTCATAGAATGTAAATTCCTTGAGGTATAGATTGTTTAATTATTTATATTTTCATCCCCATTGCCTGGTTCATAGTAGACATATGCTCAATAAATATTTCTTAATTGATGGGTTGATTTCCAGAAAATTCGTTACCAGATGATTAGTGTTGTTTATAACAACAACTCATGAGACTCTACTAAGATGTGGAGGGATTTCAGTCTGCATTGGTGGAAAAAACAACCTCACTGCAATCAGTTAAATTTGTGATTCCTTGTGGCTTCTGGCTTGTAATGCCACCATGCCCTATTTTTCTTTTTAGTTTAGTTTTTTGGGGGGGAGGGGGGAGAGGATTGCCCTTTTTTTTTTACGTTTTTTGATGCCTTTTGCTTTTATATCTCAGTAATTTCTGGACATTCTCTAGTCCCCACATCATCCTCTTTCCAGTGAACCTGTAACAAAGGAAAAAATAGGCAAACAAAATATTCTGCACCGGGATTCCCCCACTTGTGCAATGAAAGGAAGGAAATGTAATCCTTCATCTTTTCTCTGGGGCCAAGTTCTTGTAATTTTATATAGTACTTTTTCCCTGTTTAGCTTTTGGGCAACTTCCAAGCCTATCAATCAATTAAGTATTTGTTATATAACACCAGACATAGTCTCTGACCCCTTCTTCCCTAAAACTAGGTTATAGGCTGGGAGGTAGAGAAGATTGAGGTTTTTGTACAAGGAGTCTTTAACGTATCATGAAATCAAACTTTAGTAAATTCTCCCTGGAAAGCAGTGAAAAATACAGAAGATGACAAGGAAACCTTCTTGAGGCATTTCTTTGGGGGCCAAAAAATTCTAAAATTGCAGAGTGTGAGACCTGGAAGAGAAATTAGAAATCATCTTAATTTTATAAATCAAAGGATTGAGTTAAAGTAACTTTCTTACCATCACCCAGCACTTAAGTGGCAGAGTGAAGGATAGAAGAATTCAGCTTTTCTGATTTCCAGTTTCATCTTTTCTCTTTCTACTACAGTCCACAGGTTCAAGTAGCAGTTTATATTATATTAAAAACCCATATTTAAGAGCTTTCATTTATGAGGCCAATAAAAATGACCCATATAATTGTTTGAAGTAGTTTTGCACCTTATACCTTTGGCATTCAGGTGCTTCTGGGAAAAGCTTCTCTTTTGATGCAGCCTATTAGTCTGATTATGAGATATTCAGCCACACAGTTTAAACTGCTACTTGAACATTTTTACAATCTACAAAATTCTCATCTTGTCTTCTTTCAGTGAAGAGGCTTTTCAGAGAATTCTAGAGAGATGCTGATGTACAGTACTTTACTTAAGATGGTTTATTGTATAGTAGGTAGAAGAAGAAAATAATATTTTCATAAAGATGCACAGAATAATCCCTAAACATAATTTTGGTCAGTCCTTTCAAACTGTCTTCACCTAGCTCTTTATTTGATGTTAACAAGTAGGAAAATGATCTCAGCTTTTCTTTTCCCCCAACCTTCATAACTTAGGCAGGTTGTAATTGGCAATGAAGACAGGCTGCCATAAGGAAAAGATGGAAGCCTGGATAACTTGTTTCTAAATCAAAAGTTTTTGTAATAAGTACTTTTAGAAAGAATTAAACTCAGGGCAGCTAGGTGGTACAGTGAATAGAGCACCGGCCCTGGAGTCAGGAGGACCTGGGTTCAAATGTAGCCTAAGACACTTAACACAAAAACTGTGTGACCTTGGACAAGTCATTTAACCCCAGTTGCCCTACCTTCCCTCCTCCAAAAAGGAAAAAAAAAAAGAATTAAACTCAAGCTTCATTGATTATTTTTAACTTGTAACCCTACTATTAGTGACAAAGAACTGGCATCTTTTCCACTCTCTATTAACATCCCCAACTCATCTAGGAATCTGTATTTTGCCCTGGATTTGAAATTTCTCTCTCTTTTATTGACTTATCTTTCTTTCTTTCCTATTTCATTATTTTGTGTGCTCTGTAGCTCAGTAGGGTGGAGTAATTGGGATCCTAAGAATTGTCATACTGAGCCAGAGCAACTGATTCCTTCAAAGTTAGTATCCTTTAAGTAAATTTTGTTATTAAGTACATTCCTGTTAATCACACTTTAGGGAAGATAGACTTGGAGAAGAGAAAGGATTGAAGTGGATTCCATATGAAAACATTTTCTTGTAGATTTGGACATTTCTTATGGATTTCAAAAAAAAAATGGAAGAAGAGTAAGCCTTAATATTACATGCCAGTTAGCAGATCCCTAGCAAAATCTAGGATGTATTATTAAAGAGATGGTTAGCGAATGTCTTGAAAAGGAATCAGAGATCACAAAAAGTTAACATGGCTTTAACCAGGACAAGTCTTGCCAGACTGATGAGTTGGAAGGGACCTCAGCAGCCATCCAGTCCCACCAACCCATCCCTAAAATAAAGAATTCATTCTCCAAAGACACTCAATATGGATCATCCAGCTGTTTCTTGGAGATCTCCAACAGGGGGCAAATTATGGTTCATTTTGCCTTTGGATACCTCTAATTGTTAGGAAGTTTTTCCCAGCACCAAACTTTGCCACTTTGCAATTTTCCATTACTCCTCATTCTGTCCTTTGGATTCAAACAGAGCAAATGTAATACTTCTTCCATGTGGCAACCTTTCAAGTACTTCAAAAAATTATCTTCCCTTTCTTGATTCTTCTGTTTTCCCCAGCTAAGCATCCACCATGCTACTCAAAGAAAGGTTATTACGATGGTTTATTGTCCACTTGGAAGGAGTAGCTCTCTGGCAGAGTGCCCCAAATATCTGTGCCTGAATCTGTCATAGCGTTTTTATCAATAGTTTGTCAAAGACATAGATGACTTACCAAATTTGCAGATAAGCCAAAGCTTATAATGAGCTAATAACATTAGATAATAAGTCAAGATCAAAAAAGCTATTGACAGGCTAGTACATTGGTGTAAATCTAATAGGGTGATAATAAGGATACATGTAAGACATTAGTCTTAGACTTGAGTTTTAAAAAATAACTGCCAAGTTATTTTATATGGGTCTAACCATGTCCCCTCATTTTGTCTGAAAAAGATCTGGGGGTTTTAGTGACATCTGCCCTCAGACACTTACTAATTGTGTGACCTTGGGCAAGTCACTTCACCGTCTTTGCTTCAGTTTCCTCATCTATAAAATGAGTTGGAGGAAAAAATGGCAAAACACTCCAGTATCTTTGCCAAAAAAACCCCAAATGGAGTCACAGACAGTCGAATACGATTGAAAACAAGTGAACACAAAGACAGTAGATTACCTTGAGTTTCTCTTTTTTTTTTTTTCATTTTACTCATAAGCACTCTTCCATAACCATTAAGGAGTGACTCAAAAGTCCTAAAAATTGGCCTTTTGTTTTTTCCACATACTATTTCCCAATATTCTTTTACCTTATTGTATTAGATCCTTCCTTGTCACAAAGGAAAACAGTTAAGCAAAGGGGGGATTATTTCTGACAATGAGCATATATGATAAATCACGATACTATGTAGTTTTTGCTCCAAGTTCCCTGTAGCTAATGGTTCCTACCAGGGACATTTCCCAGAACATCTTTCTACTTGGTTAGCTCAAGTCATTAAAACCCAGGACTGCCCAGCTTTACTTGTCATATGATCATGGACTCCAAGCTTGAAACTGCTTTATGGTCGTGTACCTTGACCTTGAATTTCCCATGTCCCTTCCATGCCTAGAGCTCAGGGATTGTATGAGCCACACAAAGCTGAGGAGAAACTAGATGTCTTTCTTTGGTTTGCTGCTTATGTGAATTTGAAAAGGAACATGACCCTAATCTTCTTAAGAATAAAGACATTCTCCCCTGCTATCACTACATAGGAAGTTGTGGAGAGAATGGAGGCAGTCTCCAGAAGAATTGTCTGAGACTACTGATTACATCTTTTTGTCTGAGCCAGAGGAGAAAGGAGGAGTCTCTGCCAGGTGTTTCTCCACACCTTCTTTGTAGCTGCTCTCTGTGAGGTGTAATCTTCCCAGTCCCCGTGGGCTGTAGTTCCTTATCCAACATTGTGCAATAACAGGAAAATGCAGGATAGCCTGGAGTTTGGACTAAGCCTGGAAGCCCTATCGGTCACCACCAGGTCAGTGCTTCCATGCTCCGGACCATAGTTTCCTGAATAGAGTGCTCCCATAAACTGTGAGCAATAATAGCATGAACTTCAGTTCTGGTATTGCTGAGGAATCCTCCCTCAGCTTTACTGTCATGATTTTGGAGGACCCTATCCTTTCATGTGCTTCCAGTCATAATTGTATTGATAATTGACCTTTTATTTCTTCAGTTTGCTCCTGTGATTTTACTGCTGTAGGGAATTCCTGGTATGGAAACTCCACTTGGCAGACAGACAACTCCTCTGTGATTGATTGTCTTGGGTTAAGTGACTTGCTCAGGATCAAAAACTAGTGAAAGGCAAAGGTGAGGTTTGAACCTAGGTCTTCAAGGGTCTTACATAGATACTAGGGACTTATGCTTACTCTTCTGTGTGTCTATACAAAGGATTTGAAAACCATTTGGATCATAGGTGAATTAGAGGATTTAGAGCTGAGGAAGGGACTGGAGAAAGATCGATTAAACTGAGCCTCTTATTTTCTAGATGAGAAAACTGAGGCTCTGAAAGGTTAGGTTAAATGACTTGCACAAAGCTCCCTGAGAGTGAGCTCTGTGGCCCTGGAGCCTCTGGCCTCAAGTACTTGGTGCTTTTCTTTGTACCAAAACTGCTTCCTGGCTAGAGAAGTGCTGCTCTAGGGATGGGGATATTAAAGTTGGTTTGAGGGAAATAATAGGCAGTGTAACACCCATGATTTATATTAAAGAGATCTGCCCTTATTCCATGATCTGTTAGTATTCAAGTCAGTAGAAGCAAGATTTTTTGTTGTTGTCAGTTGTTAGTCAAGACTGACTCTTCATAACACTATTT
This sequence comes from Petaurus breviceps papuanus, assembly GCF_028583685.1. NCBI lineage: Eukaryota > Metazoa > Chordata > Mammalia > Diprotodontia > Petauridae > Petaurus > Petaurus breviceps. The sequence continues at coordinate 11,913,602 of NW_027187344.1, forward strand.
GAGGTTTTCTTGGCAGAAATACTGGAGTGGATTGCCATTTCCTTTTCCAGTGGAGTAAGGCAAACAGAGGTTAAGTGATTTGCCCAGGGTCACACAACAAGTGTCTGAGGAGAGATTTGAACTCAGGTCTTCCTGCCTCCAGGCCCTCCTCTATCTACTAAATCACTTAGCTGCCTCTAGAAGCAAGCTAGCATATAACAAACACAATTCTAGGCAGATAATTAAATTTATGTCCTTTGGAGACAGTGACTAAGGTTTGAGACTGAACTATTTTATAACAACCAACTGTTCTCTGGAAAGACCTGCTGTTCAGCTGATGGAACACAAGAAGTTGGAGTTTCTCTGGTTCATAGGATTCTAGCTGCTGGTCAGGAGAAACTATGAATATAAAGAAAAGACGTTGGTGAAACCAAGTGCAGAAAAGGGAGATGGAAGCTAAAACCCAGTGTAAACTGTATCTGTTTTGGTTAATGGATTCCCCATGGTACTCACTTTATGTTCCAGCCTTTTCCAAAATGTTTGTGAGGGAGCTTTTCTAGAGGAAGAGGTAACTAACTGTTGTGTGCTGCCACTTCATCATATAGTATAAAATTTTCCTTTCTGAACTGTATTCAAGAAAACTACCCAACCATATGAGATTGGCAGAACCAACCTTCACTTCTATAATGGTAAATGAAACTGGGACTTTCAAGCCTTTGTACTTGGTTAATGTTCTAGTTGCAGGGTTGGAAAACAGGTTTGAAATGGCCTAGAAACACTGATGTCTAAGACTGGCAGTTAAGATTCGTAGATTTTTTTTTTAATTGGTTCTGTCACTGAGTTTTTGAGTGGCAATGATCAAATTAAAATTCTCTGAACTATACACTTGGCATGTTACTTGGCATGTTATTTGATGAAAAGTCCTTATTGGACATAAGGCCAAGAAGAGAAATGAAAGATGGAAGTTTAAACAAGTGACATTTCCTGAAGTTGAAAAGTATCAATCAGCATGCAACCCCAGAATGCCCCCTGGTTAAAAAAGACCCCTTGCAGTGAATCAACCACTTGGATCTCAGTAGTAGTTCTGTCACAAGTTCATTTCACATTACATTGTAAACTGAGAAACTGGCCATGATTCTATCAAGATAGCACCCTGGTCCTTTGTAGACCTTGAACCCTGTGCCTAGAAAAAGGTGACTTGGCTGAGTTGTAGAGGCAGTCCTTGGAGACGAAGCAGTTAAAGCTGGCAGAGGAGTGTAGAGGAAATTGAATAAACCAGAGACAGCACAGCTCATGATTACCATGAGATTAAACCATTCCTTTCAGACTACAGGTGAAGACAGCAAACAGTACTGCTGTGACTCTGTCTGGACTTTGACTTATTCTCTCCTTCACTCCCAGTTTTATGCTGGAAGAAACTGAGCTTGGTGTTTCTGAGATCAGTTCAGGTGAAAGAAACTGGCTAAAAGTAGCCAACTGCCAAATTATTATCTGTAAGTATAAATTCTTTTGGGGGAAGGGTGGTGGGAAGGGAGGAGAGCCCGAAGGGCGGGGTGCTTGGACAGGGGAGAATGTGTGTGCTCAGAGTGCTACTGAAGAGAAAATAGGCCAGATAGAAGGTCTATTAACTGAAAAACCAAGTGGAAAAAAGAATATCCAAAATACCATAAAATGTGATTCAGTTCCTGTACTCTGGTAAATATTTTTCTAATTTTTTTCCTTGTAATAAGTAATTAGGCTGATAGGAATCCTGTGGTGGTAGGAATGGGATCAAGAAGAAATCCCAACCACTAACCTCAGCTATGTTGAACTTTCCCACATTGTATTTCTAACCAGGAAAGGAAGGACTAGGATCTTCCTCCAACCCAACCTCCTAGAATATAGCTTGTCCCAGAAGTTTTAGTGCACATTGAAGCTTTAATGGCTTAAAATTGCACTAAGACTTCTGGAATACCCTGTATTGCAGTAGTCTGTTGCATAAAGTTGACGTGTTAAGTGTTTTGTCTTAGAAAGACTGTGTAAGAATCAGTATGTAAATGTGTTAACTGGTTGCCTAATAACAGACTTTCAAAATAGTTTATCACTTTGCAGCAGCAGTAAGGTGTTATATTTCCCTTGTTATCCCTGGGTGACTGAACAGAAATTTGTGTTCATTTGCAATTTATGAAAATGATAGAATTGAGAATGGGAATGATAGATCTAGTAGAGAAAATAGTGGTGGAATATAGAGGGGGAAAGACGATATTTTCGAGAAATTGATATAATTTTTTCTGTTTTTATAGCAGCCCTATAGGTCCAGTACCTTAAACATAGAGATACAAAGAAAAACACTCTTCATTTGGCCTGGTTTCCATAGTAGCAGTGTGACATGAGACTGGCTCATTTTGAGAGAATATCCACTGGGTTCTGTCCAGTCTAGTGATGTAGAAGAGAAACATTTACTGAGGACAGAATCCCACTTCAGGACAACTCAGTTCTTCATGATCTCATCCTTCCTACAACAAACTCGTCTTCCTCTGAATCCTAGTAGCACTTACACCTTTAACACACATTTGGAACTTGGCATATGTAACCTGCTATCTTTATTTATGTGTGTAGTCTCCTCAAGTAGATCAGAAATTTTTTGAGTGAAGAGACCATGTTTATGCTTCCACAATTCCATCCACAAATATCTAGAGATGAAAGAAAATTTTACAGTGTTAATAGTAAAGCCAGATTTTCAAGTTCTTTATGTAATGTTGCATCTTAGTTTGTAATTGAGTTGAGCATTGTTTAAAGTTAACTGCAGTAGAACTTTGGGTATGTTTGATAAAGAAGCCCATGATGTTCTTTCTTGGAGAGAGGAACTTTACCCTTCAGGCTACCATATGTTGTAGTTATATGACATCACTGATCATATAATAATGATCATTCACAGTGAGAGTAAGGAGGAAGTCTCTTGAATGACCCTCATTATATGAGAAGCTTTCCTTATGGGTTTTTGCATTGCTAGAACCTCAGGTACACATGAAGGGGATATATCTTGTAGCTGTGTGGGGATTTAGAAGTGTTGACCTTTTAACGGGTTCATAGTTACTTTGATAAAGCAGTGCGTCATGGTGAAAGAGGCAATTCATGTAACTATAGATAGGGTACACAGTTGTTTCAACTTATTTAATTTGGAAAAACCTAATTAGATCCAATAGCTCTTTGCTTTCTGTGCTGCACTCTCTAAAACTCTTTGAGAATTGATGCTGCATTCAGATTCTTGTCACTCAGCTTGCCTGGGGCAGCAACAGACCTTTCTCCCAGTAGAAATCACTTAAATCTGGAAGTCCAATTTGGAAGAGACATATTCTGATTAAATGCAGGCCTGCCAAATAGAATTAACTTGAACAGTAGCTTTTTAATCACCATCACTGGTTATTGGAACAAACTTTAGAATGGTTTTAAACTTTGTCACCCAAAACCGCTTGAATGCTGTTAGAATAACAGAAACTTGAAGGGTTTTCCTGTAATTTAAGATTTTTCTTCCTTTTATACAAGTACTTTTTCTAAAACCCTGGGCATTAATTCCTTTCTCCAGATTTAGGAACATTTCTACCTTAAGGATTTCCTTTTATACTTTTTTTTTAAATCTGTAACTTATGAAACATAATTCTTAGACTATTACAGACATTTTGATATCTATAGAAGAGTTGAAGAAATTGTACTTTAATAATCCAGAACTCTCTCTTTCTCAGGAGGATTCTGCTGTTGATTTTCAGCCTTTCCTAGAAAGATGAACTCTGGACACAATCATGGGATGAGCCATATGGACAATAATAGCACTATGCCCCCCCACCATCATTCATCCACTACAGCTTCTCATGTTCATGGGGGAGGAGGAGACATGATGATGATGATGATGGTGAGTAAGCAAAAAGGAGACTTTGATCCTTTCCCACCAATTTGGGTCATAGGATCACAGAATATTAGAACTGGATGATCATCCAATGTAACCCCCTTATTTTGTAGAGGAAAAATATTGATGCCCAAAGAGGGCAAAATAAGTGACTTGCTGCAGGAGAATTTGGACTAGATCTCAGGTCTCCTGGGTCATTTCTCTTATGGTTTTTCCCTACAAGTATAGAATTTCATGCATTGACTAAACTGCTTTGTTAAGAAAATAGAGGCTGGCACAACTGCAGAGGGCTATGCTAGTCCTCATTGCCTTTAAAAAATTTTTTTTTACTCATTTTAAACTTAAATACAAAACAAGAAAAGAAGAAAAAAACATCTCCTGTACACAGTGAACAGAAGAGAGGATTCCGTATAAGACAATAAATTTCCATTTCACAAAATGTGATAAATCCTATGCGTTGTTTTCAAAGCAGCCCAGCTTTTCTGTGCTTCTTTCTAGGTTTTCTTTTGTTCTCTGCTGTGCCCTCATTGTCTATTGTTATGGCTTTTCCTCAGTGCTGTGGCATGGCCATAAATGTATGCATACATTAAAATGGGCCTGGATAGTCATAACAGAACACAGAATCATATAAAGTAAGGCTGGAGTGGAGGAATAATCCAGCTTCCAGTTGGGCAGCTTACTCCTTAAAACATCTTGTCTCTTAAAATTGTGTTCCCTTAAGCTAGTGTTTTTAAAATTCAACTGGCACATCCTCAATTTGCAGTTTTAGGCTTGACTCTGGATCTAACTTGCTCATTTCTATTTCTGGCAGCCCATGACCTTCTATTTTGGCTATAAGAATGTGGAATTGCTATTTTCTGGATTAGTGATCAATACACCTGGGGGTAAGTAAGCCAGCAAATAATTGTTTAATAGGGATAGTTTATGCAAAGGAGAAGCAGTGTGATAACCTATAGATACATTATTTTACTAGGAGTCAGGAAACTGGAATTTTTTGTCTCAATTATTGGCTCACTTTGTGGACTGTTAATGTCCTCAATTTCTCACATGTAAGGTGAGAATATAAGGATTATTCTACTTACCATGAGATCTCAGTTGTAAACATTAAATACTATGTTGCTTACAATAGAATCTCTTTGAAATAAAAAAAAAAAAGAATACCTAAGCTATATACTGAAAAATAAGCCCAACTTTAGCCTGTGCTCAAATTTTACACAAACCAGATATTAGCAAAAGGACAGTATCTTTTTACGACCAGTGAGGTAGATACCATGTCATAACACCCTAATCTAGGACTCTAATCCTATCCCTCTGTTAGGTAAACACACAAGTAACATTGACTACGCCAGGTGTTACACAGGTGTTTTAGTGCAGGTTCACTCTTCATGTGGCAGATAGGAAGACAGAAACAGAAACACAATAACGGGTTAAATAAGCTTACTTTATTCTACTCTCGTCTTCTCAAAAGGGTTTGCTGATATTGGGAGCACCAACTCCTGCAGCATTCTTTAATCACCCTTCTTGCAGGGGCAGACGAGAAGGGCGGGGCAACTACCCCTACGGCTTGAATGGGGTCAGTTGAGACAGGCACAGCATTCCAGCTTGTGCTCCCCCCTAAATCCCCCCAAGCCTCAGTAGAGGGCCAGTTGAGTCAGGTACATGTATTCCTCTATGTATTACCCAGATCCTCACTTACTAACCAGTAGCCACTTGATTTATAGGGCAACAGACAAAAAAGGCAACTTGCCAACAATAGTCTCACAAGTTTACATTACCTCATCATCATAGCTCACTGTGCAGTCTCAGTGGGTATTTATCAGCTGAATTTAAGTCTTTATATTATTTATCATTGTATAACGCTACACAGGCATGGTGGAAATGTTTACTAGTCATGAACCTGGGAAATAATATCTAACACCTGGAAACTAGAGATTGTTATGGCCATGGGTCCTGGGAACTAAACTCTTAAGAAAGAATAAGAAAAATCCACCTTACATACACCCCCCCAAAGGAGTGAATTTTCCAGTCTATTTCATCCCATCCCCTTCTGGAATGTTTTCCTATTCAAAATGAAGTTACTTATCCCTGGTGGGAACCAGAGCTACAGTCAAATTTAAATGACTTAGAAAGCTTTTCCTAGAGTGTATGATACGTAATTCAAGGTTGTGTTTGTTTAATAGTTTATACATGCAATATTTTCTTTATTAGGCCAGAAAGTAAGTTATAGCATCCAAAATCCAGAAGGAAAAAAGAAGACTCCAAGAAATAGTAGAGTATTAGGATGTATATTCTAACCCCACAGGAAAAAACTATCCCTTTAATGGGGAGTATTCACAACAATTACACACACATACACACCCCTTCTTTGCCCCTTCTCTTCTTTGTACTGCTTTCTTGGGGTCAAATTTAGTATTCAAACATGGATTTTCAAAAGTGCCTGTTATGTGTCATACTGAATTTGCTATTTCTGTGAGTGTTGCTCATGCTGGGTATTCTCAGTAGCCAGGATGGGGCTGGTTTCAGTACCAAATGGGAAATTTCTTATGGCATATCTTCCCATATAAGGATATTGGGATATTGGGAAATGGAGTTAGTTGGAAAGAAAGTCCTGGATTTCAGAGAGACTTTTGATTTGTGTCACCAATACCACTTGATAATGTAAGGGTCTTAATTGCCACTTCAAATGTACTGACCTTTCAGAATTAAGTTGCTTCCTATTTCTGACAAAGAAGCATGTTTGAAAGCTTTATATCAAGTCTCTCTTGTCTTTTACATCACTGGGCTTCACTTCTGTTTTCTTGGCCATTTGTCACCTGTCTAGGTAGAGGTTGCTATATTAAGAAATGACAATAGCATTTATTTTTCTGATCTGTTTTGGTCCCCTCTGACATAACCTTGGTTACATTTCTATATTTCTGTGTGTGTGTGTATATATATTTTTTTTTCCTTTTTTTTTTCCTGTCTAGAAATGGCTGGGGCATTTGTGGCTGTCTTTTTGTTAGCAATGTTCTACGAAGGTCTCAAGATAGCACGGGAGAGCTTGCTGCGTAAGTCCCAGGTCAGCATTCGCTATAACTCCATGCCAGTCCCAGGGCCAAATGGAACTATCCTTATGGAAACACACAAAACTGTTGGGTAAGGAAAAAAAAACTTTACTTTGATTCAGTAACTATAGGTAGAAGGACTTGGGAGCCAAGTCAGTTAAAAGTAAGCAGCTCTTTGCTGAGTTGGATGGAAGCAACTCACTACTTGAAGTGATAGTTTGATATGATCTTGGTGGAGATTGTCATTAGAGGTTTGGGACTGTGTATCATGGCCAGGCCAGGTTATCTACTAGTACAGGAAAAGGAAGGGAACGAATCTTTTCACAAACTTGGACAGTTATCCTAGATGCCTGAAAGAAGGTACATATGAACTCCACGTTGTGAGAACATTTGCCAAAATGATAATACAGAAACTAGAAAATTGGATGAAGGAAAATGGCAAAAATAGTTTTTTCTCCTTACAGGATTAGAATCCAGAGTGTACCTAATGTTAGATGACAGCAATAGGATAGTTTGGGGTTTTTTTTAAATAATTATTTTAAGTTTTCAACATTTACTTCCATAAGATTTTGAGTTTTAAATTTTCTCTCCCTCCCTTTTCTCCTACCTCCGCCAAGACAGCATGCAGTGTGATATAGGTTCTACTTATACATTCATATTAAACTTATTTTTGTATTAGTCATGATGTAAAGAAGAATTAGAACTAAGGGAAAGAACCACGAGAAAGAAGAAATAAAACAACAAAAGAAAAGGAGAGCAACCAGTCTGCTTCCAAAGTTCTTACTCTGCATTTTCCATTGTGAGTCTTTTGGAGTTGTCTTAGATCCTTATATTGCTGAGAAGAGCTAAATCTATCAAAGTCAGTCATCTCACAGTGTGACTGTTACGGTGTACACTGTTCTCCTGGTTCTGCTCATTTCACTCAGCATCATGATGTTCATATGTCTTTCCAGGTTTTTCTGAAGTTGGCCTGCTCATCATTTCTTATAGCACAATAGTATTCCATTACATTCATATACCACAGCTTCTTTAGCCATTCCCCAATTGATGAACATCCCCTCAAATTCTTTGCCACCACAAAAAGAGATGCTATAAACAAATATTTTTGTACATGTGGTCCTTTTCCCGTTTTTATGATCTCTTTGGGACACAGACCTAGGTAATGGTATTGCTGGGTCCAAGGGTATGCAGTTTTATAGCCCTTAGAGTATAGTTCCAAATTGCTCTGCAGAATGGTTGGGTCAGTTCACAGCTCCACCAACAATGCATTAGTATTCTACTTTTCCCACATCTTCCCCAACATTTGTCATTTTCCTGTTTTGTCATGTTAGCCAGTCTGATAGGTATGATGTGGTTCCTTGGAGTTGTTTTGATTTGCATTTCTCTAATCAGTAGTGATTTAGAACATTTTTTCATGTAACTATAGATAACTTTAATTTCTCCCTCTGAGACTGCCTTTGACATTTTATCAATTGGGGAATGACTTGTACTCTTATAAATTTGACTCGGTTCTCTATATATTTTTAAAATGAGACCTTTATCAGAGACACTGGCTGTAAAAATTATTTCCCAGCTCTCTGCTTCCCCTCTAATCTTGGTTGAATTGACTTATTTTTTGTACAAAAACCTTTTCAATTTAATGTAATAAAAATCATCCATTTTGCATTTCATAATGTTTTCTGTCTCTTGTTTGATCATAAATTCTTCTCCATAGGCTTACAGTTAAACTAAACAATAGGATAATTTTGTGTAGGGCTGGCCAATACTTTTTGGAATTTAAGTCTTATGGATCTGGAAGTGACCCCACGGTGCCCTGGTCATAACCCTGCTTTCAGATGAGAAAAATAGTGTTCTCCCCATTTTACAGATTTCAATTCAGCAAACATTTATTAAGTGCCTACCATTCTCCAAGTACTATATTAGATGCTAAGAATAGAGAGACAAAAACGAAATTGTTCCTCCCATCAAGGAGCTTGCATTCTACTGGGGAGAAACCACATTACACAGAAAAAGAAATACAGAATAAATACCAAGTAATTTTGGGGTGGTGAGCACTACCATTTGAGGAAATTAAGAAAGATATAGATAGCTACAGCCAGGAAGAGAACGAAGGTCTCCTTAGCTTCCTAGTGCAGCCTTATTTCTGCTGCACATCTCTTCTAAATTATGTGAACAATATGTAGTATTTGTAGCAGAATGACCCCAGTTCTTCAAAAGAAACAAGTTGGAAAGTAAGAGATGTATGCAAATCTATAATTCCCACACCCTCCATTCCATCTCTAGCTCAGTCACCCTTATCAGTTGACTAGCCAACTGTGCTGCCTTGTCAGCACACAGACTGATTCTCAGAGGAGCCAGCAGAGAGGTAGAGGTGAGAATGAGTTTGACCCCAGTGTCCATAGCCATGTGAGCGCTTTCAAAGTCAGCCCTAATTTTTGTCCCTGTTTGTTTTCCAGGCAACAGATGCTGAGTTTCCCTCACCTTCTGCAGACGGTGCTACACATCATCCAGGTGGTCATCAGCTACTTCCTTATGCTTATCTTTATGACCTACAATGGGTACCTCTGCATTGCCGTGGCGGCAGGGGCTGGAACAGGCTACTTTCTCTTCAGCTGGAAGAAGGCCGTGGTAGTGGACATCACAGAGCACTGCCATTAATGTCAGACTCTAGGATGTGGCCTTATTTACCACAGTGCGAAGTAGCTGGAGACTGGGGGAGCTGATTTCACATCCTCCTATTGTCCCTCCATGGCCCCTTGCCTCCCAACACTTGCTTAGACAACAAATCAAGGAGGTTTACATACTAACCTCCAAGCTGGATGGTGCCCTCCCCAAACTGTTGATTTCTGCTACTAGGCTGAGGTCCTCAGTTCTCCACTAATCAAGGTAGCTTTTTGTTCTAATGATTTCTTGATCATCTACTTCCCTTTTTAATCTCTTGTGGTGTTTTTTTATTATTATTATTATTATTATGACAATTTTGTGGGCGAGGGGTCATTTCTGGGTCATAGGCGGAGGTTGTGGGAAACTCCTACCCACCCCATAACACTAGAACATATCTATCCCAGTTGTTGGACTGAATAAGTGGGGGAATAGGGTGTGCCTTTGCCGAGGTGTGGAGTGATACACGGCAGTCTGAGAGTCTGAAGGACTTTTGAGTTGAATAAAGATGCGATAGCATAAAGGAGTGTTCCCTTGCATAGCAGCAGTCCGGGTCAGAAGCTTCTCCTTCCATTTTTTTAAATTCTTATTTCACCAATCACACAATTGACAATCACTTAATAATAGGAAATGTTTTCAAATAAAACCATTGGCATCTTTTTGTCTTGCTCCCTTAGTTGGTCATAATTTCATGAAATGAAAGTTCTTGTGTCGTAGCTTTTCCTTTAAACTAGCAGTTGTTGGGGTAGGGACCTTAGCACAGGAATCATCATTCATTATCTAAGGGAGGCAGAATCACTACACTGGTACTCCAAATGATGACTTCTCTCAGCTCACTCTGCAGGCCCCACCTTAGCAGACTGGGTTATAGTGCATGGGAAATCATGACTCCATATTTTCAGATAACAAAAGAGCAGTGGTTCTTAGAAGGGACCTGCAGGTGAGGAGAACCCATCCCTTTCCTATCTCCCCTCCTCCAGCCTGTTCTGTTACTAAGTGCAGTGAAAGTGTCAGTCCTGGCCAGTAGGGCATTGTGTTAATATAAGCACAAGGTCTGTCTTTCACCTTAGACAGGTTTGGAATATGGTCTGCTTTTGATCTGGGACATCCATCAGCTCAGTCTCCATGTAACTATCTTTATTTCATTTGAGGACTTGATGTAGATTACTTCTTGCCTAAAAGAATCACCATTGTAATAGAGCCCTTTCCCAACCTTTTCTCATAAAGTATCACACTTAACTGTTCATCCTTGCTGTTGAGCTTATTTTGCAAAGTCCAAACTACCTCTATAAAGTGAATCTTTCTGAGCTGACCTAATAAACCCCGCCCTCCAAGGTGCTTGACATTCTCATTATGCCCTAGGGCAAAAGAGACAAAGTACAATTGCTCCACTGGTTTTTAAGTCTATACTCTTCCTAGAAAGTGCTGCACCCTTTTCTAATTGTAGGAATTCACTGGGCTTCATGACCAGGGAGGCAGTGCTACCAGTGAAAGGAGTGAGTGTCTAAAGTAGAGGACCTGGCTTCATAACCCACTGTGCCACCTACCACCTGTTTGAATTTAGACAAGTCACTAAGCCTCCTTGCACCTCAGTCTCCTCATCTGTAAAATAAGGAGGTCAGACTAGATGTCTGAAGGTCCCTCCCAGCTCTAAATCCATGATCCTATAATCTTAAAATACTTCTCCAATGAATTCCAACCCAGGCCTGTTCTAGAGTGTGTTCTTTGTTCTTCCAGGTTACTTGGTTCCCAAAATCTTCATTAATAGTCATAGGAAACTGATTTTGCTTCTTTTTCAGCACAGTTTGCTATTTAAGAACTCTAAATAAAGAAAAATTCCCTTTGATCATTTACATAGTAGATCCAAACAAGTAACTTTAGGGAGGCTGAGGACTAAGTTATTGATCCTCTTTAGAAGCAGCCTTACTCTCATCAGTTTTCTTTTTTTTTTTTTTGAGAGGGGAAGGTAGGGCTATTGGGGTTAAGTGACTTGCTCAAGGTCACAAGGCTAGTTTTATGTGTGTGTGTATATAGTAAGTGTCTGAGGCTGGATTTGAACTCAGGTCCTCCTGAATCCAGGGCCGGTGCTCTATTCAGTGCACCACCTAGCCACCCCATCAGTTTTCTCTACTTAGTATCATAAGTTGTTTTACCTGTTGTTGGGCATTAGCAGTGCTTAGCAGTAGTTAGATGAAAAATAAGAATTTTTTATAGATCTGTCTGGTAAAATCAGCTCCCTGAAAAGCCACATAGAAGTAAGTGCCTATGGCTGGAGAGGATCCCCCAGAACTCTCTGCCCACCAGCCAGCACCTGAGTTATTCGTTGTCCCCTCCATCTCCTTGCACTTTTAAAGCCATGTGGGATTATTGAAGGTTGTAAATTAATGGGATTAAAGTTGAGCTTGAGAGCCAGAACCAGATGGTGCTGTGTAATTATTTCATAATTACATTTCTGGAATTCGAATCAACTGAGCATGTGCCAAGCATGTGACAGTAATTTACGAAGGAGACCTCTATAATCCAGCACCAAAGACTTGATATCCTATAATCTGACACTAACATCAAGGAATAGTAAAATTATAACAATAATGACCAAGGTGCTGAAATAAAAACAATGATTTCAGTTTCAGCCCTGTTGCTTTCTAGGAGTTTTTGCCTAGACAGGGAGATAAGGACCAAGCCCAGTAAAGCAAACATACTTTCCCAGCAGGAAAACCATTCCTTCACTTCAGTTTCTTGGTGAAATTTATGCTATTCAGGATATAATGGAGGGGGGTGTTAATTCAAGACCTATATTTTGAAAAAGTCAGCAAGAAATGATTGTTTTATTGGAATATCTGCTTTTTCTTCCCCACTGAGAATTTGGATTGTGATAATATGACAGCCTAGCCCAGCCTTTACTACCTTGTTTCAGTCCTTGCTCGTTAGTATTCTATACCATTAGCTTTTCCTTCTACTTTTGTTTGACTCATCCAGCCCTTCTTGTATTCTCCCCATTGTTACTTTTTCCTATACAGCTCAAAATGTGTAGAGTATTGCTATGTGCATTCTTCTACAAGTACAAATGGAAACCTGTCCACTACTATACTTCATCAAATTTGCCTCTTGAGTTAATGATTAATGATTGTGAACACTGGACATAGTTCCCAAGAGTTGATGGGGACCTCTGGATGTGGGTGTATAAACAGCTCTCTGCTGATCTAGGGTTGAAAAGCTGAATCACAGCTGCACATCTGAATGCATAAATCCTGGCACTGGGCTTTTTCGCAAGTTCCAGGTGATCCTTACCCTGTAGAACCTGGTATAGTGCCTTGCACATAGTACTAGGAATCCAAATATTTGTTGAGCGAGTGAATGAATGAAAGGTTAGAATGTTGGTGAGCTGTATGTTAGATGCAGTGAGTGGCAACTACATGGCCATTGTGGAAAGGTGGGAGGATCCTCAGTCTGATTCCACCCATTAGCCTGGAGTTCTTAATGAGTCAATGTCAGCTACAGGGTTACAGAGTAAGGTTTTCTCATCATGGCTATAGGAGTATTAGGTTTCCTTTCCATTTGGGGATGCCACTGTGGGATTCCTTTTGTCACCCTGCTGGCAAGCCTCTCATTTTAGTGGTACCTCCAGCTACCAAAGTGTTCCCCATTGAGTGTATGGCCCCCTGAAGATCCAGCCACTTTTCCCTCCTCTTTAATTTTGATCCTGTCCTCATCCTTCCTTCAGTCAGATATGTCAACCGGAGCAAAAAAAATTCTTCATTTTATAAAATGCCTTATTCAGTGTGTCTACATTGATATTGTCCATTTTAGATTGTAAGCTCCTTGAGGGCAGTTTTGCTGTTACACAGCATGTTACACATTGTTGTAGAGTGCCTAACAGTGCCATGTGCAAAAGAACACATAATAAATATTTTGATTCTGTTTGTGTGTTTTAGACCACGGTGTTGTCAAAATTAGTTGGTCCCTTTAGAATCGATATTTAGATATAACTTTGCTATTAATGACAGTTTCCAGCTGTCTAAAGATCTATATGACCTTCTAGTAGACATAGTCTTCTCTTTTCACCTCTCATTCTTTTCTTACCTTACCCAAGAGGAGGGCTCTCCTCTCTGAGGGGGAAAAGAAAATCAAAACAACCCTTGCACAGAATTCCTTGAACTAAAAAAACTAGCCCCAGCACCACCACTCCCCAACCAATATGTTGTTGATTCTAAAGCTCAGCCACATCAGTCAAAAGGCCAAGTATATTACTCTTGTTAACTTCCATTTACTTCACATGTATGTGCATTTGAGAAAGTTTAGGTAGCTAAATGTCAAGGAGCTCTCCAGTTTTCAACTCACCACCGGGCCCTGATTCAAAGACTTCTACCTTAGCAGAGTTCCCTATTCCCGTATTCCATTCTGCAGACCCCAATCATCTAAGGAAATGAAAGACACATTCTCCTGAAAGAGGATTGTGAACTCCTGTGCTTTACAATTCAAAGGACCCAAGGCAGCAAACCTCACATTTTCAAGAAATTGATCAAAGTTGTGACAGATACAATTATTTTATTCTATTGTTTTAGTAAAATATAATCTAAATCAGAGATGTCAAATCATCAGCACTCCTGAGTGCAACCCAAACCAGATTAAAATGTAATTGGGAAATAGTTAACAAAATAAGTAAAGAAAATAGTAAAACATGGAGAGCATTAATATAAGGTTTTCTAAGTAGGCAGCTTGCAAGGATCGTTTTGTAGTATAGCTTAGTGGCTGCCACTTAACAGTGGTAAGTTTGACACCACTGGCTAGATCATCTGAGATAAAGTGGTAAGTGAAATCCGCTTGAAACAGGCTATTGTGAAAGCCATGAACCATTCCTCTATTCTTTTCTTTTGCTAGTAAAAGAATACAAATTAGAGAATGGGGGAGTAGCAGCAGGATTTTTTTTTTTTCACTTTGAAAAGCTGATTGGGACAGCTTAAGAAAAAATCCCACTCTTTACCTTTTTGGCATTTATTTCCAGGAGAATCATCAGCTGGGTCACTGGGAGTTCCCTAGAGCTCCCTGTTTTCTATAAGCAACTGATTTTAATGGGCTTACTCCAATGCCTAACAATTCAGGGACCTTCTCTGTTATACTTTGTAGGATTTTTCCCAGACTTTCAAAGAACTAGGCCTGTCCCAGGCAAAGGTATGTGCACGGGCAGGAAGGCTTAAGTCTCTTCCTTTCTGCATTCTGTCATTACCACAAAACCTTCGTTCTTCTAGTTAAATGGCCCTTTTAACCCCAGAAAAATCTGAAGAGTTTATTCTAAACATATCTCCATCTCTAGATGAGGAACAAAATAAGTCTTAAAACCTTGAAAAGACTTTAGATATTAGTTTGGCAAAAATGTCAGGGCAAGAGAAAGTACAGTCTGGTTCTCTCCCACAAGTACTTGAAACAAAGAGGAAGGAAAAGCACCCCATGGAGTGGTGGTTGGGCAACTCAAGGAGAAACCACTGGTTCCTTTTCCAAACCCAGGTCAGCATATGGAGACATCCAGAGGCCTTTGGGCACTGGAAGGGGTGGTGCCAGTTCTAGCCAACAAGGCCTGTACTTTTCAGCATGGTCCTGTGGCTGGGTACCATAGTAGGAACAGAAATGAACAACTGTGTCGCTACAGGGTCCACGATCCAGTATGGACTGAATCTGGAACCTTTGGCTGGGACCTACAGAGCTGTATACAGCTATAGAAGGGGCAGAAATGAGCCTGAAGCCTTGTTGCTCTGCCTCAGCTAGTATCTGAGATTCCATCCACAGGGAGCTGCCAGGGCAGGAAGCTTAGACAAAGGGCAAACCTGTTGTTCTGTCAGTCTGAAACTGGAGTCTTCTACTGGGCCTCCAACAAGAGCAAAAGTCAGCAGTTGTGTCACCTCGACATGAATTGTGGTAAGGAGTTTAAAAGCTTAGACCATAAGGGCTGCAAGCAGACTTCATTCCATATCAGGCCACTTAGGATGTGCGGAAAGTGCAGCAACCTGATCTGAGCTACCCCTGAGATCCCTGAAAAATATAGCACTAATACCAAAAGAAGGCAGAGGGCCCTAGAGAATACACAGGCCCTGACTGTCTCTCCAGAAGTGTGCGGCGTTTGGCCCTAGCACAGAGTCTCAATTTAGGAAGTAAGACAGGAAGAATGAATAAACAAAAGACACATGATGAAGAGGTGAGGTCTTGGAGCAAGGGAATGCAAAACAAATACAACAAAGAAATTGTAAGCAAAGCGTTAAAGAAAAAGTCACTGGGCCACACAGTCAACCAGAATTTCTAGAAGAAATCAAGCAATGGTTTAAAAACAAAGTGAGATCTCTAAAGGAAAGAATTGGTAAAGGAATGAGAGTGCTAAAGGAAGGATTTAGAAGGAGAGCTTAACAGTTTAGTATAATATGTATGAAACTGTATCCTAGTAGCAGACTCCATGAAAATTAGAGTAAAGGGAAGTTGCACAAAATATTTTTTAAAAACACCTACCCTAGAAAACAGGTGATGGAGGGGGGAAAAAATCTAAGAATTAAGGTAATAAGGTTACCTGAAAGTCAATACCAATACTACATGCAACCACATTTCAAGAAATCATGAGCGGAAATTGTGCAAAGGGCAAAGTGAAAATAGAAAAGCTGCTTCATGAAAGAAACCCTAAAATTAAAACTCCCAGGAATATTATAGCCAAGATCTAAAACTCCCATTCAGACAAAAGGAAACAAGCATCCAGAAAGAAAGAGTTGGAATACTGGGCAATCATAGTAATGATCACACAAGATATGGTATACTCCAAAAGGCAAAACATAAATGTTTGTAACTTAAGAATATACATACCCAGAAAAAAATGAATAGAATCCTACACAAGGAAAAAACCTGACCTTAATGAAATTGAGGACATCAAGGCATTCCCGAAAAAAGGAGCAGAGCTGAATAGAAACTTTGAAGTGCAAACACAAGAGTTACGAGAAACAAAAAAAGTAAATATGTTTGAGCCATTGGAAGGGACTCTACAAGGTCAAAGTATTTACCTTCTGCTAGGGAAAGAACAAACAAGTATCCCTTTAGAAACCTAATGTCATCAAAGGTCACAGAAGAATTAAGACAGCTTGGGACTGTTTTTTTGTTATGTTTTGATGATTTTTAAAAGAAATATCCTAGAGTAGTGATGTTAAATAGAAATGAAAGCCATAAAACCATACATAGGAATCCCTGTGGGGGCCCCATGTTGACTTAATTTTAAATTGTAATGTTTATGTTTTATTGTACTTTATTTTGTTAAATATTTTCCAATCATATTTTAATCTTTTTGGGGATTTGGGCATTGTGGGCCACACGCAGCCTATATGTTTGGCACTTCGGTTCTAGGAATACCTCTACAGAAGATCAGGGGGGCAACTTGCTATCTCACATAATCTGAGTATATAAGGACACAAACCATCCAAAGGAACAGTCCCATCATAAAGGGAAGGTACCCAGATGCAGAAGAAAGAAGCAGACCACACCAGTGTGGTTATATTTTTGTAGCTTTATTGGGTTAATTGGGGAAGTTTACTCACAAGACTGGTCCCTGGCAGTAAGAGGACAGTGGTAGACCTCTGCGGCACTTTTCGGCCAGGTCAGATATGTAGAAATAGAACAAAGAAGACATAGTGCCAGGGATGGCCCAGGGTAACTTGCAAGTTTTCCCTTTGGATGGATAGAGCTTCTTTTGCTGTTTTTAACATTAACTCTCATACTCTGCAGGGTGGCCAAGTAGATATCAGTGAGAAGGGTGTGGTGGAAGCAGGCATCACTTGAACTTTAACGCTTATCTCAACCAGTCAAAAGAGGTTCAAACACACAAAAAAAATTTGGTATAAAAATACATTCAATTCAACCGGAAAACAGGAGGGAACTGGGAGGGGGAGAGAAGAGGGAATAAGACGAAGGATGGAAACAGAAGGATCAGCAAAACAAACTCTAAATTTGTAGGATATATGGGGAAGAGAGAATTGAAAGGAAAGAAAGGACAAGAATCTGTGATTGGTTTCTGGGCTAGGTAGGGGCAAATTCCATCTAGCAGAGATCACTAGTGTTAAGAATACTCTGACAGGGGCGGCCAGGTAGCTCAGTGAGTAAGAGCACCAGCCCCAGTGTCAGGATAACCTGGGATCAAATCCAGGCTCTGATACTCAGCACCACACCCAGAAATCACTGGCTGTGTAACCTTGGGCAAGTTACTAAACCCTGATTGCTTTAAAAAAAAAAAAAAAAGGAATATTCTGTCATCACTGTCTTCTTTCTAAAGATTGGGGCAGGAAAAAGTTTAAGAGAATAAGATGGAAGGAAATACATAATCATAAATATGAATACTATAAAGAAAAAGAACTTTAAAGATTTAAGAACTGATCAGTGGAATCGTGGTTCCAAGGTACTAATGATAAAGCATGTTGGCTACCTCCTAACAGTCAGTCACAGTATATTCATCAAGCACCTACTATGTGTCGGGCACTGTGCTAAGCACTGGGGATACAAAGAAAGGCAAAGGACAGTCCCTGTGCTTGAGGAGCTCACAGTCTAATGGATGAGATGCCATGAACAACAAGACATAGACGGGATAAATTGAAATAACGATCAGAGGGAAGACGCTAGGATTAAGAGATTGGAAAAGGCTTCCTATAGAAGGTGAGATTTTAACTGGAATTTAAAGAAGTCAGGGAATCCAGTATGAGGGTATAAGGAATGAGAACATTCCAGGCATGAGAGAAAGCCATTAAAAATGGCCAGAGCTGGACAGCAAGGTGGCACAGTGAATAGAGCACCGGCCCTGGAGTCAGGAGGACTTGAGTTCAAATTCAGCCTCAGACACTTGACACACTAGTGTGTGACTTTGGGCAAGTCACTTGATGCCAATTGCCCTGCCTTTCCCCCACCAAAAAAGAAAAAAAATGGCCAGAGTCAAAAGATGGAGTGTCTTCATAGAGGAACACCAAGGAAGCCAGTGTCACTAGATCAAAGAGGGGTTGGAGGATGGTAAGTAATAAGTTGTAAGAAGACTGGAAAGATGGTTATGAAGGGCTTTCAATGCCAAGTAAAGAATATTATATTTGGTCTTGGAGGCAATTGGTAGCCAATGGAGTTTTCTCTTTTTTTGGGGGGGGGGGTGATATGGTTGGAACTGCACTTTAGGAAAATTGCTTTGACAATTTAGTGGAGGATGGACTAGGGTAGGGAGAGACTTGTGGAAGGCAGACCAATCAGCAAGCAATTGCAGTAGTGTCATGGGCTATTCAGTGTCCAGCACTTAGCATTCGGAAACGTGAATAAGAAATGACCAGGCCATGTGGGTAGTTCAAGAAAGACCGATGAACTCCATTTATTGATTCTCAGGACAAGGTTTTTATAGAGCAAAAGAGACAAAGGAAGGGGACTCAAGTTTTCTTATTCATTATCTTAGTCTGTTATATCCTGGAAGTAGCACAGAATAGATCGTTTGATAAGGATTCCTTCTCTAGGTGCCTGAGAGTCTTTGGAAGAGTCAGTTAACTCTTTTCATATGCAGTCACATTACAAAGGATGCTCTTGAGAAACCAAAGCCTCATCATCAAGTACATCTGCATAGGAACTGATCACCTAAGAATTAAAATATTTTGGTTTTGAACAACTAAAGTCTTGGGGTAGAGCCTATTGGTCTCAGAACTCAAACAACATCCTTTTAAGTGTAACCCATATCAAAAGAACTCAGGAGCTAACGACAAAAAGTCTCATCTCAAAGAGGTTTTTGATATTAAAAGTCCACTATTATCAAGGTAATTATCTGAGTCCTGGATCAGGAAAATTAAGAGATTGGGAAAGGCTTCCTATAGAAGAGGAGATTTTAACTGGAACTTAAAGAAGTCAGGGAATCCTTTGGCTCTTTGGCTCCACATAGAGTAGCCTAAATCTGAAGGAGAGAAGGGGACATATTTGAAAGAAATTACAATGGTGAAATGCATAGACCTTGAAAACAGATTGGATATGAGAGGGGTAGGGTGAGAGATACTGAGGATTTGAGGATGACACATGGGTTTTAAGCCTGGGTGAGTGGAAAGGTGGTGGTACCTTTGACAGAAATAGGGAAGTTTAGAAGAGGTGAGGGTTTTAGGGGAAAGATAATGAATTGTTTGTGCATGTTGAGTTTAAGATACCTATAAGACATCCAGTTCAAGATGTCTAATAGGCAACTGGAGATGTGAGACTGAAGGTCAGCACAGATTAAGGATGTGTAAGTGGATTTGAAAATCATCAACATAGAGATTATAATTGAATCCATAAAAGCTGATAAGGTCACCACATGAAATACAGGGTAAAGAGAAGAGGGCCCCAGAGAGAACTCTGTGGGACACCCACAGTTAGGGGATATGAACTGGATGAAGGTTCAGCAAAAGAGACTCAACAGTGGTCAGATAGGTAGGAAGAGTATGAGAAAAGAGTAGGAAAAACTGAAAACCTAGAGAAAAAGAGTATCAAAAGAAGGTGATGGACAGCATCAAAGGTGAGATAGGTCAAGAAGAATGAGGATTGAGAAAAAGCCATTGGATTGAGTAATCAGAAAGAGATTGGCACAAGAACTCACTATTTGACAAAAACTCCTGGGAAAACTGGAAAGCAGTCTGGCAAAAACAAGGCGTAGACCAACATTCACACTGCATACCAATAAAAGCTCAAAATGGGTACACAGTTAGGATGATATCATAAACAAATGGGGAAAAATATTATGTGTAAGATCTACAAATAAAACAGTGTATGACCAAATATGAGCTAGAGAGTATCACAGGAGGTAAAATAGATAATTTTGATTACATTAAATTAAAAAGATTTTTTAAATTAAATTTTATGTTTATTTTTAGTTTGCATCATTCATTTCCACAAGATTTTGAGTTACAAATTTTCTCCCCACCTTTCCCCTACCCACCACCCCAAAAGAGTGATCACACTGTATACCTCCTCCCCGAATCTGCTCTCTCCTATATTCTCCCCCATGTCCCCCCTGACTTTCTAGTAGGGCAAGATGGATCTGTAGACCCTAGTGCCTGTATATCTTATTTCCCAGTTACATGTAAAAAAAATAATAATAATATATTTTTAAAACTTTTAATTTCAGATTTTTTCCCTTCCTCCCTTGTCACCCACCCTTACTGGGAAGATAGGCAATTCAATATAGGTTGAATACATGTAGCTACGCAAAACATTTCCATAGTGGATATATTGTGAAAGACTGACTATATTTCCCTCCATCCTATCATGCTCCCCACTTGCTCTGTTCTCTACTTTGACCCTGTCCCTTTTCAAAAGTGTGTGATTCTAACTTCCCTCCATCCCAACCTGCCTTCCCCTCCATCATCCCCCCTCTCATCCCCTTCCCCCCTACTCTCCTATAGGGTGAGATACCCTATTTAGTGTGTATGTCATTCCCTCCCTAAGCCAAATTCAATGAGAGTAAGGTTGACCCATTCCCTTTTGCCTTCCTGTTCTTCCCCTCCATTGTAAAAGTTTTCCCTTGCCTCTTCTATATGAGATAATTTACCCCATTCTGTCTCTCCCCATCTCCTCTCATATTCCTCTCTCACCTCTTAATTTCACCTTTTAAGTATCATCCCTTCCTATTCAATTGGTCCTGTGCCCTCTATGTATACCTGTAACACATATATACACACACTCCATATGTATTCATACGCCCATGTACCCTCCTATATAGATATATACATGTATGTATACATATATATATTTATATTCCCTTCAACTATTCTACTGAGAAAAGTTTCATGTTACAATTATCATTTTTCTATGTAGGAATGTAAATGGTTCAACACTGATAAGTTCCTTATGATTTCTTTTCCCTGTTTACCTTCTCATGCTTCTCTTGCTTCTTGTATCTGAATGTCAGATTTTCTATTCAACTCTGATTTTTTCATCAAGAATGCTTGAAAGTCTTCTATTTCACTGAATAACCATATTTTCCCCTGAAACATGATACTCAGTTTTTCTGGGTAGGTGATTCTTGGTTTTAATCCCAGCTCCTTTGCCCTCTGGAATATCATATTCCAAGCCCTTCAATCCCTCAATGTAGAAGCTGCCAGATCCTGTGTTATCCTGATTGTGTTTTCACAATATTCAAATTGTTTCTTCTTGGCTGCTTGTAATATTTTCTCCTTGATCTGGGAACTCCAGAACCTGGCTATAATATTCCTAGGAGTTTTGTTTTTGGGATCTTTTTCAAGAGGTGATTGGTGGATTCTTTCAACCTCTATTTTGCCCTCCTCTGGTTCTAAAACATCAGGGCAATTTTCCTTGAGAATTTCTTGAAGGATGATTTCTAGGTTCTTTTTTTGATCATGGCTTTCAGGTAGTCCAATAATTTTAAAATTATCTCTCCTGGATCTATTTTCCAGGTCAATGGTTTTTCCAATGAGATATTTCACATTGCCTTCTTTTTTTTCATTTGTTTGGATCTGTTTAATAGTATCTTGATTTCTCATAAAGTCACTAGCTTCCATTTGCTCTAATCTAATTCTGAAGGAATGATTCTCTTCGGTGAGCTTTTGAGATTCTTTTTTCCATCTGGCAAATTAGGCTTTTTAAGGCATTCTTCTCCTCATTGCCTTTTTGAGCCTCTTTTGCCATTTGAGTTAGTCTATTATTTTTTTTGGAGGGGGGAGGGCAATTGGGGTTAAGTGACTTGCTCAAGGTCACACAGCTAGTTTTTGTGTTAAGTGTCTGAGGCTGGATTTGAACTCAGGTCCTCCTGACTCCAGGGCCGGTGCTCTATTTACTGTGCCACTTAGCCACCCCTGTTAGTCTACTTTTTAAGGTGTTATTTTCTTCAGTCAAGTTGTTGACTCTCTTTTCATGATTTTCTTGCATCATTCTCATTTCTCTTCCCAATTTTTCCTCTGCTTCTCTTATTTGGTTTTCAAAATCCTTCTTAAGCTCCTCTATGGCCTGTAACCAATTAATATTTTTCTTGGAAGCTTTTGGTACAGGAGTTTTGACTTTGTTGTCTTCCTCCTGTTCCATGCTTTGATCCTTTTTGTCCCCCCAAAAAGGAATCTAAGGTTTGACTGCTGTGCTTGCTTTGCTTCCTTTGCTTGCTCATGTTGCCACTCAGTTACTTGACTTTTGAGCTTTTTGCCACAGTAGAACTCTGCTTCCAGAGAGGAGAACTTTGTCTCAAATCACTGGGGTTTTCACAGCTGCTGGAGCTATTAATTGGGTGCCCTCTCTGAGCCTCTACCCACTCTGGCACCTGGTCACATACCCCAGGACCTCCACTTTAGATAGGAATCCAGATCCAAGCAGTCTAAAGCAAGAGTGATTGCCCCTCTGAATGGTCGCTTGGTCCCTCTACGATCTGCAGACCAGGAGCTCTGAAGTAGCCACGCAGCAGCAGCCACCATGCCTTAGCCACTTCTCCCTCCAGGGGGCAGAGGCCGGACTGCACTTCTGGATCCCCTGTTCTCAAAGTCCATCCTGACTGCTCACTTTGTCTTTGGCATTTATGGGTTGATCATTCTGGAAACCGCCACAGTTGCTGTTGATCCACTCTCCCAAAGTCCCTCCAGACACAGCTGGTTGTGGCCGTCCTGTGGCTAAAACCACAGGCTCACGGGCCGGGCTTTGCTCCCAGAATGCTGCAATGGACCCTTTCTGTCTGCCTTCCAGGCTGCCTTCAGTGAGATATTTGTTTCTCTCTGTCACTTTGTGGATTCTGTAGCCCTAAAGTTTGTTTAGAGTCATTTTTTATAGGTATTTGAGGTGGTTATGGGGGAAGTACACAGAGTTTTCCTGCTTCTATGCTACCATCTTGGCTCCACCCCCCCAAATTAAAAAGATTTTGCACAAACAAAACCAATGCATCCAAAATCAGAAGAAAAGCCAGAAACTGGGGTGGTGGGTAGGGAGGAAATTACTGCAAGTTTCTCTGTTAAAGATCTCATTTCTCAAATATATAGGAAACTGAGGCAAATTTATGCAAATAAGAATTGTTCTGCAACTGATAAATGATCAAATGATATGAATAGGTAGTTTTCAGAAGAAGAAATCAAAACTCTCAGTAGTCATACAAAAAAAAATATTCTAAATCACTGATAATTAGAGAAATGCAAATTAAAAGAACTCTGAAGTTCTTTTAAGAACCTCACATCCTTCAAATGGGCTAAGATGACAGAAAAAAACAAATGACAAGTCCTGGAGAGAATGTAGGAAAATAGGGACAGAAATGTACTGTTGAAGCTGTGAACTGATCCAACCATTCTAGAGAACAATTAAAACTATGCCCAAAGAATTATAAAATTATGCATACCCTTTGACCTGATAATAGTGCTACTAGGTTTATATCCCAAGGAAATCAAGGAAAAAGGAAAAGGACTCATGTACAAAAGTTATTATAGCAGTTCTTTTTGTGATGGCAAAGAACTGAAAACTGAGGAAATGCCCATCAATTAGGGAATGTCTAAACAAGTTATGGTATATAACTGTGATGCAATATTATTGTGCTGTAAGAAATAATAAAGGGAATGGTTTCAGAAAAACTTGGGAAGGCTTCTGATGAACTGATGCAAAATGGAGTAAAACCAGGAGAATATTTTACACAGTAACAGCAATATTGTAACTAATCAACTGTGAGAGAATTAGCTACTCTGATCAATCCATCCATGACAGTTCTAAAGGACTCATCTTGAAAAATGCTATTTACTTCCAGGTAGAGAACTTGTGGACTCTTGAGTGTAAAGTGAAGCATATTTTTTCTCTTGATTTTTCTTGCTTCTCCCCCCCGCCAATACAACATAGCTAATGTAGAAATGTTTTGCTTGATTTCACATGTATAATGAACATATTTCTTGCCTTCTCAGAGTGGGGAGGGAGGGAATAGTGGAAAGAAGAGAATTTGGAACTGAAAATAAAAATTTTAAAGTTTTGTTATTTTAAGAGAGAGGACTGGTAACTTTGGGAAAAAGTTTTGTTTGAATGAGAAGCCAGACTGTAGAGAGTTAAGAAGAGAATGAGAGGAGAGGAAGTAGATGCAGCTGTTGTGAATGACCTTCTCAAGGCCATCAAAAGGTAGGAGACATATGGGACAATAGTTAGTAGGTACAGATGGATCAAGGAAAGGTTGTTTTTTGTTGAGGATGGGGGAAACATGGATATGTTCATAGGCAGTGGGGAGGCAGCAAATAGTGAGAGACTGAAGATAAGTGGGAGAATTGAGATGATAGAGTGGATCTGCTGGACCAAATAGGATGGAATGGGATCATTTATCCATGTACAGAGGTTTGCCTTGGTAAAGAAAAGGGCTGCATCATCATGTGAGATAGGCATGAGGAATGAGATAGTGGCAGAGAGTGTCTGGATGATGTGAGATAAGGAAGAGAGGAGAAGGAGCTTTCAGCGAATAGCCTCAATTATTTTCTGTAAAACACAAGGCAAGATTCCCAGCTGAGAGAGTAGGGGATGAGGAACCATGGGAAGATTGAAGAGAGGTGAAAAGGTTTGAAAGAGCCACTGTGGAAAGTGGGATAGTGAATTAATTAGGGAGGTGTTTGCCTAGCAGCAGTGAGGGGCCAGTTCAAGTTATGTAACATAAATATGTAGCAGGACCCAATCAGGAAGGGGAGGGGTGTGATTTTCTTCACCTTTGTTCAGCAACAGGTGTGTAAGAATGAAGGCAGTGGATATTATCAGTTATCCAAGGCTGATGTTTAGCAGGGTATAAGCAGGGATATGATAAAGGAAGAGGGATTCAAGAGAAGCAGACAGTATGGAATTGAACTGGTTCACTCTGGGTAAAAATAAGGAAAGGAGAGTGTGACTGACCTTCACAAATTACCCCTACTCATTTGATACCTAAACACAGCTAGAAAATGATGGACTGTGCTGGCCTGGGTTTTAAGTAGAACTCTTAATTGCCCTGACATTTGCTGTGTTTTAAAATAGACCTCTCAGTATGTATAATTAATTTTGCAGTGAAAACTGCTTTGGACAGCTTATTTAATTAGTATAAGAATGAGAGATAGGTGATAATTAAATTAGGGTTCAGATACTCCATTATCAGAGGGAAGCTGACAGAAAAATGTGGCTGTCTAGTTTTCATAGGGGATAGCCAATGGGGCAGTAAGCTTTTGGCCTTTAATAACCTACAGAGAACTTGATTCTGTGGTGATCTAGGGTAGATAAAATACCATTTGGGAGTAATTACTCATCTTGGAATCGGGAAATGATTGTTTTTGTGCAAAATGGTTAGCACTTTAATTAATTTATGAGGATCAGAATGTTGGGTGAAGAGTTGTAATATTTAATTGTAATTTCAATGAGCACTTTGAGGAAGAGACTAGCAGCCAAGAAAGCAGTTGTATCTAATTAGTCTGGCATAGACAGGATGGCAATCTTGGTTGTTGATGAGTTGTTTCAGTAGTATCCAACTCCTCATGACCCCATTTGGGGTTTTCTTGGCAAAGATATTGTAGTAGTTCACAATTTCCTTTTCCACCTTATTTGATAAGTGAGGAACTGAGGCAAACAGAATTAAGTGACTTGCCCAGAGTCACACAGCTATTAAGTATCTGAGGCAGGATTTGAATTCATGAAGATGAGTCTTCCTGATTCCAAGTCCAGTGTTCTATCTACTGTACCACCTAGCTGTTCCTATTATGAGAGTCATACATCATCAGTTCTAAAATTATTTATTGGCTACCTAAACTTCAGTTGCTCTATTATCTCCAAGATCAAAAATAAGATTCTTTTTTGACTTTCAAAAACTTATGCTTTTACCTAAATTAATCTATATGTTCAGGGCCATCCCAGTTAAATTACCAAAACATTATTTTACTGAGTTAGGAAAAATAATAACAATTCTTTTGGAAGACTAAAAGGTCAAGAATATCAAAGAAACTAATGAAAAAAAGTAAAGGTCTTTGGAGGTTTAGCAGTACTAGATCTTAAATTATGTCATATGGCAGTAATTATCAAAACTGTCTGGTACTGGCTAGGAAATAAAAAAGTAGATCAGTGGAAGAGAGTAGAAATGCAATTTAGAGTACCAAATGACTATAATAACCTTGTGTTTGACAAATATAAAAACCTAAGTTTTTCGGACAAGAATTTATTATTTAGGGGCAGTTGGATGGCACAGTAGATGGGGCACCAGCCTTGGAATTGGGAGGACCTGAGTTCAAATCCAGTCTTAGACACTTACTTGCTATGTAACCCTGGACAAGTCACTTAACCCCAACTGCCTCCAAAAAAAATTCATTATTTGGTAAAAATTGTTGGGAAAGCTGGAAAGCAGTTTAGCAGAAATTGGTCATAGAGAGGTCTTACACCATTTACCAAGATAAAGTGAAAATTAATACGTGATCTAGATATAAAGAGATATATTATGAGAAAATTTGAAGAACATGGAACACATTACTAAGAGAGCTATGGATAGGTGAACAATTTATGAATAAACAAGAGAAAGAGCATTGGGAGGTAGATGGATAATTTTGACTACATTAAATTTTAAAAGTTTTGTATAAATAAAACCAATGTAACTAAGGGAAACAGAAAATTGGGAAGATTATAGTTTCTCAGATAAAGAAAGGTCTCATATGTCAAATATATAAAGAACTTTGTCAAATCTATAAGAATGAGTCATTCCTCAATTAGTAAATGGTCAAAGAATATGAACAGGCAGTTTTCTGATGAATACATCAAAACAATTTATAGACATATGAAAAATGCTTTAAATAATTATTGATTAAAGAAATGCAAAATTAAAATAACCTGGAGATATCATTTTATATCTATCAGATTGGCTAAAATGATAGAAGGAGAAAATAACAAATACTGGAGGGAATGTGGAAAAATTGGGACAATAGTTCACTGTTGGAAGAACTATGAACTAAAATCCAACCATTTTGGAGAAGAATTTGGAATTATGTCCAAAGAGTTATTAAACTGCCTGTACCCTTTGACCTAGTAATACCAATAATTAGGGTTGTTTTCCAAGATGAGGGAAAAAGGAAAAAAACCTATATGTTCTAAAATATTTATAGCAGCTCTCTTTGTAATGGCAAAGTACTTGAATTTTGGGAGATGCCTGCCAATGGGGTGTAATGTAATGCCAAGGAAAGGCAACTTCCCAAGGTTCAGAATACCAGCATAGGTGCTCTCCATTTTATTCAGTGACAAACCAAGAACAGAGAAGATCAAAACATGACATCATTCCAAATACAGCATTCACTAAACGTGATTAAATAATCTCCAAGTACTACCCCACCCCAGGACCTTCCAATCATTCAATCAATTACAAAGTCTCTGTTCTAAATACTTCTCCACCCCTAGGCTATACCTTCATTTAGTTCACCACAAAGCCCCTCTTCTCAAATGGAGATTAGTTTCCAAACATAAGGTCAAAAGTTCCCCACCCCTGGATCACAATTGAATCTACCCCAGAGTTACATCAAGTTTAAACACAGCACTTAATACCCAAATGGAGGTCTTTTCTTCATCTTGACAGGAGGCAAATTCTCAGCAATCTTAGTTCCTGGGGAGACAAGGCTTAGCAAGGCCATAAGATACATTGCCAGTCCCTTCATGAATTCATCCTCTGTCTGTAGAACAGTCCTAGAACCCCTGAACACATTAGCAAAGCCCTCTCCCAGGATTTCTGTAAACATACAACAAGAAAATCCTTCTTCAGGGCTTCTGAACCAACAGAAAGGCTCCCAGACCCCTGCAACAACAGCACTATCCTTCACCAGTGGATAGTATTCACTCTGTCTGCAGGACAGTCTCCAGACCCCTGCAACAACAGCACTGTCCTTCACCAGTGGACAGTATTCACTCTCTGTCTGCAGGACAGTCTTAGGGCTTCTTAGTGAACAGCCAGGTTCCAGGACTTCTTCAACAAAAGGACTGTCTTTCACCAGTGGACAAATCTGGCAAAATAACATCAAAACAGACAGACAAAGTACCAGCAAAACAGCCATGTCTCCTCAGTCCTTGGCAGCTCAGGGGGCAGGTCTCAAAAGTCCAGGGCAATTCAAAGCGGCCACCAGCAATTCTCTTAGTCTCTCTCTCTCTCCACGAGGTGCTGCTTCCAAAAAGATCTTCCGCCTCTCCCTAGTGTCTCTCCAAAATCTACATCACCAGCTCCTCCCAGTTCAGGACTTTCTTTTCACATCAACAAGCCCATCCC